>NW_024412396.1:30562456-30782140 GCF_014898765.1 Herpailurus yagouaroundi | reverse complement strand
CATTTTTGAAGGCGACTTGATCAGTTTGGAACCTGTGGGAGCATGAAGTTGCCATGCAGATAAAAATCGAGGCTGGTTTCAGCTACCACAGCAATTGCAGTGAAGGTGGGGGAGCCTTGGGAGGAGGTTTGGAAACAGGAGCAAATAGCCCTAGTGACTCTGGCAAAGCGATTCAGAGGCCTTGTGAGTAAATGTCCTGCATCTCAGGATCTGTTAGATGGTTCTTTTTGTTGTGCTAAACTCGTTCAGATTAGGTTCTTTGAGAGAGCTAGAATGCTTAGTTCCTCAGAAAGGTGTATTAATGAGGCAGATTTACTGTTTAAGTAGTTGGGCAGGAGAGTTAGCCCTCAATACCTATGAACAGGGAAGTTACAGGACTCGTGAGAATTTAATGAATTCAGTAACAGAAAGGGAATTTCGAGTCTGCTCTTCACTGGGATTCTACTCGGGTGTGAGTGAAAATTTTAGACTTTCAGTAGTCTTTGGTAGGAAAATCAGCCTGCAGGGTAAAACTCTGAAGTTGAGGGACATGGGGATTATCAAAAGGTAGGAAAAGGCAGTTTCTCCTAATACTTTGACAAGTGGCTAATAGATGGATTGTTGACTACAACATAAAATCCAGAGGTGGGAAATCAGAATAGAATCTGAGGATTCAAAATAAATCCAAAGGTTGGGATAGTGTTTGTATGTATGCATGTAAGGTTAGTCTGTATGTGTGTATGCACTTAAAAAGAAAAAGTCCAATTTGAATATTTGTCATTTCTGAGAAGTACCCAGGGTATCAGAAGAGGCCAGATGTGTAGAGCAGGCTCCTCAATATGTAAAGGGATGTGTTTTGATGCTTTTTATTCCTTGAGACTGGTAGCAGGAGGGACTGGTGTTAAGTATAAGAAAAAAAAGAACAGAGGATTCAGTTTCTTCAACTTTTCCACTCCTGTTCCTATGGTTGTTGATACTACACCCTGTGTAATTGCATTTTTACCACCTCCATTGGTAGACAAGGTGATGAAGGTGGGGGGCAGGGAATGTTTGCCCATATGAACACTTGTCCTGGCTCAGTTTTGAAACTCAGAATGGCACTCGAGGCTGTAATTCTCCAAGAGGAGAACACTTCTCTGTTTTGAATGGTAACGGGAAAAAAGTTATGCATCCTCCTTAACTTTCTGTCTTCAATTTTCTGTCCTTCATGAGAGATGCAGTTAAGTTTGGGAACTTCCCTTTTTACTTAGTAGGGATGTGATTACCCAACTTTTGGCAAAGTACTTGGGATTACCCAGATGGAAATGCTATTTAAGGGTTAGGTATTAGGGCTTAGCCTTTTAAAAATTAAAGTATCCCCCAAATGAGCTTTATTTGTATTTCCCTTGCAGTCTTTCATATGGGAGCAGCCAGTGGCAGCAACGCAGGCTCAGAGCTTTCCCAGTATGGGCCATAGCTCTCCAGACAGTTCGGATGGTCTCTCCCCTCTCGCCAGGGGCTTGGCCAACAAAGCTGATAAGTACCTTTTTTCCTTCTTAGGCCTCTCTTTGGTGCCCAGAACTGAAGCCTGTATCTCTGAACTGCTAGGTTCGTATTAGATAGCGCTCCCCCAGAACCCTGCCTGCCTCTCACGTGCTGAGTTTCTTGAAGGCTTTTGTATTGGAGAGACCCTCTGACCTTAGGGAGTCAGGATGTTGAGAAGCCACTTGACTATGTGGTTACCTCCATGTCATTGTGAACTGGGTGTAACCCCCATGGAATTAGTCTTATTGTTCAGCTCTCAAGTGCTTTATAAATTATATTTCATCTGTCTCTTTGTAAGAAGGGTTCTTGTGGACATGATTCTTGTCACTTTCCCTTCTTTCCTTACACTTCAGCTCCTGGAGTTCTCCTGGCTAGAGACAGAGATTGCCTCCCCTTCTTGGGAGGGGTTCGAGAGCTCATGCTGCTCAGGGGGTTATGGCAGATTGGCTGTTGTTGCCTTGCTGCCTTCTTTTCAAAGTACCGCAGGTCACATGATGACTTCCAGGCCCAGATGGGGAGACGATGTGGATAAAAGTATTTAGCAAGAGATCAAAAACTGGGCTGCACTTCTAAATGGCTTGCCTTTCAGAAAAAGCACATTAGCCTCTCACCCAGATGCGGTTGTGGGTAACTGTCAATACGGCACACAGGTGGCATGGTTATCTGGCCATTTACTGCCTGATGCCTTGGTGACTGCTGCCAGCCCTTCAGAAATAGGAAATGACTAATGATGTGGTGGAAATTATGAACCAGGATTAATAAAACTTGAAAAGGAACAGTCTTCAGTGTTTGATCCTCCTTAGAGGAAGTTAAGTCTGAGTCCTAGATTCTTTTCCCTGAGGTGTTCTTCTGATTTCTTCTGATTACTCGGCTGTAGTGGGAATCTAGGCTGGAGCTGGGAATAGCGAACCAGATGGTGCAGGAAGCGAAGCCCTGCTCCCCATCCCTAAAGGGCCAGACACATGCATGCATGGCTCTGCAGTCCATCTGGGAAGAGTTCAGTTAGAGGAGCCACAAGCACAAAATAAAGGTTTAATTTTTAAGGACTGGAGTTGTGTGCCTGCTCATGAAGAACATTCTGGAGAGATTTCATTCATTACCTGAGTGGTTTCTGTACTTTCTCATTAAAGACAGTTGTTGGAATCTGTGCTTTAGGGATTTGACATTTTTCTTTTTAGTTTAGGGATCAAAATGCCTTTTCCTTAAGATCATGGTCAAGCATTTTTTAACAATATTATGGACCTGTCTTCTGTCCTTCCTTCTTTGGCTCATATTTTAAGGCTCCTCTATTTCATGTGGAAAAATGCTAAGTGGACAAAGGGAGAAAGGTACATTTTGGTGAAGTAGGTGAAGCCAATATGAGGTATAGTGAAAAGAAAACCAAACTCTGGATAAAGAGATCTCAGCTCCAGGCCCCTTCTGGTTGTGTGACCTCTGGGAAGCCCCTTCAAGCTCTCCGAGCCCAAAGATGTCACTTTTATGATGATGGGTCTTAACCAGGTATCTGGTTAAGGGCTCCTCCTGCTCTCGTTAAAACACATCTGTGTGTGATGTTCTGCTCTGAGCCAGTGTCAATTCCCTTGCCTGAAAATACTGCAGTTTGCCCCGGAGCCCACCCTATCAGCCTCCGATGAGGAGCATTGTGGGCATCTCTAAGGACAGTGGTGAAACACATGCAGTTTCTGCAGTGGGGTGTGTTGGATGAAAGCTTGGGTGGTTCCTGTAGTTGTTAAGTCTTACTATTTCTACAGATCAGCTGGTTAAGAAAAACCCCAGAGAGTATTTCTAAAGCCTCTAAAGTCAAAAGAACTCTTGAGTTTGCTCGGTGAAGCCACCTAGGACACAGAAGATTCAAGCTAAACTAGCCACATACAGTGTTTGGCGAATCAAAATCTCCCTAAATCTCAAGCCAGTTAAAGGTTGTCTGTGGCTCGGCAGGATGTGGGCATATATGTTGAGCTTGAGTGTGCGTATATGAGAAAATGTGTGTGTTTGTGTGTGTGCATATGTGCACTTGAGAAATAGGAGAGTCTTAGTAAAGAAGGTAGCTGGTTTACAGCTTATGTGAGAACAGCTTATGTCTCCCTTATGTGAGAACTGGGAACTAAGGAATAAAGCTAAAAAGAGACGAAGTAGCATATGATCTTGCCTTATCCACTCAGCATCTCCTCCTGACCTGCTTAAGGCTGTGAAATCCTTAATGCCAACAACAATAGCTAACATTTGTTGAGTATTTACTAAATGCCAGGCAATCTTTCAGCGAGGTGCTTAATCTCTCTGTGCCTTGGTTTCCTCATCTCTAAAATGGGGATATAGAACCTACTTCCTAGGGTTGTTGTGAAGCTCAAATGGGTTAATATGGGTGAAAGGCTTAGGACTGTTAATAGAGATTAATGAGTTGAAATAGGATGAGTCAGAACAGAGCCTGGCACATAGTATGTGCTCGGGGATAGTTGTTACTATCGTCCCCATTTTATGCACAGGGAAGTGAAAGCTTAGAGCAGTTCAGTAACTTCCTTGTACTCCACAGCTGGAGGGAGTGAATGCAGCAGCCTGACCCAGGAGGTCCAAACCTCCACCTTCCAACTCTGGACCTTCCTCAGGGAGTCTGTCCCCTGTTGCTGCACTTTGTTAAGTTAATGCTAGCTGGATCCTTGAGGGCATTTGCAAAACAAGTTCCTTTAGAACCTGGTGCTCTTGGGAGGATGAATTGTAAAACACTCTCATTGCATTGCTGTCTCCCCACCTTTTCTCTTGTGTTGCCCTAGGGCTGTGGTGGACCTGTGGCAGATGTCCCGCCAGGTCCCACGGCCCTGTGTGAGAGAAAGGCTGTATATTTAAAAATCAGCCTTTATGCTTCTTTTGGCTCTCCCTCCTGACACATTCCTGTCAATCGGCTTTGTACAATAATGAAAACAGATGGTTTTAAGCAGATTTAATGGACATACAGTAGCTAAAATAAAGAATATATTTTTTGCCTTTTATTTTATCTATTCCATTACAAAATAAGAAGGTAAAAAAACAACCAAACTGGTAGAACAGAAATTGAGATCCCAAATACCAGTGAAAAACAACATCTCTTTGAATAAGTGCTTTGATTTGTTCTCTGATGGCTAGAAAAACAAATGGATAGACCTGTAAGAGTTTCCTCAAATTGGAGACCCTCTCCCTGGCTCATGGGAAAATACTAGCCATGTGCCTCAGGGCTTCCTACACTGATCAGGGCAGTGAGAAATGGGAAACAGCAAGGGCCAAGCCCTGAGCATCCCTCATACCCGGGAAGGAGCATGGGGGTCTCACGTGGCTGCTCAGAGAGGAGTCCAGGATCTCCTTCCAGGGCTGGGGGGGGGGGGCATGCCCGGGGTCGGGGGTTGTGGCAAGGCAAGTGATGTGCTAGACAGCAGGGAAATCGCAGCGTGGTCCATCTCTCCTTGTCTCCCCAGCACGTCCTGAGAAATTTTCCTCAGGGGAAATGGGGTGAAACGAGCTCTGAGGACAACCTCGAAAGGGAAAGGCTGTATGGGATGGAAGAGGAAGCTCAGATGACCAGTTGTTGCTAGACAGCCAGACCTGGGCCTCCTGCTACGCGGATGTGTGTGCACAAGCCCCGGGTCGTCCTCGAGGCCTCGGCGCCATGCTGCCTCCAGTTCTCGTCTGCCAAGACTTGTGATTGTCTCAGCAGCCCCGAATCCAGCTCTGGGCACAACCCTCAGCAGTTGCCGAACGTTCTGCCCAGTTCTGTGCTGAGGCCTTGCATTGCTGTGGCTCTGCCCTCCGGTGCTTGTCCGCCCTTGGTTCTGTCATCCTGCTTCAACAATTAGGTAAAAGGCCAGCCGCTGGGTTGTGGGGCTGGACATGCAGTGGCCCTTGTCTATTGCTTTGCAGGGGTTTGCTTTCTTTCTGTTTGCATTGTTGTCTCCAGGCTGGCACTTGAATGAGCCCAACAGGCCATTACAGCCACACAGTCAAACAAAGGTCTTTTAAGAGAACAATTGTCATTTGTTTCCTAGTTGGCATTTCTGGAGATTTAGCAGGATAATCTTGGATGTACGTCAGCAAGCATGAGCAGGAATCATCTTAATCCCTAACAAGGCATACAAATGAATTGGGACTTCATGAAAAGTGTACAAAGAATTTTTCTTTCTCCTTTCTCTTCCTCAGTTCCAGCAGCGGCGGGGTGTGGGGGGAGGGAGGGTTTCCTTTTGATTCAGCTACCTGCTGCAGAGATGGGGGCTCAGCTTTGGGGATGTTCTGGCCAAATGTGTTCTCCTCATTTCTGAAGAGAGCTTCTGCCCCAAACCCTGTTACAAGTAAATCCCCTGAGGTCTTGGCTGGGAAACATAGCTTAGACTCTTCCAACCCTTCTGCCTTGAGTTAGCCTCAAAGTAGTGACTACTAGATTCCGGATCCCAGTTGGTTTTACAACAGCAAATGAAGGCACATCCAGCTTTCCTCCAAAAGGAGAGAGAATAGGGAGGGTGTTCAAGAGTCTCCTCTCCCTAGTTCGCCTCCATGATTTCTTCCTCCTCCAGCACCATCAGTTGTGTCAGACCTGTCTGTAGAGAGGGGAGCTGAGGAAGGGAGGTTACCTCCTCCACGTGAAGAGTGAGGCTCTGTGGTGCCCATGCTACCAGAGCTGTCCTTGAGGTTGGGCCAGAGAGGAAGGGAGTATGTGGAATAGCATCTTCCTCTCAACAGTGCAGGGGTTGCTGGGAACCTTTCCTTTCCTGGTTTGTGATGTGATCCACTGTCCTTGTTATTGTTACATCCTATTTTCCTAGTTTTATCTGTATAGAACATTTCTGTCTAATTTGCACCCTCCAGGGTATTTCCTCCCCTCCACCCCCCATATTTAGGAAAATTATTTTATCAAATAGATTGAAAGCTTTTTTTTTTAAAGTGATGCTTACTTCTGATCAGTTATTCTTTGAAGGCTTGCTTTTCTCCCTTTTTCAAAGAATTAAAGGAACATGAAATCGGAACATTTGCATGATAAGTAAAACCTGTGACGTATCATTTTGAATCCTTATATTTGAAATCATCATAGGTTCCATTATGGATTCTGTGGATTTCAGCCTGCGCACTCCCTCAGGTGGCAAATTGATGGTATTTTGTATGGATGAAGTGAAGAGTCTAGAGATAAAGTCCTCATTTTGTAATTCTTCCCCTACACTGTTGTTGAGTGGAAAGTGAGAGACTGTTTTTCTCTTTTCTTCTGTTTTTCCTTTAACACTTCTCAACTCCTAGTGTAACTCCTACTACTCTTTTTTTTTAAGTGATTTAAAAAAATACTTATTTTTGAGAGAGAGAGAGAGAGAGAGAGAGAGAGAAAGAGAGCTCACAGGTAGAGGAGGTGCAGAGAGAGAGAGGAGGACAGACGATCCAAAGCGGGCTCCACACTGACAGCAGAGAACACACAGGGGGCTCAAACTCGACTGTGAGATCACGACCGGAACCGAAGTTGGACGCTCAACTGACTGAGCCACCCTGGCTCCCCAAACTCCTGTTACTCTTAATACTAGATGAAAAAAGTGAGCAACTTTACAGATTTTTTTTTCTACAACTTTATTTAGTCACCAGTTATAACTTTAACACTTAGCAAGCTTTTATCGTAACTGCTTCCAGTTAGCTTCAATAACTTAGATGATTTTCACTGCATCTTCCACTGCCTAACCAGAATCACGTAAAATTTTAGAACTGGAAGGTACTATAACCTCTAGTTCTAGGAAGCCAAAAATGTTTCAACTTGTTTGCTGACTCCAATCCATTCGTCAGGACTGACTGTCTACAGTGCTATCTTGAGAAGACTCCGAGGCCAGGTCTGGGCTGAGGGGGAAGGATCTCTATGATTAGTTAAGAAAATAATGCCCAAATGTGTAAATCAAGAAATATTAGCATAAACCTTTTCTTAGAAATAAGGAGTTGAACTACCATTTCTAGTCAAGATGTAGTAACAGGAATCAGATTTATCCTTCTGTTATAACAAAAAAAAGCAGACACAATATATGAAAAAATACGTTTCGGAACAGTGGGAATCAGGCAGAGAAAGGCAGTGGTCTCTAAGAAACAGGAGTCAATGGGATGAGCCCTATGATTGTTCTACCTTCTTGCCTTGAGAGAGATGTGAGGTCATGGTGCAAGGGACGGGGAGCCCAGGTGGAACCTGGTGGCCTCTCTGAATTGAGGAAATGTTGCTGGGGATGGAGACCAGCAGACTATCCAGAATTCTCAGGGCAGAGCACCCGAGAGAAGGAAGCTGCAGGGAAAGAGAGCTCCAGAGATCTGAG
The DNA here is from genome assembly GCF_014898765.1 of Herpailurus yagouaroundi. NCBI lineage: Eukaryota > Metazoa > Chordata > Mammalia > Carnivora > Felidae > Herpailurus > Herpailurus yagouaroundi. The sequence goes on along the minus strand of NW_024412396.1, from coordinate 30,774,350 downwards.
CGTCACCCTTGAGTCTCCAGCTGAGGACTAATAATCATTTGCATGTGAGAATACCAACCAAGCTTTGGGAGAGAACTGTTGGAAAGGAAAAGAGGGAGCACATGCAGGGCTGAGAATCCTGTCCCTCCCCTGCTTAAGATCTGTTGTCTTCCAGACATGTCTGCACTGGATGGTCAGCCTTGTTGGTCATCTCCCAGCTCTTCCCACTGGACTCTCTGATTGAGCTGTTTTCAGCATTCTAACTGGTTTCAGACTTTTCAAACTTTGCACAGATTGTTTCCTCTTCATGGAAGTTTCTCCCCTTCAGTCTCTTCACACCCATCTTTTTAGCCTGGTTAATATGATGGCCTTTCAGGTACAGTGTTCTCCCTTAATAACTTGTGTTGATGCCATGCATGGCTCTTACGTATATTTAATTGTTAGTTTATATCAATGTCTCTCAAAGTGAGATCCCTTAGAGTCTCAGGTATTTGGTAAACGTGAACTTTTTTAGGCCCCACTCTGTATCTACAAATGTGAATTTTTGGGCAGAGGAGTTTGGTATAGTAATTCTTCATTTTAACCTAGTGCTTTAGCTATTTTTTTTTCATTTATTTATTTTGAGAGAGAGCGAGAGAGAGAGAGAGAGAGAGAGAGAGAGAGAGAGCACAGCATGGGACGGGTAGAGAGAAAATCCCAAGCAGGCTCCATACTGCCAGCACAGAACCCAATGTGGGGCTCGATCTTACAGCCCGGGAGATCACAACCTGAACCGAAATCAAGAGTTGGATGCTCAACTGACAGAGCCACCCAGGTGCCCCAAGCTATTTTTTAAACATAGTAAAATTTGAGTACAACTGGTTTATATGAAGCCATGAATCTTGCCTTTTCCTGTTTCATTATCAGAGCCTACCACAGTGGCTAGCATAGAGAGGGTTCCAAGTAAATATGGAATGAGTAAATGAGCAGTAGGGCATGGAAAAGGGGAAGACTTTAGCAAGGGGATGTGATGGTGTACCTAGAGTCTGTGATGGGCAGCTGAAGGAAGTGAGGACAGATCAGCAGGTTTACTTCCCTGAGTGCCAGAGTGAGGAGTTGAAAATAAACTCTTTAGGCAATAGGGATTCACCACAATAACAGTTTAAAGGTAGTGTTTCAGGCAACCTTTCTAGAAGTAACATTCAGTGGATATGCATTGAGAGAGGCTGAAAACATGTCACCTAAGACAGGGCAGAAATGTAGTCAGAGGGTGGTATGGGTGCAGTTTCTGTTGGGAGCAGAGAGACTTTTTGAGAAACAAACTTCAAACTCCCTACACGTTGGTAGCTGATTTTCTTTGGGGAATAAAGGCAGAGATGACGTCCAAGAAGAGTCCAAGATTTGAGTACTATGTATCCAGGAGAAATGGTGAGGTCCGTGTTAGGACCATGGATGCTGGGAAGAGGATCTGCATGGAAGGGGTGACTATGAGTTTCACTTTGCACATGTGGAGTTTGACGAGATCAGGACACAGGTCCAAGTGAATCACTCATGGGACAAACACTTAATGAGTGGCAAGCAAGTAGAGTCATCATCCTTGAGACGTATACAGGCTGGTAGGGAAGAAGGAAGTTTAAGATGAAACATTATAATAGTTGAATAACTGTGTATAATATAGATACAATAGCCTGGAGGAATAGAAGAGGATCTGACTAACTGGGAATACAGAAAGGCTTTTATCTGGGCCACAAGGAGTGACTAGAACCTTATTTGCAGGAAAAGAGAAGGAATGGTATTTTAGGAACAGGGAAGAAAGGGCATGATGTATTTGGGGCAAATACATTCGGTGCTGTTGGAACATAAGCTACAAGTGGATAGAGTGCTGGAAGATAAGAAGAAGCCTTAGGTTGAGGAGTGGTAATGGGCAAACCTTTGTGCCAAGCAAAGGAGTTGGATTTCTTCCCATGGACAGTAGAGAGTGGAAGTTTCTAAACAGAGTGTGGCATAATTACGTTTTATTTTAAAAGGAAACTAGATTGCTCTAGTAGAATAGTAGAGGCTAGATTGAATGTGGGCTGCCTGGTTGCCAGAAAAGAAGGCTCAGAGTTGTTGCAATAATCAAAGGGGATGACAATCATCTCTGGCCATGCCAGTGATGATGGAAACATGGAGGCTATATTTGGTGAACAGGTGGATAGGCATGGGGGAAGGAGACAGAACCCAGCTTCTGTCAGATAATTTCAGAAGTTAACTCTGGGCTTTCTGGCTCTGGATCCTGGGTTGACACCTTTTTCTGTGATTGATAGATAGAAAAGGACAAGCATGTTTACTGTTTGCCTTGAGAATGAGTTCTGTTTTGGACATCATGATGGGCTAAATTGTGTTCCCCCCAAATTCATAGGTTGAAATCATAATCCCAATAACCTCAGAATGTGACTGTATTTGGATACTTTTAAAGTGATTAAATTACAATGTGACCATCAGGGTGGGGCCCTAATCCAATACAAATGGAGTCCTTAAGAGGAAGAGATACCAGGGATGTGCATGTCCAGTGGAAAGGCCATGTGAGGGCACAGAGAAGAGACAGCCATGTGCAAGTCAAGGAGAGAGGCCTCAGGAGAAACCAGACTTGCCGACAATCTTGATCTTTCAGTCTCCGGAACTGTGAGAAAGTAAATTTTTATTGTTGAAGCCACCTGGTCTGTGGTAGTCAGTTATGGCAGTCCTAGCCATGTCCAGATGAACCTGAAGTACCTGGACATAAACTTGGTGGAGTTGTATAAGCTGTTGGAAATAGGAGGCTGGGGCTAGGAAGAAAAATCTGGGCTGGAAATCAAGATTTGAAGGTCAGTGAAAGCAGACTAGTTCAGTCTTGTGAAATCTTGATGGTGAAAGGGGTTGTCAGGTAGAGGGGAAGCTTGGGGAGAAGAGATTTGAGGAAAGGACTGAAGATGCCGAAGTGAGTAGCTATGATGATGGGCCGCTACTGGAGAAGGCAGAGAAGGTGAAGGGCTGGCTTTAGTGAAGAGATAGGGAAGAACGGAGACACGAGAACTGCTACTGCTGTGTGTAATTTCAGATGTCAAGGTAGGAGCACTTGAGAGGTCAGGTTTCCATGACATTGACAAAAGACAGCTGATGTCGGGGGAGAGAAACAAATGTTTCTGTTGAACATACAACCATAGAGAGTTTGTTTTCTCTCTGCCCTTTCTAGCCATTCAGCCATGCCCTAATAGAATTAGTATTTCTACAGCATTTGTCAAATACATTATTTTAAAAATTACATCTGTGTGCACAAACACAATTTAAAATATGTGTATAAATGTGAGGATATTATACACATTTTTATTGGGATGTTCCTCTTTACTATTTCTTTTCCTTTTTGCCCATACCCCTCTTTACCCCCAGTCACCAACCCTTGGCCTGTAACCCACAATGATAACCTCCCATATTTTTTTCTCCATGCTTTTGCAATTAAATGAAAAATATATACATGCACAAAGAAACATATGTATTTATTCCTATGTAGTTTTAGCCACTTAAGAACAAAACTAGGAATACAGTATATCCAATTTTCTGTGTCTTGCTTCTCTCAGGATACCTTTTAGAAATCTAAGTCTTCTGGTACATGTTTAATTTATCATGCCCCTGTACCATTGTTTATTTAATCCTTATTGATGGAAATTCACTTCGTTTGCTTATATCCATTTCAAAAAAATACTACAACAGTTCAGCCTCATATATTCCTTTTGTGTTGGTACTTTTCATAGGTTCCCAGGAATGGAACCAAATGGAGATGTATCTATGTATTTTCAGTAAATTTTGCTAGACTACTCTAAGGGCCATAACATTTTCACCAGCAAAGTAGGAACCTATTATTTTCTTCATTAACCTTAGGTGTGATATAGGTTACCCCTCTTCTACAGTTTTTCTGTTCTGGGAGGTGTAACTGATGCCCCATTGCTACTTTAATTGCATTTCCCTGACTACTGTTGAACATGAGAATTTTATTAAATTTGTCAACCATTTAAATTTGCTTCTCTATGACTCTTACCTTTGTAAGCCTATAGTATTTTTGCCATATGGAATATATATATATATATATATATTTTTTTTTTCCCTCTTTTATGGCATCAGAGTTTCTAGTGTTGGTTAAGCTTCCCTAACTCTAAGTTGTATATGGGGTCTCCTGGATATTATTGCAAAATTTAAAAAAAATTAATATTTATTTATTGAGAGAGAGAGAGAAAGAGAGAGAGAGAGAGAGAGAGAGAGAGACTGAGTTTCAGTGGGGGAGGGGCAGAGAGAGAGAGGGAGACACAGAATCTGAAGCAGGCTCCAGGCTCTGAGCTGTCAGCACAGAGCCCGACGTGGGGCTCGAACTCATGAACTGCAAGAACATGACCTGAACCAAAGTTGGATGCCTAACTGACTGAGCTGTGCAGACACCCCTCAGAAAAATTTTTTTCATTTAAGTCTTCAATATATTTCAAATTTGTTTTTGTGTATTTATGAAGTAGTATATGAGTCTTGTCTATTCTTCCTTCCAGATATCTGACCAGTCATACCAACACTATTGGCAAAACACTTCATCTGTGCCCACTGAATTGAAATACCATTTCCCTATATTAAATCTTCTAATGCATTGGGCTTTATTTCTTGATCTCAGTTCAGATCTGCTTATCTATCCCTGTACCCATATCATGTAGACTTGAGTATAGTAGCCTTATATTAAGGTCTGATATCTGGGGAGTCATGTCATGTACTTCCTTTACATGCTTTTCTTGGTTATTCTTGGGCATATATTCTTCTACTTATTTTGCTTTTACAAATTTACAAACATGTTTATTGAGATATAACTTATATACCATACAATTCACCTCACCAGTGGGGGCTGGATAGAAGAAGAGATCTCCCTCCTCTTGTCTGCATTCTCCCATAACTTAGCCTTGGCATCAGGTAGCTGGGCAAAGGATGCAAAATGCTGACAGCCTGCACCTCTGCAGAAGATGTCCCATGACTGGGAGCTCAGGGGAAGGGGAGCCCCGTGTTCTTGACTGCACCAGTCTGTTTCTGTTCTGGGCTTCGAGGGTGAAGGGAGGGTGCAATCTTGGTTCAAATACACAGACTTTCTAAGTTCTTACCAAATTTTAGTAGATTTTCTTGAGTAGATGTTTCTTCATTTGCTATATGCCTTTAGGACCATCTCCATAGAATTACAATTTTTAAAAAACAATTGTCACCAGTTTTTCTGGGAGCAGGTCCATGGTACTCTATATGCTCCCATGTTGGAAGAGGCGATCTTCCATTTATTCTTAAAGATAATTTTATCTAATTAAAATAAAAAAGCTGTTAGGATTTTAATTTGATTTAAATTATATGTTAATTTGGGGGAGAAGTCATATTTTTGTGATGCTAAGCCTTTGTACCTAAAAATGTTCCTTGTCTTTCCAGTTGCACAGATCCTTATTTATGTCCTTCAGTGAGACTTTATAGCTTTATATGTGTTAGTCCTGAGGCATTCTTTACAGCTTCCTCTTTAGTAAGTTAAAAGTTTGTCACTGCTGTGAATGAAATATTTTTCTGTATTTTCTTTTCTAGTGATTTATTGCTAGTTATAAATAAAAGCTGTTGATTTTACATAGTTCTCTTATATTCAACCACCCTATAAAATTCTCTTATTAATTCTAGTACTTTTGTTTAAGCTAGAATCTTTTAGCAAGAGAAAGACTTTCAAATGCAATTCAGCTTTAAAACAGTAAATGTGAAAAAAAGTGCCCCAAATTTTGTAAGTAGAATTAGAAAAGGGTTTTAGTCTAATAAGTTAAAAAAATTTTTGTTTTCATGTTTGTTTATTTTTGAGAGAAAGAGAGATAGAGCACAAGTGGGGGAGAGGTGGAAAGAGAGGGAGACACAGAATCGGAAGCAGGCTCCAGGCTCTGAGCTGTCAGCACAGAGCCCTACGCGGAGCTCAAACTCACAAATTGTGAGATCATGACCTAAGGTGAAGTCAGATGCTTAACTGACTGAGCCACCCAGGTGCCCCTCTTCTAAGTTTATTTTTAAGTGGCAGTTAATATTTCAGATATTAATTAAAAGAGGCACTAAATGACAGGGGAAGCCGGTGGGGCTTTCATGACCATATCATAATTTTTTGCTTCTGTTACAAAGTGCTTCTCCAGTGAGGTTTCTTAAGTTTTGCTCTAAAAGACCATTTTTACTTACAACCAACAGTAAATATTTCATGTAAGGATGAAAGAGTCCTGATGACTGAAATAAAATGGACCCTGAGCTCAGTTTACACAATGTTCCCAATTTTCCTTTAATGAATTTATAGAGAGGTGAAACTTCCTCACACTGATTTGAATGAAAATAGAAACTTGAGATTTCAGTGGTTTAACAGGCCATCCTTCCAGCCTTGGAGACAGTCAAGATGCATTAGACACATAGATCATCCACTAAATGGTATCAATAGAAGCTGTTCCACTGCTGTCCCTTCTCTGTCTGTGCTGTCTTCTCTCTCCAGTTCTCTTTGTACCTGCCCCATCACACTCCTACCTCAGTCAGGCATGAGGCAGGTCAACAAATCTGCAGTGGAAGTAGAAGCACAACCAAGGAACAGAGTGCAGTCTTCACTTTCTGTAACCATCCCCAGTGTTCCATGGGTTCTCAGGTACTGCCTCAGTTCCCTGGGATAACGGTGGAGAGAGGCAACTTTAGGGGCTAGGGTGAACCACCTCACCAGGAATACAGAACTCCCCACAAACTTGACCGTCTCTATTCTCCTTTCTCATCTCCAGTCATCTTCTACAGACTGGGAAGGAAGGGGGTGGGTTTTGAGGTTTTATTTCCCAACCCCCAAATCTCCTGGTAAACCTGAGAGGAAGGTAACTGGCCCTGTTGTGGGTAGCTTTCTTTCGTTTGTGGGTTTCTTTGGTGTAAGCGGCTTAAATAACAATTCCAGGGCAAAAGGAAAGGTTCCATCGAACGTACCCAAACAGGAAGTCCTTCAAAAGATTCATGGGAGAGGTGAATTTTACATTGAAGTTGATTGATGTTTCTGGTTCATATTCAGTTCAAATGTCACTGGGAAAGTGACATTTTAATCAGGATCACTCATTTCTCACAAACTACAACCATAATTTGAGTAAGGACAACAATCACTACACACAAAAAACCAGTTTTATTTGTGACCCATGTTTGAATTTACAAAGTGCTTTCAAGTATATACTCTCATTGGATCCTCTCAGATCAAGTCTATGATTATGGTGTGATTATTATAAATTTCTAAAGCTATAAAGCCATGGCCAAATTGAGTGACTTGTCTGAGATCATGAAGCTAGGTGGAGTAGGACAAGAAGTCATTTTTTTTCTGACTTCTAGTCTAGCATGCTTCCCACATTCAAAATCTCAACTCAAAGTCAACTCCTACCAATGACTTAGTTTTTCTTTAACAGCATCTTCAATTATTAGCTGATTTAGTGAAAACTCTTTATGAGAATTAGGTGGTTTTCACTCATAAGACTGACTTTTACTAGTTCTTTGGATAGACTGACTTTTAGTAGTTCTTTGGATTCGTTAAAATCTTGTGCCGGGTATCTTTCAGTGGTCCCTCTAAGTTCACTTAACTGCCATTCTCTAACCTGACATTGGTCATGGGAAGTTGGCTTTTATGGACATAATCAATGGATTACTTGCCCTCTGAGTTGTGCTTGGGTTCCTCTAAAGGGGAGCATTTGCAAGAGATAAGAGGATGGAAGTGGAATGAATTTAGGTATTTGTCCTAGCCTCCTCTGAAGCTGAGAAGGTTCATTTGCCTGAATTCTGGCCCCCCGTGTACATGATGTTCCGAGCAACCTCAGAAATCATGGGTCAAGGATGGTAGAGCCTTGCCCATCTGGGTCTCTGAAGGGTTGTGTGGAACATAACCCCCATCCCTTACCCTGCCAATTAAATCTTATGTGAGTGAGAAAAAATTTCTACTCTCCACTGAGATTTGGGTCAGCTATTTAGCAGTTGGTATTATTCCTATTACTGTACTGCATCTAGTTTGTTTTGAGTAAGTTACGTCTATCACTCTTTAAAAAAAACAACCATTTCCTTTAAAATATTGAAATTCACAACTCATACAACAATGGCTCCACATCAGTAGAAGCTTTCACACTTTTCTGATCGTTGATTCATGACCCTTTAACAGGTTGTGACTGATAGTTTTTAAGCATTCTTCTATGTATATTTCATATCCACATGTGTAAATATGGACTTGTCCACTGTCCACTGAAAGGCAGCAACTGGAAAAAATGTTAATATTACTTATATCATGATTTGATGAACTCCTTAAAAACATTTTTTTTAAACATTTATTCATTTTTGAGAGACTGTGAGAGAAAAAGTGTGAGTGAGGGAGGGGCAGAGAGAGAGAGAGACACAGAATCTGAAGCAGGCTCCAGGCTTCAGGCTCTGAGCTGTCAGCACAGAGCCCGACGCAGAGCTCAAACTCATGAACTGCGAGATCATGACCTGGGCCAAAGTCAGACACTTTACTGACTGAACCACCCAAGCGCTCCTGATGAACTCTTGATTCAAAACTGCCATCAAACTCATCTGAATAGATTGATTATACCATCTAACTTGTCCTTCCCTTGTCCCTCCTTTGATAACATTCATATTCTTCTTGGAGAGCTATAGGGACTGGGATATACATCTTGATCTGTGATTTTGTGAGGGGTGAATCCTGTATCTTTTCCCTTGCTTTGTTAATTTTTTCTTTCTTTTCTTTTCTTTTCTTTTCTTTTCTTTTCTTTTCTTTTTTTTTTCTTCCCTTCCTTCCTCCCTCCCTCCCTTCCTTTCATCCACTGGGTTGAGTCTATTCTGGCATTAAAAATACCTACACCATTTTAACTATAAACCTTCAGCTAAATGAGGTAAAAGATTAAAGCACTCAGTAGAGATCCTGGCACACAATAAGTACTTGTTAAATATATATGTGTGTATCTCTGTCTGTATAGCTGTTCATCCATCCATCCATTCATCCATCCATCCATATTTTGAGGCAGAGTCACAATCTCTTCTATCCCATGGACTGCTGATTCTCAAGGGAAGAACTATATCCAAGCTTCACAGGGTATTCAGTGGATGGGAGGAGTGAAATGTGGGATCTTAACTGTTTGAGGTGTCATCTCTCTTGTAGACGTTTTCTACTGCTGTGTAACAAGTTACCACAAACTTTAGCAGCTTCAAACAACACCCATTTATTATCCCACGGTTCCTGCAGATCAGTAGACTGGGCATGGCTTAGCTGGGTTCTCTGCTCTGGTTCTCACAAGGCTAAAATTAAGATGTTAACCTGGCTGTGTTCCTATCTGAGGCTTGACTCGGGAAGAATCTGCTTCTAAGCCCATTGAGTTTATTTGTATCTGTGTTCATTTCCTTATGTCTGTATAGTTGAAGTCCCTGTTTTCTTGCTAGCTGTTGGCCAGGGACCATTCTCAGCTCCTAGAGGAGACCTCAGTTCCTTGCTATGTGGCCTTCCTGCAAGTTTTCTCACAAAATGGCAGCTTATTTCTTCCAAGCCAGAAAGAATTTCTCTTGCTTGGGTTCTCTGACTCTAGACTCTCATTTAAAGGGCTTACCTGATCATTGATCAAGATGATCTCCTCCTATTAACTTTAAGTCAGCTGATCTGGGAGCTTAATTACATGTGCAAAAGCCCCTTCACCTTTGCTGTATAGTGTAATATAATCATGGAAGTGATATCCTATCACCTTTGCCACATTCCATATACACTCAGAAGAGGGACTTATGCAAGGGTGTGAGTCATTGGGGGTCATCTTAGAATTCTTAGAATTCTGGCTGCCAGCCCCTTTCAGATTGGCTTGTGCAGTTCTCCATGCTCTTGCTGACCACTTGGACAGCAGCGCTTTCATGAAGATGAATCAGTGAGAGGATGGCAGATCCTAAGCTCTTTGGAAAGAGAAGCCAACAGCAATATGGTAAACATTACAAAGATATTCATAATACCTTGCCTGTACTAAATTCCCAAGTAGAAAGATTTCTACTTCTCTATAGGTAGTTGTGTGGTAGCTACTTCTGTATAGGTAGTTGTCACTACCTAAGGGTGACAGTGGGGAGATCATGAGACAGTGTTAGAGATTAAAAATCTTCATCAGGTTGAAACAAATGATTCTCATGATCTGCTTACTACTTTTGAAAGCTTTATCCTATCATTTCCTTATTTTAAAAGGCACAAATTGTCCAAATGTAGACTATCTGAATTTCTGCTCTAGTTCACAAGATTCCTTGAAGTTTTCTCTAGGCCCAATTGAGAGGAGCTGCTTATTAAGTTATAAAGTGTGTGCTCATCTCTGCACTTGGAGGGAAGGATGGGACGGGGTGGGAAAGAGGGCTTGCTTTTCTCAGCAACACATTCTATTCAAAGTTTTGAGAGAGAACCCTGAATGGAGAGAAAGAAACATGTAAAAAAATTAGTTAAAATGAAGTATAGATATGTCAGGCTTGAACTGCTAGATTATTTAAAGTACTACTTCAAAAAAATACCAAGGACTTGATTTTTTCCTCTACTCCCTACCTTTAGGTATTTTTTTTATACTTCTGGGGTTTTATATTCCAAGATTGCCTCCAGATGCTCTGAAGTGTTCTCTCTCAGCCATTTCCCAGTGGCATTTCTTTTCTCACCTGGGGAGAGGTACCACAGAGATCAATGCCAGAGGGCATTATTGAAAACATTGACCCAGAAGGCACACTCCAGGCCACTGGAAGCATCTGCTTCACAAATGTCAAGCTGGGGGACATCACCAGATGTTAGCATTGAAATACCATTTAGAAGACAAACATTGACTCCAGGGGCCAAAGGTCACCTAAACAAAGAGCCAGACTGGCAATGAGGCTCAAAGTGAGGGTACAAAAACTAGATTCATGTGACCATGACTCTTTCTGTGTTCTAGCTCACAGCTCATTAGACTTTCCAGGACTGTGGAAACTTTCTGCATTGTTTTCTGAGGCTTGAATTCCAAGTCCTATCTGGCATAATATTGCCTGTGAGGAGAAGGGGAGGAGGAAGGAAATGATAGGATAAGCACAAATTTAATGTGCAGATATGGAAATAATTTCTTCTTCATATGGGATCTGGGGTATCCATGGTGCATGGATCATCAGGTGGAGGCAGGAAATGATAGGATAAGCACAAATTTAATGTGCAGATATGAAAATAATTTCTTTTTCATATGGGATCTGAGGGATCCATGATGCATAATTTAAAAACCATTCCACCTTAGAGGATTTTTAGGGTGCTTCACCAATGCTATAGGATTAAGGAAGATCATTCCTTGTCTTTGTGTAGAGGAGGAAACCCAAATAAATAGTCTTTCTGAGGGTGAGAGGATGAGCCTTCTTTTGCCCTTTTTGTTCATGGCTCTTGTCCTTATTCTTAGTTCTATCCATTTTTGAAGGCCAGGGAATTATGGGCAGGTAGGCAGGTATATTACACACCACTCTTTTTTGTTCTGCACCAGTCACACATTCTTTCATGCATATGCATCTGAGACAATGCTCACAAATGACATAACACCATGTAATAGTTATGTGCTTGGGTTCAGATTGAGGGTGAGACCTGGGTCAAAATGGACACTATGGATAGAAAGGAATAAAGAAGGGACTGGGCTTCTTTCTTCTTCAACTACATACATCAAGACACTTATGAGAGACCAACAAGATGCTGGCTTAATTGTGAAATACCTTGACCACCAAGCTGGGAGTTTGGAGACTTTTATTTATTACATCCTGAAATACTTTATTATACGAGGAATGGTGAAGATCAATCAGACTATCTCAGCTTAAGTATTCTGTTCTGTATCTGGGCAACACCCTCCCCCCAATATAATCTTTGATGTAGAGCAGACTTGTAGAGAATTATAAAAAAAATTTTGCTCACCCCTAAAACATTTTTCACAGACCTGAAAAGAGTATGAGGTGGTAAAATCAATAAAATTGGCATTCTTCTTTTTTACTCATCTGGCACACATTGTTACTTGGCCCAGGTGAGAAGGCTTATAAGAGTGATGACAGTATATTTGAAATGTTTTTCATTTCGGTAGAATGTCTTTTTGAAGAATCTTGGACTTACAGTCTTTTTCTTTCTTTTTTCTTTCTTTCTTTCTTTTTGGGGTGGGGGTGGAGAAAACTGAAGAATTTAACAGTTGTTTAACTTTCCAGGCACATAGTATGAGGCCAACAGAAGAGCTGAGACTAAGCATCCTTGAGTTTTGACTGATTGCAGTAGGGCTGCCCTGTTCTGGACCTTTGAGAATGAGGTTGATAGAACATTAATGACTCCAGTCAACTTCAGGATGAACAGTGGGTTCTAGAGAAGGATCTAGAACTGTTTACCATGAAGGATATAGAGCCGCTATCTGTAGGCTCCATTAGGCATGAAGGGGTTACACAGTCACTACTTCAAAACACAGAATGGCCTCTTCAAAAATCAGTGAGTATTCTCCCACAGGCCCAATTTCCTGCTTAAAACCAGAGAGGGGATTTATCTGGATGGCATCCATACACCCTGTTTCTGGTAAAAATGTCTGATTTTTCATGGGAAGCTGCCCCTCTCCCTTTATGAGATCATATCACTTGGCTGGAACTGACTCCAGGCTCTGGGGTTGACCACCCAGGAAATCACATTCTTCTAGCCACAGTGATTGGCTCAGAAATGGACATGTGATCCATTCGGAGTGAAGGAGACTCAGTTCTTGGAAATAGTTGGAAAAAGAGAAACTCTGTAGAGGGCTGTTGAGAGGATAGAAAAATGGCCTGGAGCTCCTGGCTTCCATCATGCCAGTATACTGAGGGATCTTGCCAGAGAGTGGAGCCAGCATAGAGGAAGTCAGAGTCAAGACACAGAGAGGCAGCTTCATGAAAAACTGAGCACCTGGATCCAGCCATGGCTGAGGCCAGAATGCCCTTAGACTTTTGTTTTCAAGAGCCAATAAACTCCCCATTTAGGCTTAAGGTAGTTTGAGTTCTTTTTATTTACTTGGGGCAAAGAGAGCCTTGAATAACATACATCCAAGCAGGGATGAGAAATGAAATATCCTTTTACTCATTCCCATGTTTTTAGACATTAATGTATTTCATTTTTAAGGAACCCCTCTTTCTCCCTTAATAAAGCCAAATCCAGATTCTCTAAAATTATCACTGGGGGAATGTCTTCATATTAGAAGGGAGCTTTGACCCCTGAAACTCACTTTTCCCTTGGAGATTTCTTGCTCATGCTACTGCTGCAATCACACATAAAAAACCCTTCTCTTAATAAACACATGTCTGGGTTCTGCAAGGTTGGCAATGGGGGGAGAATCTCCCTGTTGGAGCGACCAGCTGGACCTCATAGCCTCAATGCCTGTTCCCCTGATGTTTGTCTTTCATTGATATTATTAAAAGGGTCAGCATGTTTCCTCACAGGCTTATGTTGAGCAGATGAAGAAAATGGGCCACCCCTGCCTCTTGCTTCCCGTGACCTGTCTCATCCTCACCCGGGATTTGTATACACAATGACACAGCCTCCCCCTGTCCTCTGACCGTAATGAAGCCAGGGCAGACAGAAGGAGCGGTTGCTGCAGTGGTGCACTCCCTGCTGCCCTGCTTCCTTTCCTCCTATGATCCTGTTAGGGAACCGCTCCCTTCAAATTCTTATTTGAGGTTTATGTGCTCAGCTTGACCTTGAAAACATTTTAGTGCTTAAAGTGTATAAAGTGGACATTTTTTTTTTCCCGACAAAGGTTTGGAAACAAATTCCAACACTACTTCATTGTTCTTATAGTGTCCGTGAGTGCCTTCTTGCTCCATGAAGTAGACTGATTATAGCAGATTCTTGATGAGGTGCCATTCTCTGTGTAGAAGGTGGATATAAGGTCATATGTGATATTGTGCACTTTGAAACAACCGGTCAAGTCAGTGCAGACTCTTCTGGCACATCTAATGTTAGGGCCACACCAGTGGAACTTTTTACACAAAAGTTGCTGGTTCTACTGATTTGTCTGGTGGTGTATCCTGTGTGTGTATATTTTTAAGACCAACCACCCTGATTTGCTTCAAGGTTTGTTCAAATGCCATCTTCTCCATAAGATCATCTTTAATCATTTACCATTCTCAAGCTGGAAGCATCTTTCTTAAGAATTCTCATCACTTCTCGGTCGTTTGGCTAAGATCAAGTGAAGAATTCTCATAGTATTTTATATGTAGCTTTCTCTTTGGCATTTTTCATTATTTTGTATTAGAATTGGTGATTCTTTACATTTCTTTTTATATTTGATGGCAGAATTCTTGTCCAAACCATCTTTCCTTTTTAAATACAATACCTTACCTCTAGTAGGACCTCAGTTAACATTGGGTGAATGGATGACAGGGATGGGAGGTGGGGGATGGATGCATAAATTGCAACACTGTTAACCACGTTAACAAGGTTAACCAATCCTTTCAATGTCTGAGGTTCTCAGGGAGACAACACACAGACCCCTCCAAGCAAATGGGTGCTGTTTATTCTTCACTGGATCCTTTGCCTAAATTCTTCTTAGGTTTTCTACTCTATTGAGCTAAAATAGACAGAGTATAAACCTCAAGAATTCTCTTTACCTTTCTGTCCTAGTGGTCTCTCTCCACATTCCCTTTCTTATTCTGGTCCCTCACTCAGAGCTGTCACCTCAAAGCATTGGGTACCTTTAATCTCCATTTTGTAAGCCTCAGCCACAGTAGAGGAAAGAGAAGTCATCTTGATAAAGGAACTGTCATTTTGCTGTTTATCACAAAAGACTTTAACCTTGATAAGAGATTTCTTGACTTCTTTGGGCATGTGTATATTCCTGTGTAAGTATGTGTTTGCATGTGTTGTGAGGTGGAGATTGATGCATTATATATCTAGAGTACTTTAGAGTACTTTATTTATGGTTTTCAAGGGAAATTAGTGTACATCTTTTATATACATACATACATGTGTAAGCCACAAGAACTCCTCTGGATGGTTGCCTGAGCTGCCCATTGCCCAATCTCATTCTTAGTACCAAACAACCTTCAGGATAAAACCTGTCATCTGTTTCATTATACAGTGGACATATGGGGATGTTATGATGCCTGAAGCTTTTTAGCTTAAGGAGACTTTGGGCCAAATCCATTCCTAGGGCATTCATGTGTAGATCCTATATATGTGGCCCATAGTGAGTAACCTGTTTACAATTTCTTTGTAAAAAGCATATGGCAGCCAGTTGTCTTTTGCCTTTTTCAGTTGGAAAGACATATGGCAGCTAGCTCTCTGGATTTGCAGATGTGGGATAGCTGAAATAGTAATGTAAAGAGGTGGTGTTTTCCCATACACACTACTGCATGGTAGCCCTGCTCATGGACAGTGCTGTTTTGTTTTTTTTTTTTTGTAACTTGTTTCTATTCAGATTAATTATTGTTGTATATTATTTATCCAGAGCAAAGGTCTAATGAGGCTTCCACTCTATAAAATGATTTTGATGCACTATTTATTAAAAATATTAAGAGAACTTTGTTTTAGGGCATCAAAAAGAATAATTTTAGGGGTGGCTGAGTGGCTCAGTTAGTTGAGCGTCCAACTCTTGATTTCAGCTCAGGTCATGGTCTCAGAGTTTGAGAGGTCAAGCCCCACCTCGGGCTCTGTCCTGATGGTGTGGGGCCTGCTTGGGATTCTCTCTCTATGCCCCTCCTTTGCTCTCACTTGCTGTCTCTCTCTTTCAAAATAAATAAACATTTTTTAAAAAAGAATAATTTTACAAGGAATCCTGATAACTGAGAAACGTGTCTATTTGTTTAAAAGATAATGATGGACCAAGTATCTGTGAACTTAATTATCTCAAGAAACACTACCAGTTTTAGAGGCCTTCAATCCCAAGTCAGCTATTCGAGAACTAATATCTAGGTATTGGCCAATCAGAAGTTTGCTGTCTAGAAGACTGCAAACCAGTGGTTTAGGCTTCTTTCTAATGGCTGTTATCCAGGTTGTACTAATTTCTGTTTTGTTACTCATCAAATATTTCTTTACCCAACTGATATATCACTCACACTATCAAAAATATGTTTAAAGGTGCTAATTTTTAAAAAAATAAAATCTCATGAATTAATGCAAGATCTAAATCAATAGTCAAATCATAGGAATTGGGTTAGAGTGTCTTATTTTGTTGCCCCTTTTTGGAGAAAAGAGCAAATCTAATGGCAAGTAGTAAATTGGAATATCATGAAACTTAGATTGTTATAGGTTTGTGCCTACAAATAGCCAACAGAGGGCAAATTTATTTTCTGGGCTGTAATTACTCCATTCCTAAGTAATATTTAATCAGTGAAAAGAAGGGTAAACAACTATAGTGATATATAAGCATTAAACTCGGTCCCAAAGATAATCAGCTTGGTTTCTTTATCTTGAATAAACCAAATGTCAGAATAATATTTTGGCCTATTTTTCAGAATACAAAAAGAGTCATGAATGTGAAAACAAACTAATGTCTGAAGGTATTCATTAACACATTTGTGTTAAGCAGATATGGTTACTGCGCTCTAAGTGCTATTTGCCTAAAATGAATAGTACAGATGCAAGCAAACGATGGAACAGAAACAGCAGCAGACAAGTTGAAGAGAGTTTTTTATTTTGTTTAAGAAAGGAAATTAGTCCAGTGAAATGTAATATTAGGGAATGGAGAAAACCATCACTTCACTAGTTGAAAAAAAAAAAGCTGGACTTTTATATAATGATTCTGGAACAAAACATTTTCAAGGTCCTCTTACTGCACATTTTGTTTTGTGGGAAGATATGTGTGTGTGTGTGTGTGTGTGTGTGTGTGTGTATGTCATCGTTTCTGTATATGATTATATATAAATTGGGTATAAATATATATTTGGACTAGACTATTGAACTAGTTCTAGGCTATTGAATTAGACTATGTTGCACAATTTCCCTGCCTTTATTTATGTTTATGTATAAATACATATGTTCCGGGGCGCCTGGGTGGCTCAGTCGGTTAAGCGCCCGACTTCGGCTCAGGTCATGATCTCATGGCTCTTGACTTCAAGCCCCACGTTGGGCTCTGTGCTGACAGCTCAGAGCCTGGAGCCTGCTTTGGATTCTGTGTCTCCCTCTCTCGCTGCCCCTCCCCTGCTCACGCTCTCTCTCTCTTTCAAAAATAAATGAAAAAATTATTTAAAAAAATAAGTACATATGTTCTGCTGAAACTGTAGCTGTTGCCTTGGTGAAAATCTCCCTCTTTATTCTTTACTCATCTGGTACTTCTTTGTCCCTCTGGCAGTTGCCACTTGGAGTGGAATAGAGCCTGGCCTAATACAGGGGAGGGGAATACCAGATTTTATCTCATATCAATTTTTCAGAGGCTGCAAAAAGGTTAGCAAAATACAGTAACCTGAAGTATGGTGTCAGAATTCATTAACTCATCTAGGGTGAACTGGCTCTCTGATAATAACCCATGTTGGCTGTACCTGGAAACAATGTGATCATTCTGCAGAACACTGGGAAATGATCCAGTGGTCTGGCAGACTTCCAGAACAATCCTTCAAGGCCAGAGCTTGGTTCTTCTTATCACCCTGGTGATATAGAACACCCAGATTCAAGGGTGCAAAGAAGGTGATGGATGAATGGACATTTGCTACCTGAGAAAAGGAATGGAGGAAGCTACTTTTTGGACAGCCCTTACCCCTACAAAAGAAGATAGTACCTGCTGATGGAGACTGGTCTGGCTTGTACTTTCTTATGAAGTCCCTTTCTGGAAGGTTTACTTCAAAGTTCACCATTGTAGGCTTTCATTCTTTCTAGGTGACAATAATGAAATTTATACCATCTCCAGGGTAATTATTCTGTTCACTCAGCTGATGGCTTGGCATATCATTTGACTGTATTCAGGGCCAGAGTTGTCTTTTTCCTTTATGGTGGGAAGGCTGGTCTATAAGGTACACTTAGTTTCTTGACTCATCTCCTTTCACTTTCCCCATGTTCACTATGCTCCATCTACTTGGGCAAGACAGAGCTTGTTTCCATCTCAGGTCCTTGTCACTTTTGCCTTCTGGAACATTGTGCCTTAGATCTACAGAAGGTGGCTGTCTTTGGCATTTCTGTCTGTACTCACACATCACTTACACATATCACCCACTCTAACTTAGCCTCTTCCTTCCCTTCTACCAGTCACTTTCTATCATATCATCCTATTTTTTTTCAATATATGAAGTGTATTGTCAAATTGGTTTCCATACAACACCCAGTGCTCATCCCAAAATGTGTCCTCCTCAATACCCATCTTTATCATCCTATTTTTTAAATCACTTTCTGAAATTAACTTGCTTACCTCTTTGATGACACATTTATTGGCTGTCTTTACTGGTAAGAAAGACCCGCTATGCATATGTGTGTTCACAATGCCTAGACACTGTAAAGCATACAGTGGTGCTAAATAAATACCAGTGACTAATCTGGATTTTATTTTTTTTCTTCCAGCTTTATTGACTTATGATTGACATATAATATTGTGTAAGACTAAACTGGGTTTTTTAAAATTTATTTAAACATTTTTTCAACATTTATTTATTTATTTTGAGAGAGAGAGAGAGAGAGAGAGAGACAGAGCATGAGTGGGGGAGGGGGAGGGAGGGAGAGAGAGAGAGAGAGAGGGAGAGAGAGAGAGAGAGACAGAATCTAAAGCAGGCTCTAGGCTCTGAGTTGTCAGCTTAGAGCCCAACACAGGGCTTGAACTTGTGAACCATGAGATCCTGTCCTGAGCCATAGTCAGACACTTCACTGAGTGAGCCACCCAGGTGCCCCAGACTAAACTGGATAACTGGAGTTTAGATTCATCTCCTACTTACAGAGTTCCTCTCTTGTAGAGCAACTTGTTTCCTTATAGCTAGAGGCTGGCTGTTATGTATTCTAGATTAAAATATTAGTGGGAGAACAAATACAATATTTTGGCTGATTTTCTAATAATGTTGAGGATGGTTGCTGAAAGGGTAGGAAAGGGGTAAAAGAAAAAATGTACTTAAGTATGAGGTCCTAGGGATTTTCTTGGTTCCACCTTCCTGGCTGGCTTAGGACAGATGTTCATTGGAATGGAAATTGCCTTATTTATTTCCAAGCTGTTTGGTCTTTTCTTTTATCATGAGTGGGCCTTTGTGTTGGGAAGGAACTGCAAGACTTCCTGCTTACTCCAGCATAGACATCTGTTAGTCAAACAGACATTTCTTCATAGACTTCAAATGACTACTTTCTTCTTGTATGAACGGAAATATGCTGACTATAAGATGGCCAAGGAGAAAAAAAATTTTTCCATCGGATATCCTTATAAGGAAAACTTGAGACATGTGCTTATAATGTGCAAACAGCTATTACTCTGAAAAAGAATTATTAACATGTATTAACTTTGATAAAAATAAAAACTAAATCATTTCCATTGATATAAACCATTTGTTTTTCAAATGGGATATTCATAAACTTCATTTATAAAATTAATGACAGATGCACAAGAAGTAACATATCTGGCTTCCACATGCATGCACTGGAATTAGCCCTTTTAAAATGCCCATTTTCTTTTTTTTTTAAAAATTTTTTTTCAACGTTTATTTATTTTTGGGACAGAGAGAGACAGAGCATGAATGGGGGAGGGGCAGAGAGAGAGAGGGAGACACAGAATCTGAAACAGGCTCCAGGCTCTGAGCCATCAGCCCAGAGCCTGACGCGGGGCTCGAACTCACGGACCGCGAGATCTTGACCTGGCTGAAGTCGGACGCTTAACCGACTGCGCCACCCAGGCGCCCCTAAAATGCCCATTTTCAAACTTCCTCTTTTATAGGACTGAAGTAATTGAGGAATGACAAGCTCTTTCTTTTTACCTGTACTATTTTATAATAATTTAGATAGCTCATCTAATCTGAACTGTTGGCTCTTTGCTTTTCTCACTTGGTCATCTTATACCTGTCCCCAAACACTTCACTTTCCTAGTGACACCAGGGGTCAGGGTATGAAGCACCCTTTTGTAAGAAATGAGAAGAGGGGCGCCTGGGTGACTCAGTCGGTTAAGTGTCTGACTCTTGATTTTTGGCTCAGGCTGTGATCTCACAGTTTGTGAGTTTGAGCCCTGCATCAGGCTCTGTGCAGCAGTGCTGAACCTACTTGGGATTCTCTGTCTCCCTCTCTCTCTATGCCCTACCCCACTTGGTCTCTCTTTTTCTCTCTTTCAAAAATAAATAAATAAACATTTAAAAGATGAGAAGAGGTTTCTCTTCCCACAAGATCATGTTTTCATAAACAATGAAATTTCCTGAAGATCTGCATAGTGGAATAAGAAAAATACTCACACTTAGTTCTTTAGTCTTTTTGTTTTTGTTGGAAAAAAACCGTGAAATTATCTTTAAAATAATGTGAAATGTTATTTTAAATGTCTCTTCATCTATCAAGTGAAATAAGACTTCTGCTTTGGAGAGAACTTGAACATTGAATGAGAGTCCAACTGAGGGAAGATAAATTTTGGGGTATGGCAGAAATAGCCGGAGTCAGGCCTACTTTCAGGTGTACACACCAAAGAATAACACTAAGGCATATCCACTAAGGCGTATCTCACTGCATATGTAATGCAAGAAGAAAGATTTCTGCCTCCATTTTATTGACCATTGGGGGGTGTATGAATAAAGAGAAAATTATTCAGAAATTTGGATTATCTAGGACAGGAATGTATCACCTGGGGCCAAGGAAAACCTGAATATCATGGATGAGTCATCTATGACCCCCTGAAGTTATATGCAAAATTTGGTGTGCATGTATGTATCCTCATTTTTCATTGTTGGTGAGGGAAGTGTCCAGTAGATTTTGTTTGGTTTTCAAAAGGTGTGTGACCTCAAAAAAGGTGAGGAATCAAAGCAACAGAGCCAGACTACCATTTCCCCAACTGTATTTCATGGGACTGAATGGACCATGTGATGTGGTCCTCATGTGGTCAGATACGCTTGGGAAGCATTGTTTAATGTATTTCACCTGTTAGAGATTTATAAAACATTAAGTTATTGAAGACTATAGGATATCCTGAGGTAAAGAAGCCTGTTTTGCTTTGTTTAAACTAGCGTTTTATTTGACAATGAAATCCTGGCTTTTTTAAATACCTGTAAACATCACATAGGCACCAGAGTTCCACACGTGGAGTCTGAGAAACGTTGAACTAGCATGTGTCGCCTAGATTCCCTGCCTCTCAGTGTTAAGAGCTCTTCTTCAGGGTTGAAAAGTTGAAAAATTCTTTCTTGGGTATTCTAAGATAGAACTTGACTGATCAGAGAAATTATACAATTGGAGGGTTGGAAGGCCGCTTGATTACAGGTCTACATGTAAAAAACAGGTAATCTAAGTAATCCTTCGCTGGATACTTGAATTATCTCTGTGATATCACCTCAAATGGCATTTCCACAATTTTGTAATCCTTTCCTTAATAGAGAATTCACTAACTCTAGGGCCATTGCACCATTTCTAGGCTGTTCCCTTCCTGGTCTGGTTCTTTTTTCTGGATATGCCTCTGTGTTCTTGATAGCCCATCTGCCGTTTGAAGAGAGGCAACACTGGCTGATCTTCTTGAAGTTTTTGCTTCTCTAGGAAAGCAGCTATAGTTCCTTCCTTCCATTGTTCCTCATGGTTTCAGGCCCTCAGACCCTGGCACTGATATTTGGTTTCTCCTTTCCTGAGCCTCACACAGGCATTCTGTCCACCCACACTGCTTTGCCAGGGTGACTGGAACATTTCATTGAAAGGGTGCATCATCTTCAGTCCCCTTTACAGGAAAATTCACACATGCATGTTTCCATCTGGTGTCTGTTGCCACACCCAAGTACTCTCTGGCAATCAGCCACCTACCTGCAACTGGATGTAGAGCCGCTTTTGCATTACTTAGCCCTGCCTGCATCACGGTTGGTCAACTGGGTATGGAGATCTAACTCCAGCTGGACCAATCAAATTATCCGTCTTGATGATTGGAATTGGGTTATGTTGATCCTACCTACTCGCTCCTGGGGGGACTTGTATGGAGCTGGTATGGTCAGGAGCTGTGAGGGCAGCCAGGCACATGGAGAAGCTGAAAAACAACTACAGAGAGAAGACAAGTTAGATGGGCAGGAGTAAGCAGAAGAGTGCATGCGGTGGGGAAAGGGAAAGAGAGAGAGAGAGAGAACAGCTATTTCCCATGCTTTATTTCTTGTGATCCTGCCTTTGGGTTCACTGGACTACTGCTGATTCTTTATAATAAATTTTCCTTTATTGCTTGAGTAAAAATGTAGGTTTATATTGCTTATAATTAAAATATCCTTGACAAAAGATATCTAAAGGTCTTGGAAACAGTCTCCAGGGAAAAGTTGGATTATGGCAGAGTTCTCCCAACTTGTCTCTTTTCTCCCATTCAGCACTTCATCCCACCCTCATTTGATTTATTAATCTGCCGTACTTCTGTGCCTCTGCTTATGCTAGTCCCTCTCCTACAATGCCCTCCCTTTCAATCTGTTTAAACCCTTTAAAGATGCAATTATTCCTCTTCTCTGAAGCTTTCCCTGATCATTTAATAAATGCTTGTTGAATAAGAATAGCCAGTATGATTAAAGTAATTAAAGGTCCCATAAATAAAAACAAAAGTATTGTAGGCTTCTTTGAGCAAGATAAGAAAGGGAATTGGTGACCTAATGGCAAGGAATAAACAGAGGACTGTTCCACAAGTTATGCTGAAGCTGTCACTCTCTGTCTTCACTCAAGCCAATGAATGAGTCAGGACTGGCATCAAGCACAGTTTTGGGCCATAGAAGGAATTTCTCAATCTTTGTAGGATTCACTTCTACAGCAGTTGTGCAAGAGCTTGTGGAATTTCTTGTAGATTTAAAGTAGCAAACACCTTTCTTGAACCCTTCTAAAAAGGTAATTTCTGAGGGCCCTTTCTTTTAAAAATCTCTTTTTTAGCACGTGGTATGTAAGAGATGTTTAATAAACATTTATTGAATAAGGAAGGGAATGAATGAGTATGGCTTCTATCCCTGAAGTTCAACCACTAGACAAGCAAAAGGCCAGCAACTTGTTTTGCAGAAATACTTTATCTGATGGTTGGAAAAGAAACCAAATATAATCTGACACATATAGAAATGGACAGAATTCTTTAATTTCCAGAAGTAGGCAACTAAAGCAGTTTTAGAGTTGATATAGGGACAAGCAGGCCTAATGCTTAAATGTATGAGCCACTAAAAACAGCCACCACATTCCTGAATTCTTGCGCTCCTTGGCTAGGGAACCAGCATTCCAAAATCCCCAAAACACATCTCCACCATTGGCCAGGGAGCCAGAGTCTCTGCTATCCAGGGCAGTATCATGTCATGCTGAATATTTGAAAGGGGGAATGACTACCTATATCTTTCTAGCTCATTTGGGGCCATTGGCACAGTGCAGAGAGCAGGCATCCCATCTGAGGATGAGTAAGAATCCAGCCCTTTTGCCAAATCTCTTAAGAGAGTAATACAGAAGGAAATGGAAGCTCACTTCCATTCATCAGTTAAGAGATGCTTTATCTGTAGAAAGTGAGAGGAAGATGCCAACAACAACAAAACTCCTCTTGGACTGTGAAGTGGTGCAGACCCCAGGGTTGTGGGAAAAATGCTAGTTCAGCCCAGGCTCCTCACATCCGCCCTATGGGCAGGGGAGAACCTGCATTGCTGGACAGTGTGTTCAAGTCACCAGCTGGGAGTAGGATGCTAGAGGTGTCAGGGTCCACTTTCCCCTTTTCCATTTCTATGGGAATGGATTGACAGCCATGCTTTAATTAAATTCTCAATGGCTGAACATCCTGTAGTGAGATGAACAGAAGATTCAGACAATTAGGCTAGTAGACCAAGTTGGTTTTCGTGAGAGAAACGGATTTTTTTCCAGCTCAGTTGGTGTTTATGCCTAGCTGTTTGAATTAAGTTAAATTCTGGCAAAGTGATGGGGATACACAGTTGAATGATTTACATGTGACTTGAGAAAGGACATGATTGCAAAGCTACTTCTGATCTTTAGTTACAAAATAAACTTCATTTCTTTTACTCCCCTTACTCAAAGGTGCTCTGGTCTGAGCAATTATACAAACTTCCAAAGTGGTGATAGGGAGTTGGGATGATTAAAAGCGTTCCCTCTGGAATTCTCTGCAGACCCAGCTCAGATCCTGCAGACCTTCCCAGACTCCCTCTGCATGAATTCACTCTCCAGCCTCTCTTTTTCCATTTGCACAGTGGTCTCTACCATTGTCATGTTAGGACTTTTTGTTCTGTTTCTTATTTGGACAATGAATTTCTGTCAATGCTAATGCGAAACATTGACTTTAATGGTATAGAAGCATGATTCTTGTGCTTCTTTGGTTAGGGTTTTATTTAATTTTGTCAACTGAAGTGCATTGGAAGTACAGTCTGTCTTCTAAGTTAGGTCAAGTGCATGAAATTAATCAAATTCCAAAGAAGAGGTTGATGCCCAGACACAGCAGGAATGCTCCTGACAATTGAAAAAAAAAAAAAAAAACAAACAAAAAAAAAACAAAACCATTCAGAGGGATGATTTATCAAGGGACTATAATGGAGAATGGAGAGAGGTGGGGGAAGGGAGAATTGAATTTAACAGATGATGTCCTTTACACTATAAGAGAATGTGAATGATAAAGTTTTTTGTTTGTTCGTTTTCTGTTTTAGGTTTGTTTTGTTTTTCTTTTTTGTTTGAAGAGTCAGAACTTCTTCTTATAGATCATCTTTCTATAGATTATGTCATGAAAACCTCATGTATAAAGCATGGAGGACCAACACTGAGAATATCCAGGCATGAGAGTTGTAGGTGACTTTCAGAGTCGCCTGATTGTTGGCTTTCTATTTCTTTAAAAGGGAAAGTATTCTGTGGTTATTTTCATAGGAGGCAAAATTGGAAAAAATAATTATGCTTACAAGCCTCAGAATTCCAAGTCCTATGAAGGCAGAGAGAATGGTTGTTTAGTCTGGAATTAGATCCTCAGGGCCTACTATAATGCCTGGCCTATAGAACATCCTTGGTATATATTTGTTAAAAATACTGTCTGAATCAGAAAGTTTCAGAAAACTGTAAGCACTTCCAGATTGATTAAAGGCACCACAACAGAATTTTTATTGCTAGTTACTAGAGGTATTTGATAGATTTAGTCCTATGCAGTGAATATATATGGCATCCACATTGGCTTTAGTATATGTTCTTGAGAATTTATTACAAGGATACCAGGAAAACCTAACCAACAGCTGCTTTTGTCATTTCAAAAGATTCTCTATTGCAAAACCTGTAGAAGTAGTAACAAGGTAATATTTCTTTGAAATGAAATGAGAATTTAATCAACTCCTACCTATGATAATTTTAAGGATCGATCTGTTAATCTGGCTATCTGAAATAAAGAGAGTTTGATATTGATCAAAAAGTACATGGTAAAGGCCATGAGTATTTGCATCCACATTTATCATACCTTCATGGAGTCTGTGTTGAGACCAAGAATAATCCTTTTTATTTCTAATAGGTCAGAACTTCATTGTGCAAAGTATGAACATTGTCTTTCTAGCAAGGTTTTATTAGTAGATCTTGATTTTGAATGATTCCTTGAAAACATTTGGATAGTAGTTATTTCTGGATAGTATATATTTGCTGAGTGACTGAATGAATAAGTGAATATGAAAGAAGTCAACAAATCAGAGAATGCACTGATTGGTTTCTTAGTGCTCTCAGAAGGCGAAGAGCTTTTCAAATCAAATTTATATATTTAATATGAATGACAAAGAAAAAAACCCTACTTCTTTCAAGTTTCAATGACTTCTAAGGATGAGGCTAGTCGTTTCTGTTAATTATCAGTAGCATTAAGTACCAAGAAGTAATAATATTAAGCACCGAAGACAACCTGGATATGTTTAGCTAAGTAATTCCTAAAAGGAAAGTTTAATGGAAAATTAAAGTGCCACACTAAGTCTCAAATGAAATCCATAAGCCTCAGCCAATACTTTTGTTCACTTTTTGCCCATAATTCTATTTTTAATGTCCTTGCAATTATAACTGTGGACCCACTTGCCGGGGACAGGGGTTTGCCAAAAGGGCAGACCTTAGAACATCTCACAGTTTTCTGGATGTAGAGCTGCAGTGCAAAAATAGTGTATAAAGGACATATTTTTCTTTCAAAAGAAAAAAAAAACCCAGCTCAAACCATGCCCAGGCACACAGAAGAACAACACTGCATGCCGATGGTGCCATGCCAATTCTTAACAGTACCTCCAGGATTGCCCAGCGTTCTGGTCTGGGTTCAAATTCAGGTTCAGGTGGGAGAAGTAGTATTCAGCAATGATTTGTGCTTGGACAAAACTATTCGCAAACCATTATTCAATTTGCACATCCCTGGAAGAGAGGTAGCCACATGCATTATAGGCAAAAGAAAGTGAATGTAGCATTATTAAAGTTTTCAAGTCAGGTTTTTATATTATAATTACCGAGATAATTACTTTAAAAATACTTCCCTGTGAATTAGGTTTCTTTTGAGCAAAGGTCAGAAATAAGTCAATTTTAGACTTTTTTTTGGTTATATACTTTGGTGATACAGAGTGTTGCTTCCTTGATGCTTACATTTCTAAACACCATTTTTTTTTTAACCTGTGACTCCAAATCGAACTTGTGTTGGGAAATGGGTCATATACAGGGCCTTTGATTTCTTGACCATAGAAATAGCCACAAAAGTGTATTATTCTACAGGGCTGGAACCCATGGCTATGGTCTTTTCCAATAAAGCTCCACCAATAGGGAAGCTAGTGTTTATTTAGAAATGGCAATCACACTGTAAAGTGACATGCATTCTGACAAAGGCATGGGATCTGGTGCCTAGAATTCTTAATTTTTCCCACTATTGGGATTCGTAGGGCCCTTGGCCTACTCCCTCTTGCCCTCCCAACACGATCCCTGCCAAAGCCAGCTCTGAACACTTTCATCAGTCTGAGACTGATAATCAAAACGCAAGGCAGTTTCCTTTGAGCACATCGATAAGGCAAGAATGGCTTTCCCAAGGAGTGGCTTGAGAAAACAAATGCTTGGAAT
Source organism: Herpailurus yagouaroundi (assembly GCF_014898765.1). NCBI lineage: Eukaryota > Metazoa > Chordata > Mammalia > Carnivora > Felidae > Herpailurus > Herpailurus yagouaroundi. Next base: position 30,747,256 of record NW_024412396.1, on the reverse strand, counting down.
ATTCAAATTATTTCTGTTTTTCATAATTTATTTGTTTCTCCTTCCACCCTAGCCCAGACTTGCTAATCCCCAGCATTTCTACTTGCCTGTAACGGACAATCATAAATTTCCAGAGAAGTAAGGGTTTGTGGGTCTGAAGCACAGTGACGTTGTTTGTTCAAGATATTTGGAGACGGTGCCAAATGCATAACAAAACATGGTTTATGGCCTTCATTTGGCATTGATTTGTGCTAGAAAACTCAGAGTATCATTTCCTCCAGAAAGTTTTGCATTTTTGATGAGAGAAAATATTTTCAACAACAGAATTCTTGAAGAACTTTACAATGTTTAATTTTGGAATTCCTTCAAAATAAAGCAGCTTTAAATTTTTCTTGTCATTTTAAGTTGTTGCTTTTAAATGGAGCCTTCAAAGTGATCTTTCCAAGGAGTATTCCTTTACAAACAGTCATTTGTGTATCCTGGGGGACACAAGCCAACTTGAAGCACTGGCCGTGTTGTTACAAATGTAGACTTTACAAGAAACTGGTGGCAAGAAACAACATTACACTGGTATGCACCCTGCCACCTGGGCCTGAGCCAGAATTCTTCCAGTGGCCTTGGAGCCTCTGGAGAGATGAATTGTCCAGATTCCCAACAAAGATAGCTTTCACCAAGGAAGAACTCAAGTGTGAGCAGATCAGAAGACTCATCATGTCCAATAGAGAGGGAATATAACGTTTCAAGAAGTCCACTGCACAAGAATTAGAACGAAAAATAAATTAAAAAGCAAGTCAGTTTCTCAAACGCAAATGCTTGTTACTCACTGGAATAGAAGGGGTGAAACGAAGGGAAAACCAGAGGGGCCTAACAACCCCTAGGTCACACGTCCTCCACAGTGTTGACTTCCCTCACTGAGATCTTTCCTTTGTTAGGAAAAACAAAACAAAGCTAAAGAACAAAACTATTAGGTAGGGTCAGCACAAATGGAGTCAATTTTGAAAGAAAAAGCATTGTTATGAGTGATGCTAGGCCCGATCTGTCACTAGTTTGTCTGCAGGCTCCATAAACACAGATTCCTGGCCACACCCCCAGAATTTCTCATTCAGTAGGTTTAGGGTGGGGAGCGGGTCCCAGAGTGAGCAATTCTGACAGATTCCTAGGTGATATGATGCTGCTTGTGTGGGACCAACTTTGAGAACCATTGTTTTAGCATAATTCATTAGCTTTGAGATCCAAGGAAATGGAAGCACATGATTTTAAGGTAACTTTGTGATAGTTTGGATTTATTCTCATGTAGGTGTCTACCCATGCAAACTACAATAGGGGAAGCATGTGCCTGGATAATTCAGGCCACAGACTTCATTAAAATATTTCATCCCATATTTTCCTATATAGGAAGTTTCTTTTCCTAGGAGAGTAGAAGGGGAGTATTTTCAAATCATCCTATGATAGCTTTATCACCCTTCTTCATTTTGCATACGGATTGCAAGGTACTATTTGTCCTAACAAGCATCTATTGACCTGTTCTCTAATAATGACTTTACTCTGGTTTCCTGTTTGTACAAGGTCTGGAAAAAACTGTTAGGAAATGGAGAGTGTGAATGGGCATGGGGTCTTCTAAAGAAACTAGTTCCAAGCTACATCCTTTTCATGTCTGTGGGAAAGGCCACAGGCAGTCTGATGATAAGTTTATGATGTGTTGTTACATCAAGCCTGGATGAACCAAAGAAGTGCTTCCTATTCGTCTTCAGGCCAGGCTCTAATTAGGGAGACCCTGGAAAAAGCCACAGAAGAGCCTCAGAATCTCCAGGAGAAATTCTGGGGCAATTGGTAAGCATTTCATCCCATAAAACTGCATGGTGACAAGGAATAAAAATAATCTTAGTATTAACTTAAACTAACTCTTGTTTAATGCCAGGAGTTCTTAACTCCTATTCTATTTTGCCTGCATTTCCAACCTTTGTTTTGTAGGCCTACCTGAGTCTTTCCTTCTGGACACTGTTTGTGTTTGTCTTCGTTATAATGCTAGTGAGACCTTAATTGAGTGACCCTGAAATTCTAGAACGTTTAATAATTCTTTACAATCAGCTACTCACCTGCAAAATAAAAACCCTTGTGAATGCTCTTCAAAACTCACAACCAAACATGAAAGTATGGGTATCCTGTTGGTGGCAATGGGCAGCTTTTAGAATCGTATCTTCTCTCTCCTAAAACAGACTTCCAAAGCAGGTACTTTAGGTGGGGTGTCAGGCATTCAGTTTAATCACCTGAAGGGCCACCTATATCATGAGCAAGGGACCACTCTGCAGTGAGCATTATGATTCTGATACCTTTTAAGTCAAGTTTCTGACACTTGCAACTAAGAAACCTATGGTCACAGGACCCTTTTTGATTGTAAGAATGGGAGAGAAAGCCCAGCATCACTGAGACTGCTCCAAACAGAAGTAACATCCAGTCAGCATCACCGAGACTGCTCCAAACAGAAGTAACATCCAACCAATGCTGACCTGACTTGTCCTCTTCATTTTTATATATGTTCACTGAAATTCACCACTCTGAGCTTTAGACATACCCCATCTCACCTTTGGGTCTCTTTCTATGAGTATGATTCAGTAAGAAAGCACTATTCTCTTTTGCATTATTTTGCTGCTGGGAAACTCAGCTGTTGGGACCACTTGAGAGTCCACATTAAGAAGCAGACGTTCTCCTTCACCTCTGGGAAATCTGGATGAGTGGATGATCAAAGGCTACCAGAAGACATGTATGGAAACAGCTCTAAAGGTAGACTTCTGTAAATTCTGTAAGTAGGAAACTTTGTTGTCAGCATGTGCCCGGTTTCCCTCTTGGTGCACTCCTCTCTCTTAAAGATGTACCTAATGCCCTCAAGCTGTATTCTGGGTCTCCGGTGGACCTGTGGGTTTACTTAAGGTGTAGAGACTACCCAGGATCTAGCTCTCAAACCATCCTTTGCTTCAGACTTTCTGTCACTTCAGGGTATGGAGACCATATGGTCTAAGCTACGAATAGGCTTGCCTAGAGTAAAAGTGTGAAGTAAAAGTAAAAATAAAAAGCCTAAAGTAAAAATGTGCTGAAGAGAACCACAGGGCAGAGTATATAAAATTAAAATGATCCCAGAGAATCACCCTGGAAGATATGCTTTATGAGGGGGAGGATCTTGTGTGTTCAGTTCACACCACAATCCCTAGCACCTGCCTACTATGTAGCCCATAGTAGGTGACCCACAAATATTTTTAGACTCAGTGAATGAACATATAAAGTCAGGATGTATGGTCCAGTGTAAGTGCCATTCAGCAAGGTACCTGCTCTTATCCCAGCAGGCTGTGAGTTAGAAAAGAGCAGGTCATCTACTGCAGACCTTGATTTTAGTGACTGACAAGAACAGACCAGGAGGAACTCAGGAGTCAGACACTGATGGAGAAGGAGATGACTTAGGCTTAAAGAAAGGAAAATACATGTTTATTGAATGCCTGTGCTTTATTCACATTATCAGTTTTGCTTGGTGCAGTAGCCCTGAAAAGTAAGTCTTAGTCTGTGTGTTTTATTAATTAGGAAACTGAATCAGATAGGCATGCTAGCAAGAGGCTAAGCTAGGATTTGTATTTTTGATATAGATATTTTTGATCCGAAGCTCATCCTGTTTAGATAAACTGGTGATGGAAGAAGAGGGGCTTCTCCAAAAATTTGATTAGATCATGGCACGAGTTTAATGTAACGTCTCCTGTGCCTCCAATATGACTCTGTAGGACATTACCTCCAACTACCCACAGCTCCCTGACTCAGCTTCTCAGTGACTCTCCATTCAGAATTCCTGATGAGAATCAGTTGACCCAGCTTGTAGAGAATATAATAAGCAGGTACAAATGTAGCTTAATGTACTCATCTCCTTGTTAGGACAAAAGTAGAACAAGAGTCCTTTAAAAAATTTTTTTTTTCAACGTTTATTTATTTTCGGGACAGAGAGAGACAGAGCATGAACGGGGGAGGGGCAGAGAGAGAGGGAGACACAGAATCGGAAACAGGCTCCAGGCTCCGAGCCATCAGCCCAGAGCCCGACGCGGGGCTCGAACTCACGGACCGCGAGATCGTGACCTGGCTGAAGTCGGACGCTTAACTGACTGCGCCACCCAGGCGCCCCCAGAACAAGAGTCCTTTAAATCAGAGTGGATATGGGAAGACAGCTATCAGTATTTCTAGGATAAACAGGTGCAGCTGACATCCACCTGCAATCTTATTCCTCCTTTTGTTCTTCCATGAGTATCTGTCCCTATTTTTCTGCCAAAATGAGATGGTTTTACTCTTTTTACTTCTTACCCTTGCACAAGGCACATTATATTGGAGTCTGTTGTCAACAGAGTCGTAGGTAACTGATGTATGTTAAATATTACATATATAAACTGTGCACCTTTGGGTGCTGCTAAAGTAATGATGCCTCTTGGCATTACTGATAAAATAAGACAAGCTGTTTATTCATTCATCTGGCCCTTGAAGCTGGCTTTTGAATGAGGAGGCCTAAGTTTGGGAGTCGGCCTTTGCTTTCACTGTAGCTGTGTGAGATCAATCATTGCAAGGACTGTGGTAAAAGTAAAGGAGGTATAGGAGAGCCCCACACAGATTTTCCTTGAAGAGAGACCCTGCTGCAGGGAGCACAGTGAACTTCGCAAAGGGAATCCCAAACAAACAGCTTTGCCATGCCTTCTCCCATGAGATTTGAAGTTTCTTTTATTTCCTGCCCACTCAGAGCTAAGATAGCAGTAGGAGGAAAGCCAGTGTGCTGTTAAATGGTGGGTTTGGGTTTGGAATGATCTGGCTTAGTCATTTCATTAGGGAATACCCAACTGTCAGAATTTTAGGATCTTTCCTCGTGGGATGGTATCTTAGTCCATTCATGGCAATGTAGGCTTTTTCTAGCATGCCCTTCAAAATTCTTCCAGCCTCTACCCATTACCCAATTTTAAAGCCACTTCACATATTTGGGTATTTGTTATAGTAGCACCCCACTTCTTTCTCAGTACCAATTTCTGTTTTAGTCCACTCTGGTTGCTACAGCAAAAATACCGTATCTTAAAAAAAAAATACCATAGACTGGGTGGCTTATAAACAACAGAAATTTGTTTCTCACACTTCTGGAACCAAGATCAAGGTGCTGGCAAATTCTTTGTTTGGTGAGGGCCCACTGCCTAGTTTCTGGATGGCTGTCTTCTCACTGTGTTCTCACATGGCAGAAAGGGTGAAGGAGCTCTGGGGTTTCTCTAATAAGAGCACTAACCCCATTTGTGAGGGCTCTGCCCTTATGACCTAATCACCCCGAAATGCCCTACCTACAAATACTATCTCACTGGTTTTAGGATTTCAATATCTGAATTATGGAGAGATGCATTTAGTCTATAGCAGATGGTCTGTTTTCCCAAAGATGAATCTCATCTTTTTGCTGGGGTGTATAAGCCTGATTTGCAGGGTTCTGAGAGTCATGTGGGGAGAGGGTAAATGTTTGAGTATGTGGAGCTGGGCAAAAATTTTCACCATTCAAGCAGTTAGACTTTCACTTCATCCCCCTATTTTCAATAGGGCACAACCTCCCTCAGCTTTGTCTGTCATTCCTGAATCTGCATCTCTCTGGTCCATTTGCTTGACAAAGTTCTCTGTTCTTGCTTTACTGCTCAAATGGGGGAAAAGACTGCTTGCTGCCTGCAGCAAAGAATAGGAAAAGGTGGTCTGAGTCTAACTTCTTATAGAATCTTTCAATGAATTCTCTTTTCAAGTTTGTCTTCCACCTCCAAGTTCAGAGACATTGGTATCTCCCATTTCTTCTAAAATTTTGTTGCAGCTGTCTCCCCCCTCTGTTCTGTTTGTCTCAATTTATGCTCCCCCTGCCCCATTTTATTTTGACGAGGTTTGAGGTAGAACAGGAGGTAAATGCATGGGTTCAGTCTTTCATGTTTAACCGAAGGCTCCTCCCAGGAGCTCTGGAGGGTCTGCTTGGCAGCAGTTACTCCTGTTGGGTGGGTGGGTGGATGAGGGGTGGTTACAGAAAGGAATGTAAGCTTTTAAACTTTAAAGCTACGTTAAGCTTGGGAGATCATATCCAACTCCATGATTTGACCCTGAAGACAATGGAGAACCTCTGTAATCTGCTGAGTATGAGTAGAATTAACTCCAGACAGCTCAGACTTCAAAGCATGTAACTTTTTGTATTGTCACTAAGTTAATTTTTTGAGTTGCCTAGGACAGGACTACAGCTGGGTGATGTTGGGGTAAGATGATCAAGAAGCCACCAAAAAAATGCCAGCCTGGTTTTCCTTGGGTATGCAAAAATCTCCTGCAAATTCAGTTATTCTTTAATAATTAGTAACTTACCGATCTGGTTGAATGGGAAGATTGGTTACATATAGAGGATTTATCAATTAAGTAAAAAATATTGAGAATTATTAAAGAAGTTACAAATATAGAGAAGAGAAAAGCTAGATTGACTCCTGTGATATTGGATTGGATTTGGAGATACAGGTGGGGATTCATCATTTTCTTTTAAATTAAAAAAAAAAGTTTTTTTTTATGTTTATTTTTGAGAAAGAGAGAGAGACAGCATGAGTGAGGGAGGGGCAGGGAGAGGGAGGCACAGAATCTAAAGCAGGCTCCAGGCTCTGAGCTGTTAGCACAGAGCCCAATGCGGGGCTTGAACTCACAAATCATGAGATTGTGACCTGAGCTGAAGTTGGATACTTAACTGACTGAGCCACCCAGGCGCCCCTCATCATTTGCAATATATAGAGTTAAATATAGGTACATAGATATAAATCTACGTGTATATATGTACATTTTGACAATATAAATAAATAGATAAATAAATAAATAAATATAATTCTGTGTTGTGTTTGTGAGCATGTATGTATACACATACATCTATTTCCTAGCTCTGTCTACTAAGAGGAACTGGGAGCAGTAGCACCCCAATAGTAAACGATACATCTTGGACCTGGATCTTGGCTTTTAAGTACTATTCTCCATTAAAAGCAACCAAGTCTCTTTGAGTAAATAAATGATTGATTACTGGTTTGGGCAGAGGAGCCTGGAACATTTTTTGACATCAGGAAGTAAAGAATGTTCAACAGATGCTGGGACATAAAGAAAGGACATGGAAGTCAGCTTGAAAGGGCTCCTACTGGCTAACTCTGGGACAATTTGAGGATCAGAATAAATAGTAATAGTGGATTATAACCCATTAAATAAAACAGGAATTCAGCAAGTCCATACTGATGAATAATGAATACATAAATAGGCAGAAGAGAAAATTCTAAAGCAACAACTAATAAACATAGAAAGAATGACAGAATTAGAAGCACACCATTTGGCAACTGTCATAGTAATCAATTCAAGCCAGAAACATCAGCGGATGCTAGGAATATGGTTAACATTTGATGAAAGACAGGATATTTACTTAGTGTCAAAGTATCTCCCCACAAAGTAATTTTTAATTACAAAAGGAAAAAGAATAACTTTACAGTGGAGGATCCTGGCAAGCACTACCTTAATCAAGTTATCAAAGTTAATAACACCAGTAATGAGACAACTTAAATTATGTGCCACCCAAAAGATTGCAATAAGATGAAAATTTCTGTGATATATTCTTGCCAAAAGTCGTAACCTGAATCTAATCATGAGGAAACATGGGGGGAAAACCCATATTGAAGGATAGTCTATGGAATAGCTGGCCTGTGCTCTTCCAGAATGTCAAGATCACATAAGTCAGGAAACAACTGAGAAATAGTCTCTATATTAAAGGAGACTAAACAGAAATGATGGTTAAATACTACATGTGATTTCAAATTGCATTTTTTTTTTTTTTTGCTATAAAGCAGTGGTTCTCAAAGTATAATTTCAAGACCAGAGCTTCACCACCACCTGGAAACTTGGTTAGAAATACAAAACTTTGGACCCCATGCCAAACCTACTGAATCAGCAGGCCTGGGTTTGGGACCCAATAATCTAAGACCTTCCATTGATTCTGATACTCATTAGGGCTTGTGCTATAAAGCACATTGTTGGGGCAACTGTTAAAACTGAGGTACATTCTAATAATATGTCAGTGTTAATTTCCTGCTTTTCATGTCATTGTTTGTAGAAGCACATACTATATTATTCAGGGGTAATGAAAAGTTATGCCAGCAATTTACTCCAAGTGACTCAGGAATAAAAAGTTCTTTATAATACATATGCAGCTTTTCTGTATGTCTTAAACATGCCTAAAATAAAATAAAATAAAAATAGGAGGGGTTAAGTTGTGTATTTGTCATATTAGGAAAAAAGTGTGACTCATATTTGTTCCAACTGCTTTAATGTAATCAAATGTGGCACTAAATACAAAGGATATATATTCCATTACATGTATGGTTAAATCTGCAATGGAAAATAGTTTGTTCTCCCAAGAACCATCTGTGTTTATTTTCAGGTTGAACCAACCCTAAGGTTGCTAACATTCTTTAAAACCATGTTGATGAATGACACAATCTCTGAATCACATCAAAGTCAATATGGTTTCTTTGGGGATTCCATATCAGAGGGAAAACATTTCTGCTGAATAGCATCTGTCTATCCATATGCAGAAGAGTCAACGCATGAAACTGAAAGATAGTTGTTTTCAAATAATTGGCTGGATGACATACACAGTCCCTCGTTCTCAACTGCATTACTAATTGCCTGAATACAATCCACGTTCTGATTCTTTTTCTCGTTGTAGATTCTTTGTAAGACTTTCCATTGCACACAACTAAAATACAGCAAGAGCAAAATATAGCCTGAGACCAAGTACATATGTTGGATTAGATTCAAATATGCAGGGTTTTATCTAGGAGGAAAAATCCTTTTAGAGTTAGAGAGGAAGTGAATCAGGCCCATGGACCTTGGCTAACTGACTGATTCACAAACATTGGTGGTTGCTGGTTGTTTTTCTACTTTTGGTTGTCTACTTTGAAGCCATTGTACAACATCCAAATCCCTAGCTCCATTCTTCCTGGTGTTTTGGTGGTTATGCATTTGTTCTGATACTGTGAATGGAGAATTCCCTTCCAAGCAGCAAGTGTTCCTTCCCCAGCCATAATCCCTCAGAAGAACTGAATCTGATCAGTTATGTCACAACTGAAGAAGACTACATTTGTTTTAACAAAGTTTATTTAGAACATCCTGCTGCTAATGTCAGCACACAGATTGGGCAAGTTCCATCAAAATAACTTTCAGACTATTTGTACTCAATTAAATGTTTATTTAAAATTTCCTTTGGGTTTTTCCTCCTGTAAATGTATTGTTCATTTTTCACATACCAGGCACTGTTGTTTAGTCTCAAGGGCATTACTTGTTACAAATTTAACAACTGTGACATATTAAAAACAACATTTAGGGAAGAAATTAGGGTTGAGAGGATATGACCAGATGTTTCCGTGGTGTTTCACCAAAATGTCACTTAAACGCCAACAAGATTTTAAAAGGAATTTTTTCCCAGAGTCTCCCTACCCACTTGACTGGCCCTCAAATATGTTGCCATCATAGTTGTATTAGCAAACCCACTTAATTTTCATTTTAATTACAGTTTTCTTGAAGATACTTAAAATCTTTTCACTGTCATTTTTTAAAATTCACTATGGCAATAGAAAGAATCATGCTATGCCACATACTACTTTTGTGACCCAAATTTTCATGCGACCAAAATCGGGATATTGGTACTTATCTCCTGTGATTGTTATGGCGGTTAAGTGATGTAACGTATGCGGCACTCTTAGCCCGGTAGTTGGTACACAATGACAACACATTAAATAGTGTTCATATGATTACAAACAAGGCCAATTATTGTTACAAGCCAAAAAACACCCACTAAGTGCCCTGGTATATATTTCCTTGGAAAAAAATGCAGTCTTCCCTGCAGTCTCTTTAGTCTTTTGTTGAGATTGTCATTTAGCATCAGGGGAAGAACCTATCAAGAGGCAACTTCAGAAGAAAGTCATTATTATTTATTTTTTTGTAAGTTTATTTATTCATTTTGAGAGAGAGAGAGAGGGAGAGAGAGAGAGAGAGAGAGAGAGAGAGAGAGGTAGTGGAGGAGGGGCAGAGAGAGAGGGAGAGAGAGAATACCAAGCAGGCACTGTCAGCACATACAATGCAGGGCTTGAACTCATGAACCGTGAGATGGTGACTTGAGCTGAAATCAAGAGTTGGATGCTTAACTTACTGAGCCATCCCGGTACCCCATTATTATTTTTAAATATCTAGTGGTATTAGATGAGACCTCTCTGAGCCAATTTCTAGATTCAAGATCAAGTAGAAAAGGAGCCTGCAGATAAATACAACAGAACAGAGAGACTGTCTGTACCCCAGGTGGAGGATTCCAGGTTTGCTCTCCTTCTGTGGGAATTCTGTTGATGTCAGAGGGTTAATAGAGCTTTTTAACAGTAGACTGGGGCCCTGGAGTTTTCATGATTTGGCCCACATTCAAAAATATACAAAAATATAAAAGTCAGTGAAGCAAATGCTGTTCAACAGAGGTTTTTCAGGGAAAAGGGATAAGCTTGATCCAAAAATATTTTGGAGGGTGGAGACATTCCAAGCATACCATTCCATGCCTGTGCCAATGGAATGTGGGCACACACAGGAACAATGTCCAAGGCTGGAGAGCTTTAGAGGACCAGGGAAATTCTGAGTGAAAAACACAAAGCAGTGAAGACCCTGTCCCTACCAAAACCAAGCTTCCCTATTTACAGGTTGAATAGTGAATTTGAAGTGAATTTTAGGTCCATGAACTATGAATTCCAAAATTTGGTGCCAAATAATTATAGTTACACTTTGCAAATGTATAGCTCTACTCTGGTCTGTTTCTCTCTGTCTGTCACTCGGGTCTCTCTCTTTGCCCTCTGTCTCTGTCTCTCTCTTTCCCTCTCTCTCTCTCTCTCTCTCTCTCTCACACACACACACACACACACACACACACACACACACACACACTGAATTGGAAGGAGAGATTGAGCAAGTTCCAATTACTACATTTAAATCCCAGACTGGAAATAACATTTTGTCTCTTCCCATTGTCTTTGACTTTAGGCTGGTAAAACTGCCATATTGAAAATTAAAAATAAGCATAATTATGGGCTGATTTTTATATTAATCATAAAAAGGGAGTTATTTCTAGACATCCTCAAACTTTTTGAATAAAGTTTATTTGCTTGTAGTGGTTATTTGCTCGTTAATGGTTGTTGTATTATCCTCATTAGTGTTTGTGATCCTTCAAGATATGAGAGGGTTTTGATTTTGAAAGATCCCCATTGTTCCCAAGAACGATTTGGCCCACAGTTTGAGGATATGGTTGTGTCTGTGGTCGTTCATCTTCATTCCTCCCTATAGGTAAACTGAAGAAATGATGAGACACTTGGGGGTCCAAAAATGACTGAGGATTTTTCAATTGAAAAGGTCAGTCAAATGTCCTTCAAAAAATACTTTGCAGACTGTTTTACTAAAGAGGCATACCCTCCTTTTCCTTGACCTGATAATCTATTTAACTGAAGAAGAGCAATTGAGTTTATGGCAAAGAAGCATTCAGGAGGTTGTCTAGAAGTGGGATGGGTCGATGTTTCTCAAAGATGGGGCACAGCTCACCTCAGTCAGAATCCCCTGGGGAGCTGTTAAAACTTCAGCTTCCTGGGTCCTATTCCAGCCCAACAGAGTCCTGATTTTGGGGGGTGGGGACTGGGAAGCTGCATTTTTAATGGACTCTGCAGGTGATTTGTAGGCATCTTTAAATGTAGGAGTCTCTTCAAAGTGGAAATTAGTAGTTATCATAAAAACTAGTAGTGCTTTCTGCCCTGACACTCCTCTAGCTTTGAAGAGAGGGTCAGTAGCACATTGATTTTGAAAATCCAATTTGATCCATAGAGCAAGTCCTTCTTTCTCTTTTTAATGTTTTCTCTAGCTCTGTTTTCTTCCATGGGCTCAGTCATCCAGTCTTCTTCACACAGTAACATTTGGAGTTGAGCAGTTTCCAAAATGTTGGTATTTTTGTTGGTCATTGTTTTATTCATAATGCTTCTTCATTGATGGTCAGTGATCATGGTCTACATTTCTAGGCAAGAAAGGGGATACATACTAGCAGCTGAGCCACTTGGCTCTCACCAGGTGTGGAGTAGTCTCTTACAACACCTTCTATAGGGCAGCGGTTCTCAACCCTGATTATACATTAGAAATGCCTGGGAAGGTTTAAAACTCTCAATACCTAGGCCACACCCCAGACCAACATCATCCCAATGTCATCCCAACCTCCAGGTAGGACCCAGGCACCTATACTTTGTAAAGCTCCTCTGATATCAGCATGCAGCTTAGGCCAAGAACAACTGTCCTGAGGCATTTGTAGAAAGTGCATTGAAGCCTTTAGGACATCCAAAGGAGATCGTCAATATTTTTCTTTACAGGCATAGCTTCTTCTATCCGCAGTACACTCTAACAGGAGGAGAAACTTTAGGAGGTATTTATTATAGAGATGTGTCTTGAGAGAATTTTTAAGTTTCTTTAGAGTTCAACACCATTTCAGGAGATCCAGTATGAAATGCTACAGTGTGAATGTTGAAATTTAAAATACACACGCATAGACTTACCCACACTGTGAACCATCCCTGCCCACCTTTGAAACTCCCCTATACCAACCTATCACTTTGTTTCAGAGAATCTATGAAATTTATCAGTCTTCAGCTGTCTTCTCAAGAGTCAGTAACAGATCTCCAGTGAGCTGAAACAGGAAAAGTTGTTTTAAACCATTGACTGCTTAATAAATTAGCACTAGACGGCTCTTAGCCTAATTTATCTCTGAAAGCCAGTTTCCCAGGGTATCAGAGCAATACCACAAGAAAAATTATTTCCATTAAACACCACAAAAATGTCTTTCCTGTGATACTTCACCGAAAGGGTGACATGTACGAGATTCTCAGTCACAAAACAGGAAAGAAATGTTTGAAAGTTAAATTAAAAAGTAAAGCACAGTTAAGATTTTATTGAGCTTAAACCCCATTCCTACCCCCTAAACATATAAATCTGTTCTGTGTTCTGTGTCTCCCACTCAGATGGGTGATAAATTTTGGATGCTGAATTCTTATGTCTCTAAAAATAACGTTTACCTAAAGTGAAGTGCAACATCTGGGTCCACTGGGGGAGCATGAAGTGGCCTTTCAGGTTAATTATTTGTGTGGTCAGGTTAGATTTCCCAACCCTGAAAATGATACCAGTTTTGTTTCTTTTGGCCCCTGCCCACCACAGGTAAAGAGTCCTGTCCCAGTGACTTTCCCATAGATCCGCTCCTTCATGCAGAATGTGGCCATCAATGCCCCAATATTGAGGAATTTGGCATATTTTCCATCTGTTCCCTGAGCTGGAGGACATGCTGTGTCTGGAAGTCCCTCTGTTACTGTGATTAGGAATAGATTAAAGAGTTACCCCAGTACTCTCATAGTGGATGGCATCAGAACAGATCCAAAGGTACTAATATTCTCAGAGGAGTTTCTCTCTGCCATCCCCATCAAAGGGTATGTCTGCTTATCTAGACCAGAGTAGGTTGAGGTGGTCCGTGTGCACTTTTAGACACTATTCAACTAGCAGAGGTAACAAGGCTGGCCTTAGATTGATCATAATAAGCATGCTTCACCCCCCCTTTCTAATGCTTTAGTCCGTATTCTAAAAGAGGCTAATACCATGGAAAAAGAAACCTTATGAAGGAATGTAGTGAGAGCAACCAGCTGTCCAGGGTGATCCTGGGAAATGATGGTCTTTATTATTTTTTAAATATGGATAAAATCACAGCTTGAAATACATTTTTAAAATCTCTAGATCTTTGTATAAATTTGAGTCCAAATAATTTCATCCGTAACATAAATTTTTTCCAGGCACTGACTCAAGACCTGGGAGTTATCTTTTCATTTTTCCCCCTTCCCTACCGAATTCTGTTTATTAATTCCTTCTCTTCTCTTCCATTTTCTTGGCTACTTCCTCTCTTTAAGTGTGATTGCTTCATTTTGGTCTATCGTAAAAGGCTCCTTACTCATCCCCAGACCTTTAACCTTTCAAAATTAAAGGCCATTCTGTACCACCAACAGAGCAAGCTTCTTGGATTATTGCTTTTACTTCTTACTTTAAACTTTTGTAGTGGCTCTCTCACTGACTACTGAATAATATCATGGCAATTTATTCTGGTGTTCTAGGCCTTTTACAGTTTGGTTCCAAATCATGCTTCCTGTCTTATGCTAATGCCCATGTTCCAGCCAAATGACACCTCCACACCGCTCCCCCCCACCTCATTTCTTAACCTCATCTTGCCCTTTCTTACCTCTGGCTCACATCATTCCCTTGACTTGGACTGTCACTTTCCCTCATCTGTCATTATTAATGAAATCTTACTTGTTTTTCCTCCAAAACCTACTCAGAAGTCCCCCTTTCTTTCATAAAGCCTTTTTTGGCCACTTTAGTCAGAAACTTTCTTTGCCTGCCTGTCCTCAAGCATTTGATTAGAGCTAATCTCAAGGTGCTTAACATGCATTGTCTTGTACTATAGTTATTTGGGTACCTAGTTTACTAGCCTTCTGATTGGAATTTCTGAAAGGCATAAACCACATCCTTATTCTTTAACATGCCTTGTATATGTTGGATTGTGAATGAGTAAATTAAAGAATGAAGTTAAATGCTACTTCTTTCCCTTCTTAATCCTTAACTGAAAAAGTGTGATGTGGAGGATAGGCCCTGGAAAAATCTCTATATATCTGATTTGAGGGTAGTGGAGACTTTGGTGTATCTGAGTTCAGATCAGTTTCCCAGGACCATCTCTGTGTACAGAGGCTTATCTCAATGGATGGATCCTCCCGGGTCTTTGGAATTTCAGGGATGGAAGGGGGCAGAGGTTTGGGCCTGTTGTCATAAAACATGTATTTTAAGAAAAAATTTAACCAGAGGTTGCATAACTTTCTGAAAATTTGAGGCTCAAAGCTGGCAAGTATGTGGTGCAGGTGGCCTGGGAGCTACTGAGTGGGCCTTGCTTACTCTGGAAACCTGGCTTCAAGACTTGGGCAGATCTTTAATTTATAGGCTGAAAAACAAAAGACACTTAAAGGGGAAAAAAAATACTTTAAAGGATTGAAATGGTGCAGCACAAAATGGCTTATTTTAGGGGAATCATAGGCCCTTAAAAATTAATTTCTCTTTACTTGAGAGTTATTTCTGCAAGCAGAGATTTTGGGTAAATGTGAATCATCACACTTTATACGTAACAATTATACCTAACAACGATGTAAATCTGGTCCTTTGTTTCTCTTATTTGCCACAGTACCATGACTGTGTTAGTATTAATAAAGTGAAGAAATTGTTCAAAGAATGAAGGTGAAGGTGAAGGTGAACTAAGTGAACAATTCAGGTCCCCAAGCTTTTTCTTTTTTAAAATATCAGGTATTGAGGCCTGAACTTGTCAATAATTACCTGTGTTATCTCTTAATTCCATTTTGCCTGGATAGCTTCAGATTTTTGATTTGGAACACAAGAGTAATAGAAATTTTGTCTATCCCATGTGATTATAATGAGGATTAAATAACAAATGTGAAAAGTATATTTAAAAAGGACTTTGTACCTTCTGAAGTACTGTGCATATGTTTGTGTGTTGTAGGTATGTATGTATTATTCAAGTAATGCAGCTGATTGCTCTCTGACTTATATTAATCCTTGGAGACATGAAGAGGGCTTCAGAGTACTGTAACTTTGTGTAGATGGATAGATGATAGATGGATAAGTGGATAGATGAATGGGTCAGTGTATAAATGTACATATACTTGTATTTCTACTTTAAATATATATAATTTAACTAGCAGTTATACTTTTTCAGATAATAAAAATTTTAGAAGTGAATCCAAAGTAGGAGATTAGGTTGATTGGATTTGATATGTACTGTTTATGTGGTTTGAAACGTAATTTTACATTTTTTCAATAGTTGGGAAATGTTCCCTAGTGCAGTGCTTTCTAAATGTGGTCCTTCTGTCTTATGGCTCTCTCTCTTCTAGTCTGCAGAGTCCTCTGCATTTAGATGGCAGTGGGGAAAGAGATGGTGGGGACAATGCAGCCTTATTAATCATTACCCATTGACTTTAACCATTAACCATTTCAAGGGTGACACACACCACTTCTCACATTCTCTTTCTGAGGACAAGTGCCCTTCCTTACCCCCATGAAAAGGACCAGAAAACATAATCCCTGGCTTCGTAGACACTTCTGAGCATTCACACTTCAGTAGGAAAGGGGAGCAAAATATTTTAATGCTCACCCAAATCAGTGCCTCTCAAACCATCTGTGGCGAAGGACCAGTTCTGTTTTAAGAATTTGAAATCTGTCACAGCCTGATGCTTGAAAAAAAAAAATCCTATAAAAATGAATTTCTAGAAAAAAACCCAAAGATATACAAAATATCTTTTTTTTTTTTTTGGTCATTATTAGATTCAGCAGACAAAATTGCTAGTTTCTCTACTTTGCTCATTGAGGACTGGTAGCATCACACACAGACTGATACCATTTATGAACCACACTTGAGTTACCCAGTTCCAGATTTCTGCAGCTAAAATCAATAGTGAACATGGAATTTTTTTTTTTCATGTAGGGAAACAGACAATAAACATATTACTAAATAAGATAATCTTAGGGTAGCAATAAGCATTATGAAGACATGTGACCCAGTGTCTTCTGGAGAGGCCTTCTTGAGGAGGATCCTTGTTATGATCAAGATAGAACAGCAGATTCAGAAAAATGTATTTAGAATGGAAAGATACAACCATGTTTAAATTTATTTGTTTTGCTTTATTTTAATTTCTGACTTCAGAGTTTTCATAAGGCTCCAGAAGATAGCCTCTTTGAAAAAAACAAAAGGTAGGGGCGCCTAGGTGGCTCAGTTGGTCAAGCATCCGACTTCAGCTCTGGTCATGATCTCATGGGTTCGTGAGTTCGAGCCCCATGTTTGGCTCTGTGCTGACAGCTCAGAGCCTGGAGCCTGCTTTGAATTCTGTGTCTCTGTCTCTCTGCCCCTCCCCTGGTTGTACTCTGTCTTCCTCTCTCAAAAATAAACACTAAAAAATTTTTAAAATAAAAAGACAGAAGGTAAAATAAAAGTGTTTTTAAATCTTTTTTCTTTTCCTAAAGTAACATACATATTAATTATTTATATAACAGCTTTATTGAGATATCATTAAAAAGCCGTATAATTAATTTAAGGCACACAATTTAATGGTTTGTAATACACTCAACCATCACCACAACCAATTTAAAAATGTTATCATTATCTCAAAACAAAAACAAAAACAAAAGCAACCCTGTTACCCTTAAGCTGTCAAACCCCTATGTAGGCCTCCAGCCCTAAGCAACCACTATGCTACTTTCTGTCTTTTGCCTATTAACATTTTTTATAACTGGAGTCATATAATATGCGGTCTTTTGTGACTGACTTCTTTCACTTAATGTTTTCAAGGTTCAGCTATGCTGTAACATGTATCAGTACTACATTCCTTTTTATGGTGGAATCATATTCCATTATGTGGATATACCACATTTTGTTTATCCATTCATTAGTTAATGGACATTTGGGTTGTCTCCATGTTGGGGATATTGTAAATAATGCTGCTGTAAGCATTTGTGTGAGTCCTCCAACTGCGTTCTTCTTTTTAAGATTATTTTGGTTATTCTGGGTCCCTTGCAATTTTAAGAATAGTTTACCAGTTTCTGTGCAGAAGCCAGCTAGGAACCTGATTGTGTTGAATGTATAGATTAATTTGAGGACTATTGGCATCATAACAATAGTAAGTCTTGTGATCCATGAACTGGGATATTTCCATTTATTTGTATCTTCTTTAACAACAGTTTCTTATTTTAACAATCATTTGTAATTTTCAGTGTATTAAGTTTTGTACTTTTGTTAAATTTATTGCTAAATATTTTATTCTTTTTGATGCTATTATAATGAAATTGTTTTCTTAGTTTTATTTTTAAATTGTTCATTACTAGTATATAGAAATACAATTGATTTTTTTATATTCATCTTGTGTCTTATGACCTGGCTGAAGACATTTATTTTATTATGTTTTTTTATTTTTTTATTTTATTTTATTTTATTTTTTTTAATTTTTTTTTTTCAACGTTTATTTATTTTTGGGACAGAGAGAGACAGAGCATGAACGGGGGAGGGGCAGAGAGAGAGGGAGACACAGAATCGGAAACAGGCTCCAGGCTCTGAGCCATCAGCCCAGAGCCTGACGCGGGGCTCGAACTCACGGACCGCGAGATCGTGAGCTGGCTGAAGTCAGACGCTTAACCGACTGCGCCACCCAGGCGTCCCTATTATGTTTTTTTTAATATATGAAATTTATTGTTAAATTGGTTTCCATACAACACGCAGTGCTCATCGCAAAAGATGCCCTCTTCAATGCCCATCACCTACCCTCCCCTCCCTCCTACCCCCCATCAACCCTCAGTTTGTTCTCAGTTTTTAAGAGTCTCTTATGCTTTGGCTCTCTCCCACTCTAACCTCTTTTTTTTTTTTCCCCTTCCCCTCCCCCATGGGTTTCTGTTAAGTTTCTCAGGATCCACATAAGAGTGAACACATATGGTATCTGTCTTTCTCTGTATGGCTTATTTCACTTAGCATCACACTCTCCAGTTCCATCCACGTTGCTACAAAAGGCCATATTTCATTCTTTCTCTTTGCCACGTAGTACTCCATTGTGTATATAAACCACAATTTCTTTTTTTTTTTAATTTTTTTTTTTAACATTTATTTTTGAGACAGAGAGAGACACAGCATGAATGGGGGAGGGTCAGAGAGAGGGAGACACAGAATCTGAAACAGGCTCCAGGCTCTGAGCTGTCAGCACAGAGCCTGACGCGGGGCTTGAACTCATGGACCACGAGATCATGACCTGAGCCGAAGTCGGCCGCTTAACCGACTGAGCCACCCAGGTGCCCCTAAACCACAATTTCCTTATCCATTCATCAGTTGATGGACATTCAGGCTCTTTCCATAAATTGGCTATTGTTGAGAGTGCTGCTATAAACATTGGGGTGCAAGTGCCCCTATGCATCAGTACTCCTGTATCCCTTGGGTAGATTCCTAGCAGTGCTACTGCTGGGTCATAGGGTAGGTCTATTTTTAATTTTTTGAGGAACCTCCACACTGTTTTCCAGAGCAGCTGCACCAGTTTGCATTCCCACCAACAGTGCAAGAGGGTTCCCGTTTCTCCACATCCTCGCCAGCATCTATGGTCTCCTGATTTGTTCATTTTAGCCACTCTGACTGGTGTGAGGTGATACCTGAGTGTGGTTTTGATTTGTATTTCCCTGATGAGGAGCGATGTTGAGCATCTTTTCATGTACCTGTTGGCCATCTGGATGTCTTCTTTAGAGAAGTGTCTATTCACGTTTTCTGCCCATTTCTTCACTGGATTATTTGTTTTTTGGGTGTGGAGTTTGGTGAGCTCTTTATAGATTCTGGATACTAGCCCTTTGTCCGATATGTCATTTGCAAGTATCTTTTCCCATTCCGTCGGTTGCCTTTTAGTTTTGTTGACTGTCTCCTTTGCTGTGCAGAAGCTTTTTATCTTCATGATGTCCCAATAGTTCATTTTTGCTTTTAATTCCCTTGCCTTTGGGGATGTGTCAAGTAAGAAATTGCTATGGCTGAAGTCAGAGAGGTCTTTTCCTGCTTTCTCCTCTAGTGTTTTGATGGTTTCCTGTCTCACATTCAGGTCCTTTATCCATTTTGAGTTTATTTTTGTGAATGGTGTAAGAAAGTGGTCTAGTTTCAACCTTCTGCATGTTGCTGTCCAGTTTTCCCAGCACCATTTGTGAAAGAGACTGTCTTTTTTCCATTGGATATTCTTTCCTGCTTTGTCAAAGATGAGTTGGCCATACTTTTGTGGGTCTAGTTCTGGGGTTTCTATTCTATTCCATTGGTCTATGTGTCTGTTTTTGTGCCAATACCATGCTGTCTTGATGATTACACCTTTGTAGTAGAGGCTAAAGTCTGGGATTGTGATGCCTCCTGCTTTGGTCTTCTTCTTCAAAATTACTTTGGCTATTCGGGGCCTTTTGTGGTTCCATATTGAATTTTAGGATTGCTGGTGCAATTTTGATTGGGATTGCGTTGGATGTGTAGATAAAGGCATTTATTATTCTAATAGTTTTTTAGTGGATTCCTTAGGATTTTCTGTACATGAGTTCATGTCATCTGTCATCTCTTCCTTTTCTGTCTATGTGATTTTTATTTCTTTTTCTTACCTAATTACTCTAATTCAAACTTCCAGTATAATGTTGAATGGAAGTGGTGAGAGTGGACATCCTGGACTTGCTCATGAACTTAGAGAGAAAGCATCTCCAGTCTTTTATCATTAGATATGATGTGTGGATTTTTGTACATTCCCTTTATCAAGCTGAGAAAGTTTCTTTCTATTTCTGCTTTGTTGAGTGTTTTTATCATGAAAGGGTTTTGGATTTTGTGAAATGATTTTACTTCATCTTTTGAGATGATCATGTGGTTTTGTTTTATATTCTATCAATATGGTGTATTATATGGTATATTATATTAATTGATTTTCAAATATTAAAGCAAACTTGCATCTGGGAAAAATCCCAATTGGTCATGATTTATAATTCTTTGTATGTGGTGCTGGATTGGCTTTGTTAGTATTTTGTTGAGGATTTTTATGTCCATATTCATAAGAGATATTGGTTTGTAGTTTTCTATTATATGTATGTCTCATTTTGGTTTCAGGTTAATACTGGCTTCACAGAGTGAGTTGGAAAGTATTGTCTCCTACTGTATTTTTTGGAATAGTTTTTGGAAAATTGATATTAACTCTTTAAATGTCTTATAAGAATTAACCAGTGAAGCTATCTGGGCCTGAGCTTTTCTCTGTGCATGGTTTTTGGTAACTAAGTCAGTCTCCTTAGTTGCTTTGGATATAATCAAATTACCTACTTCTTGAGTCAGTTTTAGTAGTTTGTGTCTTTCTAGGAATTTGTCCATTTCATCTAAATTGTCTGATTTATCAACATACAACTTTTCAGTGTTCTTTTATAATCTTTTCCATTTCTACATATTCAGTAGTAATGCTTTCTTTTGTTTCTGATTCTAGTAATTTGGTCTTCTCTCTTTTTTTCTCAGTCTAGCTGAAGTCTTGTCAATTTTGTTAGTCTTTTCTAAGAACCAGATTTTAGTTTGATTGATTTTCTCTGTTGTTTTTCTATTCTCTATTTCATTAATTTCCACTCTAATCTTTATTATTCCCTTTCTTCTGCTTGCTTTGGGCACAATTTGCCGTTCTTTTTCCAATGTCTTAAAGTGGAAGGTTAGATTATTGATTTGAGATTTTCTTGTTTTTTCATTTAGGTATTTATGGCTATAAATTTCCCTTTAAAGCACTGCTTTATATGAATCTCACACGTTTTGGCATGTTGTATGTCCATTTTCATTCATCTCAAAGTGTTTTCTAATTCCATTTTGATTTCCTCTTTGAACCATCAATAATTTGGAGTTTATTGTTTGGTTTTTACACATTTGTGAATTACAATTTTTCTTTTGTTTTTGATTTGTAATGTCATTCCATTATGGTCAGAGAACATATTAGTACTATTTTTATTATTTTAAATTTGTTTGTTTTATGGGCTAACACGCAGTCTATCCTAGAGAATGTTCTAAGTGCACTTGAGTAGAGTGTGTATTCTGCTGTTGGGTGGAGTGTTCTACAGTGGCATGTTGGTGATAGTTGATTTATAATGTTGTTAAAATCTTCTATTTCTTTGTTGACCTTCTGCTTTTGTTCTATCCGTTATTGAAGTGGAGTACTGAAGTAGCCAACTACTGTTGTTGAATTGTTTATTTCTCCCTTCATTGTCTTTGCTTTATGTATTTTGATCCTCTGTTTTTAGGGTGATATAGGTTTATAATTGTATTATCTTCCTGATGGATTTATCTTCCTCTTCTTATAAAATATGTCTCTTTATTTCCAGTAAGGTCTTCTGTTTTAAAGTCAATTTTGCGGGGTGCCTGGGTGGCGCAGTCGGTTAAGCATCCGACTTCAGCCAGGTCAAGATCTCACGGTCCATGAGTTCGAGCCCCGCGTTGGGCTCTGGGCTGATGGCTCAGAGCCTGGAGCCTGTTTCCGATTCTGTGTCTCCCTCTCTCTCTGCCCCTCCCCCGTTCACGCTCTGTCTCTCTCTGTCCCAAAAATAAATAAACGTTGAAAAAAAAAATTAAAAAAAAAATAAATAAAGTCGATTTTGCCTATTAGTATAGCCACCCCAGATTTCTTGCAGTTGCTCTTTGCATGATATGTCATTTTCCATCCTTTTACTTTCAATTTATTTGTATCTTTGACTATAACATGTGTCTCCTATAAAGAGCATATAGTTTGATCCTATTTTTTTTTAATCCAGTATTTTTTAATCCAGGCTTTTGTTTGGGTTGTTATACCGTTCATATTTAATGCTATTATTAATACAGTTGGATTTATGTCTACCATTTTACTCTTTGTTCTCTAGATGTCTTATATCTTTTTTCCTTTGTTTCTTCTATACTATTTTGTTTTGCATTAAGTAAATATTTTCTAATGTAGCACATTAATTCTTTCATGATTTTTCACTATTTTTTGAGTCATTTCCTCACAGTTGCTCTAGTGCTGATCAGAATCAACTTCAGATTTATACTAACTTAATTGCAGTGAAATGTAGAAACTATTTCTATAGAGCTATATTTTGTTTTCTCCTTTTTGTTATGGATGTTATTTTTATATGTTATAAATATTATTGTTATACATATTACTTCTGTAAATATTACAGCCCCCAATACATTGTGATAGCTCTTACTTTATATAATTTTATGACATTTTTTTTTTTAATTTTTTTCAACGTTTATTTATTTTTGGGACAGAGAGAGACAGAGCATGAACGGGGGAGGGGCAGAGAGAGAGGGAGACACAGAATCAGAAACAAGCTCCAGGCTCTGAGCCATCAGCCCAGAGCCCGACGCGGGGCTCGAACTCACGGACCGCGAGATCGTGACCTGGCTGAAGTCGGACGCTTAACCGACTGCGCCACCCAGGCGCCTAATTTTATGACATTTTTAAAAGATTGTATTGAAAAGTTTTTTTCCTGGGGCACCTGGGTGGCTCAGTCCGTTAAGTGTCTGATTTCAGCTCAGGTCATGATCTCACGGTTCATGAGTTTAAGCCCCGTCTCGGGTTCTGTGCTGACAGCCTAGAGCTTGGAACCTTCTTCAGATTCTGTGTCTCCCTCTCTTTCTACCGCTCTCCTGCTCGCACGCTCTCTCTCTCTCTCTCTCTCTCTCTCTCTCTCTCTCAAAAATAAATAAACAAAAAATTTTCAAAAAATTTTTTTCCAAGTATATCTATTTGAGAGAGAGAGAGAGAATTGGGGGGGGGGGGGCAGAGAGAGAGGGAGAGAGAGAATCCCAAGCAAGCTCCATGCTGTCAGTGCAGAGAGTGACATGGGGCTCTATCTCACCATGAACCATGAGATTATGATGTGAGCCAAAATCAAGTTGGACGCTTAACTGACTGAGACACCCACGTGCCCCAAGATTTTATTTTTTTAGGTAATCTCTATACCTGAGGTGGGGCTTGAACTCACAATCCTGAGATCAAGATGTTATACGAACTGAGCCAGCCAGGTGCCCCAATTTTATGACTTTAAAGAAAGCCGAGAAGAGAAAGGAGAGACAGTATATATTTATAACTTTTGTCATATTAAGCTTCTTATTTATCATTTTTTGCTTCTCTTCATTTGTTTTTATGGATCTGAGTTCACATCTGGAGTGATTTTCTTGGGTCAATAGAGTTTTGCTCTCCCACCCACCTCCTTTGTGCTGTTATTGACAGATATACTACATTTTCATATGCTTTGGTCTAATAATTGAAGAAAGAAAAAAATGCATTTGTACTATCTTTTGTACAAAAATGCTTTTGTACTACTGTTACAAAAGATAGTAGTGTTTTTTGTTTTTTGTGGTTTTGTTTTTGTGGGGTTTTTTTTTTTTTTTTTTTTTTTTTTTTTGGTGTCTGGGGCTTTCGGCCTGAAGAACTTTCTTTAGTATCTCTCTCTCTCTTTTTTATAAACTGAAATATAATTAACATACAATGTTTTATTAGTTTCAGGTGTGCAACATATTGATTCAACAATTCTATACATTTCTCAGTGCTCACCATGGTTAAGTGTAGTCACCATACATTATTACAGTATTATTGACTATATTCCCTATGTTGTACTTTTCATCTCTGTAACTTAATTTATTTATAACTGAGGGTTCAGACCTCTTAATACCTTTCCTCTATTTTACCCATCCCTTCACCCGCCTCACATCTGGCAACCACCAGTTTGTTCTCTGTATTTAAGAATCTGTTATTTTCCTGTATTTTTCTTGTTTGTTTTATTTATTTATTTTTAGATTCCACATATAATTGAAATCATATGGTAATTCTGTCTGACTTATTTCACTTAGCATAATACACTCTAGGTCCATCCATGTTATTGCAAATGGTAAGATCTCATTACTTTTTATGGCTGTGTAATATTCCAGTGTGTGTGTGTGTGTGTGTGTGTGTGTGTGTGTGTGTGTGTGTATGGCACATTTTTTTTTTAACCATTCATCTATGGATGAACACTTGGATTGCTTCCATATCTTGGCTATTGTAAATAATGCTGCAATAAACGTAGGGGTACATATATCTTTTTGAATTAGTGTTTTTGTTTTCTTTGGGTACATATCCAGTAGTGGAATTACTGGATCATACGGTATTTCTATTTTTAATTTTTTGAAAAACTTTTATATTGCTTTCCACAGTGGCTGCACCAGTTTACATTCCCAGCAATAGTGCTTAAGGGTTCCTTTTTCTTCATAGTCTCACCATCGCTTGTTTTTTCTTGTCTTTTTGATTCTAGCCATTTGGACAGTTGTAGGGTGATACCTCATTGTGGTTTTGATTTGCATTTCCCTGATGATTAATGATGTTGAGCATCTTTTCCTGTGTCTCTTGGCCTTCTGTATGACTTCTTTAGAAAAAAATGTCTGTTTGGGTCCTCTACCCATTTTTAATTGGAATATATATATGTGCATGTATGTGTATGTATATATATTTTTTCCTTTGGTGTTGAATTGTAGAAATTCTTTATATATCTTGAATTAACTCCTTATTGGATATATCATTTGTAGGTATCTTTTTCCACTTGGTAGGTTGCCTTTTTTCTTTTTTTTGATGGTTTCTTTTGCTGTGCAAAACCTTTTTATTTTGGTATTGTACCAATAGTTTATTTTTGCTTTTGTTTTCCTTTCCTAAAGAGACATATATAGATAAATGTTGCTAAGGCTAATGTCCAAGAGATTACTGCCTTTTTTTTTTCCCTAGGAATTTTTATGGTTTCAGGTTTCACATTTAGCTCTTTAATCCATTTCAAGTTTATTTTTGTATATGGTGTGAGAAAGTGGTCCAGTTTCATTCTTTTGTATCTGGCTATCTAGTTTTCTCAGCATGATTTATTGAAGAGACTGTCTTTTCCCACTGTATATTCTCAACTCCTTTGTCGTAGATTAATTGTCCATATAAGCATGGGTTTATTTCTGGAATCTCTTTTCTGTTCCATTGACGTATTTGTCTGTTTTTATGCCAGTACCATACTGTGTTGATAGCTACAGCATCATAGTATATCTTGAAATCTGGGATTGTGATACCTCCCATGCTCCATACCCTCCATGTGATACCTTTGTTCTTCTTTCTCAAGATTGCTTTGGCTATTTGGGGTCTTTTGTGGCTACACACAAATTTTAGTATTATTTGTTCTAGCTCTGTGAAAAATGCTGTTGGTTTTCTTTTGTATTTCTTGTAAGATGTGTCTATTAGCAACGAATTCTCTCAGTTTTTATATATTTGGAAATTTGTTTCATCATCATTTTTTAAAGATAGTTTTGTAGAATATAGGATTCTTGGCTGACCATTTTTTCTTTCAGCAATTTAAATATGTCATCCCACTATCTTCTGGAATCCATTGATTTTGATGAGAAGTCAGTTGTGAATGTTATTGGGGTTCCCTTGTGAGTGATAAATTATTTTTCATTTTCTGAGTTCAGTATTTTCTTCTTGTTTTTCAGCATTTTTGCTACAATGTGTCCATTTATGAATCTGTTTGTATTTATCCTACTTGAAATTCACCGAACTTCCTAGATGTATAAATGAATGTTTTTCAATAAATTTGGGAAATTTTCAGCCATTATTTCTTTGAATATTTTTTCTGTCTTTTCTATCTCTCCTCTCCTTCTGGAGAGGATTTAATGCTATCTCACATATCTCTGAGGCTCTTTTCATTTGTCTTCATTCTTTTTTCTCTCTGTTCCTCAGATTGCATAATCTTTATCAATTATCTCAAGTTTGCTAATTTTTTTCTGCTAGTTCAGATCTACTATTGAGCTCCTCTAATGCATTTTTAACTTTCAGTTACTGTACATTTCAACTGCCAAATTTTCACTTTCCCCCTATAAGTTCTATCTCTATTGATATTCTCTATTTGATGCAACACTGTCATCATGCCTTCCTTTATTTCTTTAATCATGATTTTCTTCAGTTCTTTGAGCATATTTATAATGTTTACATTGAAGTCATTGTTCATTAAATCCAACATCTGGTCACTTTCACAGGCAGTTTGTTTACTGCTTTTTTTTTTTCCTGGTGTAAAGAACATAATTTCTTGTTTGCGTATCTCATACTTTTTTTTTAATGGAAACTGGACATTTTAGATAATATATTGTAGCAACTCTGAGCATTGGGTTCCCCACTCTGGGACTTATTTTCTGTTATTTCCTTGTTTATTTGTTTGGTGACTGTCTGTATTACTTTTGTGAAGTCTATTTCCTACTTGTGAAGTCCTATTTGAAATCTCTGATGTTGCTACCTGGGGGCACAACCTTAGGTGTGTCCACAGTCACCTTGAGATGAAAGTGGTTTTACAGGGCTCTCCTCGATGGTCTCTTTTTCTTTTTCTTTTTTTTTTTTTAATGTTTATTTATTTTTGAGAGAGAGACAGAGTGTGAGTTGGGAAGGGGCACAGAAAGAGGGAGACACGGAATCCAAAGCAGGTTCCAAGCTCCAAGCTGTTAGCACAGAGCCCGATGCAGGGCTTGAATTCACAAACTATGAGATCCTGACCTGAGCTGAAGTTGGACGCTTAACTGACTGAGCCACCCAGAAGCCCCCAATGGTCTCTTTTTATGACTACACTCAACTATTAAGTGCCACTGGTTGCCAGCTGATTTCTATGTTGTGTTCAACAACAAAAAAGCATAAACTGCTTTTTTAAAGTAATCTAGTCAAATTCCACTTCCTTTGAAGATAGTTGTAGAGGTCAGTATTTGAGATTTATTCTAACCCCAGTTGTTCTCCCCATCTCTCCCTTTTCCCAGTTCATTTTAGCAAATTAGCCTGTGGCTTAGCATATATCTCAAATGAATCTATCAGTTCCCTCCCAGTTTCCTTTCACCACAACTTCTGTTTTGGGGAGAGCACTTAGGATTGAACTTCTCTACATTCTATTGTGAATGAAGTCAATTTCTTGGGGAGAGATTTGGAGCTGTCTGTTCTATAGACTACTTCTCCTCCAAGGCAAAATCTCTGAGCCATAGCCCTGTGCTAGGGGTAAGGACAATGGGCACATTTCTTCTCTCTTTTTTTTTTTTTTTTAATTTTTTTAATGTTTATTTTTGAGAGACAGAGAGAGACAGAGAACAAGCAGGGAAGGAACAGAGAGAGAGGGAGACACAGAATCTGAAGCAGGCTCCAGGCTCTGACCTGTCAGCACAGAGCCTGATGCGGGGCTTGAACCCACAAACCGTGAGCCGAACCCACAAACCTGAGCCGAAGTCAGTTGCTTAACCAACTGAGCCACCCAGGTGCCCTGACAATGACACATTTCTAAGTGACACCCCCACTTTGGAGCTCAGTGCTCAGAGGATGGGGGTTGTGGCCCTAGATGCACTTGGTTTGCCTCTCTTGCATTGTAATACTTGTCCCACAAACTGCAGCAAGGGCATTTAGGGTCCCAGTACTCTCAGTGGCACCATGCTCAAGGTAAAGCGTTTATTACATGCATGGAGTCTGGGGAGAAGATGAGAGCTCCTGCTGTTGGATGCATTCTCCTGAACTTAGCCTCAGCAACAGGTAGATGAGGTAGGATAAAAACTGCTAACAGTCTGCCCTTCTTGGGAAGATAGTCCTCTAACTGGAAACTCAGGGGAAAGAATTCCCTGTGTTCTTGGCTGTACCAGTCTGGAGTAGAGTTTCTATCTCACTGCTGGGGGTGGAGAGAGAGGATATGGTTCCTCATTCAAATCCCACAGACTCTTGCAGTTCTTACTGGGGCTTAGTAAATATTTTTGAATAAATGTTTCTTTATTTGCTCTATGCCAATAGGACCATTAATGAGATTTTTTTTTCTTTAGAAAGAAAGAGCATGAGCAGGGGAGAGGGTCTGAGGGAGAGAGTGAGAGAGAGAATCTCAAGCAGGCTCCAAGCTGCTTTGAGAATCATTGAATCAATAATGAATAGGTGAATTATATGAAATAATCTTAAGGAAATTATGAAACCAGGAAAGGCCTGTTGGATTTTGCTATAAATAGGTCATTAGGACTTTAAAAAACAAAATAGTTTTAATAGAGTACCATAGACCGAAGCTCATGTCAGCTGGCTAAAGAGTGAATGAGAAGTAAGAAAATAGGCAAAAGGTACATGGCTATTTTTTGAGGAGCTCAGTTTTGAAGGAAAGGAAGGGAACATTAGCCAGGGAGTTAACAGATGTTTTTGTTTTTGCCAATTCTATTCATTAGTGTACTCCAGAATTTTCTTTTTTTTAAATTAATTAATTTTTATTTTTTTTTATGTTTATTTATTTTTAAGAGATGGAGAGACAGAATGTGAGTGGGGAAGGGGCAGAGAGGGAGAGAGACGGAGACACAGAATCCAAAGCAGGCTCCAGGTTCTGAGCTATCAACACAGAGCCCGACATGGGGCTTGAACCCACCAGCTGTGAAATCATGACCTGAGCCTAAGTCGGACACTTAACTGACTGAGCCACCCAGGCACACCTGGAATTTTCAAGAGAAAGGGATAGATACTTCTTGTGTCCATACAATTTCTCTTGCTCTAATTCTGTGCTGAGCAAGTAAGCAGATTATGATTTAGCTTTTCATGTATATCTACCTATATACAAAAACAAATGAAATGGACTAATTAGAAAAATTGAGACTCCACTGTGTTGAGAATTTATAATTTTCATTACAAAGAAAGTAATTGGCATTTGAACCTGTAGGTTTGATTAGAGTGAGCTGACCTTCCTTGGTGTTTTTGTTTTAAATTTTTTAAAAATTTTATTTAAATCCAAGTTAGTTAACATATAATGTAGTAATGGTTTCAGGAATAGAATTTAGTGATTCATCACTTACATATAACACCCAGTGCTTATCCCAACAAGTGCCCTCCTTAATGCCCATCATGCATTTAGCCCATGCTCCCACCCAGCACCCCTCCAGCAGCCCTCAGTTTGTTCTCTCTTTTAGTTTGCGTCCCTCTCTGTTTTTATCTTCTTTTTCTTTCCCTTGCCCTATATTCATCTATTGAGTTTCTCAAATTCCACATGAGTGGAATCATATGATGTTTATCTTTCTCTGACTGACTTATTTCACTTAGCAAAATACATTCTAGTTTCATGCATGTTGTTGCGAATGGCAGGATTTTATTCTTTTTGATCACCTAGTAATATTCCATTGTGTATGTGTGTGTGCGCATGCATGCACATTCTTTTTGATCACCTAGTGATAGTCCATTGTGTGTGTGTGTGTGTGCATGCACACACACACACACACACACACACACACACACACACATCATCTTTATCCATTCATCAGCCAATGGACTGCTATAAACATTGGGTTGCATGTGCCCCTTTGAAACAGCATACCTGTATCCCTTGAATAAATACCTAGTAGTGCAATTTCTGTGTTATAGGATAGCTGTATTTTTAATTTTTTGAGGAACCTCCATACTGTTTTCCAGAGTGGCTGCACCAGTTTTCATTCCCACCAGCAGTGCAAAAGTGTTCCCCTTTCTCCACATCCTCGCCAATATCTTTTGTTTCTTATGTTGTTAATTTTCTCAATACTGACAAGTGTGTGGTGGTATCTCATTGTGGTTTTGATTTGAATATTCATGATGATGAGTGATGTTGAGCATCTTTTCATGTGTCTGTTAGCCATCTGGATATCTTCTTTGGAAAAGTGTCTGTTCATGTCTTTTGCCCATTTCTTCACTGGATTATTTGTTTTTTGGGGGTGTTAAGTTTGATAAATTCCTTGTAAATTTTGGATACTAGCCCTTTATTCAGTATGTCATTTGCAAATATCTTATCCCATTCCATAGGTTGTATTTTAGTTTTGTTGCTTACTTCCTTCATTGTGAAGAAGCTTTTTATCTTGATGAGGTCCCAATAGCTCATCTTTGCTTTTGTTTCCTTGACTCAGGAGACATGTCTAGTAAGAAGTTGCTGTGGCCAAGGTCAAAGAGGTTGTTGCCTGTTTTATTCTCTAGGATTTTGATGCTTTCATGTCTGATGTTTAGGTCTTTCATCCATTTTGAGTTTACATTTGTGTATGGTGCAATAAAGTGTTCTAGGTTCACTTTTCTGCATGTTGCTGTCCAGTTTTCCCAACACCTTTTGCTGAAAAGACTATTTTTTCCACTGGATTTTCATTCCTGCTTTGTCAAAGATTATTTGGGCATGCATTTGTGGGTCCACTTCTTGGTTATCTATTGTGTTCCATTTATCTAAGTGTCTGTTTTTGTGCCAGTACTATATTGTCTTGGTGATAATAGCTTTGTAATACAACTTGAAGTCCAGAATTGTGATGCCTCCAGCTTTGGTTTTCTTTTTCAGGATTGTTTTGGATATTCAGGGTCTTTTCTGGTTCCATACAAATTTTAGAATTGTCTGTTCTAGCTTCTGTATAGAATGCTGGTGTTATTTTGATAGGGATTGCATTGAATGTGTAGATTGCTTTGGGTAGTATTGACATTTTAAAAACATTTGTTTTTTCAATCCATGATCATGGAATGTTTTTCCATTTCTTTGTCTCTTCTTCAATTTCTTTCATAAGCTTTCTATACTTTTCAACATACTGATTTTACCTCTTTGGTTAGGTTTATTCCTATGTATTTTATGTTTTTTTTTTTTTTTTTTTTGGTGCAATTGTAAGTGGGATCTATTCCCCAATTTCTCTTTCTGCTGCTTTATTTTTGGTGTCTAGAAATGCAACTAATTTCTGTACATTGATTTTGTATCCTGAGACTTTGTTGAATTCATTTATCAGCTCTAGTAGTTTTTTGGTGGAGTCTTTTGAGTTTTCCATAGAGTATCATGTCTGTGAAGAGTGAAAGTTTGACTTCCTCCTTGCCGATTTGGATGTCTTTTATTTCTTTGTGTTGTCTGATTGCTGAGGCTGGGACTTCCAATGCGATGTTGAGCAACAGTGGTGAGAGTGGACATCCCTGTAATGTTCCTGACCTTTGGGGGGAAAGTTCTCTGTTTTTACCCATTGAGGATATTAGCAGTGGGTCTTTCATATATGGCCTTTATGAGGTTGAGGTATGTTCCTTCTATCCCCTACTTTCTTGAGGATTTTTATCAAGAAAGGATGCTATATTTTGTCAAATGCTTTTTCTGCATCTATTGAAAGCATTATGTGGTTCTTATCCTTTCTTTTATTAATGTGATGTATCACATTGATTGATTTGCAGATACTGAACCAGGCCTACAGCCCAGGAATAAGTCTCATTTGATCGTGGTGAAAAATTCTTTTAATGTATTGTTGGATTTGGTTTGCTAGTATCTTACTGAGAATTTTTGCATCCATGTTCATCAGGGAGATTGGTCTATAATTCTATTTTTTAGTGGAGTCTTTGATTTTGGAATCAGGATAATACTAGCCTCATAGAATGAGTTTAGAAGTTTTCCTTCCATTTCTACTTTTTAGAAGAGCTTCAAAAGAATAGGTATTAACTCTTCTTTAAATGTTTGGTAGAATTCTCCTGGGAAGCCATGCAGCCCTGCACTTGTTTGTTGGGAGATTTTTGATTACTGATTTGATTTCTTTACTGCTTATGGATCTGTTTTAAGTTTTAGTAGTTTATATGTTTCTAGGAATTTGTTTCTTCCAGATTGCCCAATTCGTTGGCATATAATCACTCATAATATTCTCTTATTATTGTTTGTATTTCTGCAGTGTTGGTTGTGATCTCTCCTCCTTCATTTATGATTTTATTTATTTGGGCCCTTTCCTTTTTCACTTCATCAGTCTGGCTAGGGGCTTATCAATTTTGTTAATTCTTGCAAAGAACCAGCTCCTGGTTTTATTGATCTGTTTTATTGTTTTATTATGATTATGATTATGATTATTATTTTAATATCATTGATTTCTGCTCTAATCTTTATTATTTCCCTTCTTCTGCTGGTTTTGGCTTTATTTGGTGTTCTTTTTCCAGGCCCTTTAGGTGTATTTGAGACATTTCTTCCTTCTTAAGGAAGGCCTGGATTGCTATATACTTCCTTCTTATGACCACCTTTGCTGCATCCCAGAGGTTTTGGACTGTTATGTTTTCATTTTCATTGGCTTCCATGTACTTTTTAATTCCCTCTTTTGTTTCTTGGTTAATCCATAAATTATTTGGTAGGATGTTCTTTAATCTCCAAGTGTTCATGGTCTTTCCAAATTTTTTCTTGTGGTTGATTTCAAGTTGCATAGCATTGTAGTCTGAAATATGCTAATGGACATCAAAAGAAAGCCAAAGTAGCCATACTTTTATCAGGCAAACTAGATTTTAAAACAAAGACAGTAACAAGAGATAAAGAAGGGCATTATATCATAATTAAGGGGTCTATTCACCAAGAAGCGTGAACAATTGTAAATATTTATGCCCCCAACTTAATAGCACCAAAATATATAAATAAATTAATCACAAACATAAAGGAATTCATTGATAATAATATCATAATAGTAAGGGACTTCAACACCCCACTTATAGCAATGGACAGATTCTCTAAGTAGGAAATCAACAAAGAAACAATGGCTTTGGATGACATAGTGGATTGGATGGACTTAACAGACATATTCAGAACATTTCATTCTAAAGCAACAGAATATACATTCTTCTCGAGTACACATGGAACATTCGCCAGAATAGATCACATATTAGGTCACAAATCTGACCTCCCTTGTTCTTATCACCTCTAGACATCACGACAAAACTGATCTGGTCTACAGAGTAAAGCTCAGACCTGGAGCAGGGATTCTCCTTGCACCTGTTCGTGTAGCCTGCCTGTCCCAAACCTAAGCCACACTTCATGTTCTGAATTCATAGGACTTGCTAACTAAAGTATGCACATTGTGTTTTTATCAAATAAGTTAACAGCAAAGACTTGGGTTCATTTGAGTTCTGCCTAATATTATATCGTGGGATTATCTGTGATCTCTTTGGCAGACATTTTTAGATAAAAGAAGAATGGAACTTCTCTAGCAGTAGTTGTTGAGAATGAACTCTCCTAAAGTTAGGATGAAATGTGATAAGAAGTTAAAAAGATAATGAAAGATGGGAATAATTAGACATGTGAAGGCCAAAAGGTAAAGTTACTGTCTTGGAAAGTAGGCAGTGGGTGAAGGGTAGCTAAAGACAATAATGATTGAAGAAGTAGAGAGATCCTACGAAGAAGAGAAAGATAAATGGAGATGAAGAGAAATTAATAGAAAAGGCAGATCAATAGGTTGCAATGGTACCTACTTTTTCCCAGCTACAAAGTCTGTTTTATGTGTCCTGACAAATACTGAAAGTTAATTTTGACAAGGAGACATTTCTACTAAAGGCATTCTACTAGGCAATATAGCTAAAGTACTTTTTTTCTGATTTGACTTGGGTTTTTAACCCAGCATGAAATAAGATTCATTTATTTATTCAAATGTTTGTTGAACCTAGTAGATGTCAGTCAGAGTGTTAGAGACTAGGGACACAAGCAAGAATAAGAGAGGTAGCTGGTATCAAGTTAATGGTTAGTCATTACTCAGTGTGATAACATGAAGAAGTGCTTATGGTATTATAGAAGCAAAGGGGCATCTAACCCACAGACTTGGCAGGTAAACAAGGGTCCCCCAAGGAAGGTTCCCTATGAGGCTGGAATCTCTAAGACAATAGGACCTTATTTGTCTTGTTCACTCTAATATCCCTAGAATTTAGCACAGTGCCCAGCATGTGATAGAAACTCAATAAGATGAATGATTGAATTAATCAAAACCCATCTTTACTTCATTTGCTTGCTATGGAAATAGTCCCAATGGAGAAGCCATCCAAAATCCTGTTCTTTATTTTATTTTATTTAAAAAAAATTTTTTTTTTAACATTTATATATTTTTGAGACAGAGAGAGACAGAGCATGAACAGGGGAGGGTCAGAGAGAGAGGGAGATACAGAATCCAAAACTGGCTCCAGGCTCTGAGTGGTCAGCACAGAGCCTGATGCGGGGCCCAAATTGTGAACATCTGCATATATCCTTTAAGAAATATACCCCTTTAATCATTTAGGAAGCTTCTTAGACTCTCTGAAGTTCCCACTGAAGCTGATATGGAAAACTCACTTACCTAAGTGGCCTGAGTGACTAATTAGACAACCCTGCACTGATTTGATAGCTCCAGCTGTTCAAATAAAACCTGCCCTAATGGTGGAAGGCTCAGAGAAAGGTTGGAAAGGGCAGGATCGGGGACAGGAATTATGTCCAGGGAAGGCAGCCGAGCCAGCTGCTTTCCTTAAGCAAGTGAGAAGCAACATCTTTATAAGACCAAAAGAGTTATTTTAACTGTAACTAAAAGAAACTAAGTACCAGTCACCACTAGCAAGGGTGATCTTTATCTGCCTTTGTTGGCCTTAAAGAAAAGGAATCTTAAAAGGCTTCGGCAGCTGCAGGCTCCTCACAGAGGACATCTCCCGCACATTGCTGACGCGTCTTGGATTTTTCCAACCTTACCTTATGTTGGAGGAAATTACCGCCGGGGTCGAATGTCCTCCTACACACGTGACTCCACGTGGGTGTTATCACCTACCCCTCACGCAGCAGAATCAGCATTCCCCACTCCGTTTCTCGTAAAGGACAGGCTTTGTGACCCCCTCCTGGCTTGGAAGCCTCTCTCCCAGCACCTGTGAGCCCTCACCCCGAGAGATGGCTAATGTGCTAATTACTCCATACCCAAAAATGTAAGCTGTAAACAAATGAGAGCTGTGTTTATAATCAATCAGTTTTATGACCTTCTGATGGTGATGATATCAGTGGCGTTTACACTGGAAGACCGCACAGCGTTCTCCAGCAGCTGGCCGCTTCTGTTGCTTGAGAGCAGAGAATGATGTGGCTCATTAATTGTAGTCTTTGCACTGAAGGGCATGTTACCTTGGCCAAATGGCCAATCTGGCTCTTGGAATTGCCAAATAAATTATTTTCAAAAATCTCAAAGTCAGCTTGGATGGTTTTCAAATAATCTGTGGTTTGGGGCCTGCACTCCCCCCTCCCCATGAAAAACTGAAAATGCATTCTTTCTGAGCTGTAACTTGATATATACATGATTGGAAGACAGTGGGGAGACATTCTAATCCCAAAGAGAGAGAAAGAGGCTTGGCCTGGATGCACAGAGAGCTCACCCCTTCTGACTTAGGACTGACCTTTGCTTCGTCATTCTCCCTGCCCTTAGGCTGTTTCTCCACCTGAAGGCTGAGGTGGGGATTGCTCCACAAAGACGCCTACAAGAGCACTTTGTTATCATCAGAACCAAGAGGATCCACGTAAAGTGTAAATATCATAAAACGTGGCAAGGGAAATGTTTACACCAATCTGTGGTTTCTGATCAAAGCCAAAATTGCTGGGTTCTTGAATGAAAACTTCTGGTCTCACATGTGAGATTTGCAGCTGCCTTTGGCACCTATAAAATATGATTTGTGAGGTGCTGAACAATGTCCTGGGGGTCTCCAAAGCCTGCTCCTTTGGCACCAAGATCCTTTCATATTGAGTCCTGCCAATGTGTGGATATGCCGGTTCGAGAACTTTGGCTGCATTTTGGGTTTGTTAACAGTGCAAAAGATTTGCCAGAGAAACCCCACATGCATTTTGCCCCCAAGCACCTTGCCCTTCATTTATAGACCCCTGGGAAAACCAAGCCCATCTGTTTCTCATTCATTTACACTTTACTCATCAAAATGTTGGTTTTGGTTGGATTCCTTTGTTTTCATTTCAAGAAACCTTTAAGAATGTAGAGTGGGGAAAAAGATGGGTAATTAGCCAGAAGTGCTGATGACCCTAAGCTCTCTGTCCTGTTTCTGGCATTACTTTTAGTCCATTGTATTGTGACAAGCAGTGTTTTACCCCATTTATCCCAGTTACTAGTCTCAGTAAATTATTTTTAAAAAAATAAGGAAAAGGGATATAGTGCTTTGCTTCTGCTCCACCATCAGAGATTTGAAAACAATCTAGAATTTGCAGACCTTTCATGAGGGGACACTCACAGGATCTCAAATTTTGCTTTTTCTTTCTTGCTTTTTTGTTTTTAAAGATCCAACTGCCTTTTCTTACATTCATGAAAGTGAATGAGTGACTGGGAACTGTTTATCCCACTGGCTTTAAGGAATAGGGAAAAGGAATCTTTTTTCGTTGTTGTTCTTTTCTTTGTCTAGTACTCATGAAACTATGAATATTTGTGAGCCGTAAGAAAAATACATGCAGTCTATTTTCTGGTCTTATGGTTTTTTGTTTGTTTGTTTGTTTTTTAAATCTCCTCAAAGCAGCTTTTTTTCTTAGCTCTTAGTCAAAATCGGTAGTTGTAGGCATTTTAAGTGGGGCCAAATTCCTGCCCTGCTTACACTTGTAAACTTGCTGTTCTTTGGAAGTAGAAATAAAGTTAGACTACATCCTGTCCCCACCACCAGAAAAAGGATCGAGAACTCCCTCCCCAGCTCTTAGTTTACACATTCCTGAATAACAACCATAATCTGAATTTTGTAGGACTGTGATGAGAAGTATCTCACTTCAAGGGCGCATTACAGATGATTGTGTAGTGTATGTATTGTATAATTTTAAACAAGTTTCTTGGGTTAAGTTATCAAGTTTTAATATTGATAAACCTATGGCACTATCATAAAATATCTCAATAACATTTTATGACATGTATTAGTTTTAATGATATGACGATCATTGCCCATATATTTTGGCAAATTCATTTCCATTTTATATAGTAATGGCTTTACTTTTTGTCATGTGTGCCAGGTGGTAGAACACCAATACAGTCTGCAAGACTGAAGTAATTGGACAAAGGAAACCTACCTATTATAGGGCTTAAGAAGTTCCAGAATCACCACTGCAGATGTGGCTTTATGTTAAATACCAGTCAAGTGGGTGACAGCCTTGGGCAGGCATGGAGAGCCTGTGCTGTGGTAACTGGATAAACCCCGGCTGCAATCTGAGATCTGCTACGTGGCATTAGTGAGAGTAGGTTACCGAGCCTCCCTCTTTCCTCACTGCTATGGTAGGAATAATAATAGTGCCCAGGCCACTGGCATGTTGGTAATAGCGAATTTCCATGGTGTAAATATTCTTACTGGGGTTGGTTTCAGGCTGCCAGCTGGAGTCGGGAGAGGTCAGCACAATCGATACTCCTGATTGTATACCCTTGATTTCCTTGATTCCAAGATACCATCAGTTGTAAGAAGAACCACCATTTAAGGATAGATTTTAATGACAAATATGTTTACTGGTTGTATCTGTCCTGTAGCAGAAGTGAAACAATTAAAAGTTTGTCTTAGAATTGAGGAAATGGTGTTTACCTTGCACTAGGCACGATGTGAAACATTTGTCATAGGTAAGAAACCTATACCACACATGCTTTTGGCTTATGACTATGTTTGTTTGCTTATCAAATTAGAAGTACTCAATCAAATGCTAACACCCTGGGCCTCCTGGCTCTTTCATTAGTAGTCCTACCTGTAGAAAGTCTCTCTGTCACACCTTCTGTTGATCCACTAAAGCTACCATAATAAAATATCACAGATTGGGTAGCTTAAACAACAGAAATTTATTTCTTACAGTTCTGGAGGTTGAGAGTCTAAGATCAAGGTGTCAGTGGGTCTGCTTTCTCCTGAGGTCTCTCTCCGTGGCTTGAAGATAGCTGTCTTCTTGCTGTTTCACCATATGACATTTTCTTTGAGCACATATATCATGTCTATATATTGTAGAGGAATACAAAGCCTAACATAAAGGTACCTTCTCTCTAGTAAAATGATGAATTAAATTCAACAGCTATTTCTTTAATAACTATAAATAAGGAAGGGGCAAGAGATATACACTAGGATATTAAAAAGTAAGACTCGCTATATAGAGAGTACTATGTGTTAAGGATTTTGAAGCTGTTGTTTGTTACTACAGAGATTTCAGGGAAGAGAGAGCATTTTCCTAGGTTAGGATTAAATAGGATAAGACATATGAAGAAATATTCCTGGGCCTGGCACAATATAATGCCCAAAGAGTGTTAGCTAGTTGTGTTTATATTTCTTATTAGAGCTATTATTACCATCACTATAGTGGACACTGCGGTGCTCCCCCCAGACCTTCCCTTAAAGATGAAGACACTAATTCCCCCAGGTGCCAGCAGTGTTGACCAATGATGGCTCAGAGCTGAATCTGTCTCCAGAAGTTGTCCTTGACTGAAAGGAGCTTGTCATAGACTGAATTCTGTCTTCCCAAAATGCAGATGTTGAAACCTTAACCTCCCCCCACCCCCCAACCTCAGAATGTGACTGTATTTTGAGATGGGATTGTTATAAGAGGCAACGAAGTTAAAATGAGACCCTTAGGGTGGGCTCTAACCCAATCTGACTTCTTCATCAAAAGAGATTAGGACATATAGAGAGACACCACAGGCGTGCATACACAGAGGGACATAAGAATTTCCTGGGCCTGGATCCTGAGGGTGCTGTGAAGAGGCAGCAAGAAGACAGCCATCTGGAAGCCAAGGAGAGAGACCTCAGGAGAAAGCAACCATGCCATACTTTGATCTGGGACTTCTGGTTTCCAGAATATGAGAAAATGAATTTATGTTGTTCAAGCCACCTAGTCTGGTATTTTGTTTTGACAGACCCAGCAAATTAATGCACAGTTGCTTCACTGAAAGTTACACCCCAAGTAGGGGCAGCCTGCATCCAACAACTGGTTGGTAAGGGGGGTACAGTGTCCAGAATCCTGGCCTCAGTCTGGGGTATCTCTGAAGGGCTGTCCCAGCTCAGAGCACTCCTGCAGTGTTTGCTGAGGCCCTGGAGGTACAAGTTCTTTCTCTGTCTAGTCCTCACTCTCTCTGAGATATTGTCATTGAGAGTATTCTACAGTAGACCTCCTGCACAAAAATCTGTATCTCAGAATCCATTTTCAAGGGAATCTGATATATGACATTTAGTATCAGGAATGGCTTTAGAAAGAAAACTCTAAAATGGATTTTTGGGCATGAGATGACCACTGGCTAGCTCATAATGAGGAGACCCATTTGTTGGTGGTAGGTGCAGTATACGTAGCTCCTGGCATCCTGTTGCAATAAAATTATCGGTGGTAAACAGGGATGAAACACTGATAAAAAGGACAGCAATGGTAGTGTGATGTCTTAATTGTTTAAGAGGTTTGGAGAATATAGTAATTATAATAGCAGTGGAATTGTATGTCTCTTGCTGTGGGCTATCAATGCCCTGGAAAAAAAACAATGAAAGGCTGAGGGGGCATCAATGGAAGTGCAAAAGTCAGAGGACATTTTCAGTAGAATGTGAAGAGGTTCATCTCTTGCAGCCAGAGGATAGAAAAATCTGAGTGTTGAGCTCAAAACTTAATTTTCAGGACAACAGAGTTCCACAGAAGGTTGAATTTTCAACCTTGGCAAGTCTTTTATACCAAGGGCAGTGCTCTGCCTGGGAACGAATGGGATTCTGGGTTGACACACTTGAGAATCTTAAAAACTGAGGTTGTCTTGAACCCTTTGGGCCTGCAAAAGTGGCCCACTCTCTCCTGTTAAGCCTAGAACCATCCCATTGCTTGAAACTGAGGCCCAGGTCTTTGCCTTAAAAGACATATATCCTTCTCAGGATATAACTACCTCTACTCCTGGCTACTAGACTATAACTATGATTAGGTCACAGTCCAGTCCAGCCAGGAAAGTGCTGGGCTTGCTAAGGAAGGGAACAACTATAGGAACCAATCGACATGCATTGATCAGTCCAGGAGTCAGGAGAGTTCCTGGGAGTGGATCCTGAGGATGTTGGATCAAAGTGGTGGTCGTGGGGGGCAGGGGGAGTGGAACCAAAAGTTGGACATAGGAGAGCTTATCAGTATGGGAGCACTCTCTGTGATACAGAGAGTGTCAGAAGCAGGTGAGTATAATTATCATAACAAGTGTCTGCCAAAGGAAACTGACCCATAGAGAACTATGGAATTGATGAGAAGACACAGCATCCCTTAAAGATAATTGGGCAGTTTAAAAGTGTGTTGCTTAATTTATACAATTAAAATAAAAAAGAGGTAGAGAATCAGAAAGTTGAGGGTAGCCCCCTCAATAAAAAGTCACAATCCTTTTAAGAAATGGTGCTCAAACAATTGAATAGTCATAAGAAAATGAAAATGAAACTTGACCCTTATATCATATACAAAAATTTACTTGAAATGGATTATAGATCTAAACATAGAATCAAAAACTATCAAGCTTCTAGAGAAAAAAAACCATAGAAGAATATCTGTCTGATCTTGAATTAGGCAGAGATTTTTTAGATAAAACACAAAAAGCTTGAACCCATAAAAGAAAAACACTATTATTGACTTTCTCAATTAAAAGCTCTTGCTCTTCAAAAAAATACTGTTGAGGGGCGCCTGGGTGTGGCTCAGTGGTTAGGTGACTGACTTTGGCTCAGGTCATGATCTCGCAGTTTGTGAGTTCGAGCCCCGCATCAGGCTCTGTGCTGACAGCTCAGATCCTGGAGCCTGCTTCGGATTCTGTGTCTTCCCCTCTCTCTACCCCTCCCCTGCTCACACTCTGTGTTTCTCTGTTTCTCAATAATAAATAAACGTTAAAAAAATTAAAAAAATAGTGTTGAGAAAGTGTAAAGAAAGCCAGACTGGGAGAAAATATTTGCAAAACACATATCTGATAAATGACTTGTAACCAAAATGTATAAAGTACTCTTACAACTCGGTAAGAATTGAAAAAATGCAGTCTATTAAATGGACAAGAGATTTGAAAAGACACTTGAACAAAGAACATATTTAAATGGCAAATTAGCAATAAAAATGTGCTCAACATCATTAGCCATTAGGGAAACATGTTAGGAGCATTAATGTATAGCCACCATACATGGTTAAAGTATTTGAAATTTAGCAAAGATTAACCATAGGAAGTCAGGGATATGGTGCAACAGTAACTGTCATGTAGCTGCTGGTGGGAAAAGTAAAATGGTACAACCACTTTGAAAACAGTTGGCAGTTTCTTATACAGTTAAACATATACTAACTATAAACTCAGTAATCCCACTGATGAGTATTTTTACCAAACAGAAATAAAGACATCTGTCTATACAAAGACCTGCATGCAAACAATCATAGAAAGTACATTCATAATAACCCCAGATTGGAAACAACCCAAATGCCTACCAACTGATGAATTGGTAAGCATGTGGTATATCCATATAACAGACCACTACTCTGCAATGAAAAAGAATGAGGTACTGATACATGCAACAACACGGAATCATTATGTTAAGAAAAAGACACAAAACATTACATACTATATGATTCCACTTATATGGCATTCTAGAAAAGGCAAAGCTACAAGTAACCAAAAGCAGAGGAGAGGCTGCCAGGAGCTGGGAATGAGGAAGGGAGAATTGACTACAAAGAGCACAAGGGAACTTTTTGGGATGATGGAAATGTTCCATATTTTTATCTCAGTGATAGTTATATAACTATCTACATTTATTATAACTCAGTGAATTGTACACTGAGAATGGGTGAACTTTATCTGTAAATTTTATCAGAAAGCTAATTAAAAATGCTACGTTAAAAAAAATGTAAAATTTATAAAGTCATGCTCCTTCTCCCAGTTTCTATATCTGAGTCAGTGTTCAATCCTGAAATTCACAGGCAGAAGGGTATATAGTAATGATTCCTACAGTCCTTCTCCAAAGAGACCTATGGCTATTTCATTGAGTAACCATACAATGAGGAAAGGGCAGTTTATGGACATTGGAGGACTGTTGAGCATAGGATTTAAACTGAAATTAACAACTGGGACCTGAAAGTCATCATTATCCCTCTTTTAGAGAGATGACATATGGAGACCAGGTGATCAATGGGACACTGGCCCACCTTTGACTCACAGGGGATCCCCTGGGACCATGGACTCACCAGGTAGCCACTTCCCCAAACCTTCAATGCATAATTGGAATGGACATACATGGTAGTTGGCCAAACCCCATATTGGTCCCTTGACCTCTGATAAGAACTATCTCAGTGGGGAAAGACCAGGTGGAAGCCTCTGAAACCCCTGCTCCCAGCCAAGGCAGTAAGTAGAAACAATATTGCATACCAGAGGGAATTGTAGAGATTAGTGCCAGTCTTAAAGATCTAAAGGATGCAGGGGTCATGGTCTTTACATATCTTCTTTCTTTAGTTTCCCAGTCTGGCCCCTACAAAGCCAGACCGATCCTGGAAGATAAAGGTAAACTATCACCAGCTCAACCAAGTGGTAGTCTCTATTACAGCTGCTGTGCCAGATGTGGTATCTTTGCTAGAACAGATTAACATGGCCTCAAGTACCTGGCATTCAGCCACTGATCTGGCAGATATGTTTGTTTCATCTTCATCAGGAAGGAGGACCAGAAGTAGTTTGCATTCACATAGGGCTAACGATAGTATATACACTTACTGTCTTGTCCCATGGCTGTGTCATCTGTCATAATATAGTCTGAAGAGCCCTGGACTCTCTAGATACTCCATAGGTTATTCCATGATATCATTGACATTGTGTTAATTAGACTGGATGATTATGAAGTGGCAAATACATTGAAGCACTTGGTGTGGCACATATACTGTAAAGGGTGAGAGATAAACTTCATGAATATTCAGGGACCTGGTGGTATGTCAGTAGAGTTTTCAGGAATCCATTGATCTTGACAAATTATTGTGTTTTTCACATCCTACCACTAATAAGGAAGCAGAATGCTTAGCAGGCTCTTCACATTCTAGAAGTAGCATATTCTATGACTGGGGAACAAGGTGACATGAAAGGTTTCCAGCTTAGAATGGGGCTTAATGCAATAAATGGATATGTAGCACATCCAAGCTGTGGTGTAAACGGTCCTGCCTATTTGGCCACATGATCGAGCAGACCCTGTGCTATTATCTGCAGTAAGGAGTGATGTTGTGTGGAGTGTATGGCAAGTCCTAGTAGGAGAATCACAATGTAAACACCTAGGGTTTCTGAAGCAATGTCATGCCACCTACCATGGAAAATGATATATTAATTGAAAATTAGGTCCTGTTATGCTTTTGGATTCTGGTAGAGAGAGAGCACCTACTCATGGAATTTTGAGTGGCCAGAAGTGTCCACCATTACCTGGGTTCTAACAGACCCACCAAGTCATAAGTTAAGACATCCCAGCAGCAATCCGTTATAAGATAAAAGGTGGTACATCTGGGAATGGGCATGAGTAGGACCATAGGACACAACTAGACTGCATGAGCAGGGGGCCCACACTCCCATGTCATCTACTGCTATTGTGTAGTTTCCTCCCTCATCTTACCTGTGTGGTCACATACATAGTCTTTTATGACCAGCTGACAAAAGAGGCAAAAGAGCAAGCTTGGTTGTGGATGTGTTGGTTTGCTACATGGCTATACGAGGGGAAATTCTCCCAGTTAACACACCTTTGGGCAGTGCAGCACATCGTCCACTTTGTGTAGTAGGAGAAGTGGCCAAAGGAAGAACATATACCGATTTATGAGCAGTTGTAAACCGCTTGGCTGATTGGTCAGGGGTCTGAATGAGAACAATTGGAATACTGAGGATAAGCAGATATGGGGAGGAGTGATGTGGATGGGCATATGCAAGTGAGCACTGTAAGGTTTGATTTATTTAGGGGACTTTATTCTTAATCTTTCATCCAGCATGTAGAGATACCAAAGTGTGTGTGTTTCTTTCCATTTTTTAATTGTGTGTTTTAATCAGGAGAAGGGAGGACAGATTTAATAACCTATCCCTTTGTAACATATGTTAACTCCTGGTACCAATCAATACCCTTTACCTCTATATTTAAGTAATTTCTGAATTTAAAAAGAAGTGCCTAGAACCATACTACTGTTCCCCAGAAGGGACAATTGTGAGACATTAAAGACTGGAGAGGACACACTCAGCCAGAGGCAGAGCCCTCGTTCCAATTAATGAACTTCTTGGAGGAGAGCATAAGTAATTGGTTTTGAGGTTGTTTCCACTGCCTTTGAAGGGCAATTGAAGTGCTCATCAAGACGTGCCAAATGTTTATAGAGTGCCTCTTTGGATGAGTATCTGTTTTAAATAAGTGAATTTAAAGGGGCCTGTAACTCACTTAAATTACACCAAGATGGGAGACTGGAGACAGGATATAGCTTCCAGTTGAAATTCCTTGATCTCCGGTTTAGTCTTAATTTTATAGATAACAA
Organism: Herpailurus yagouaroundi; assembly: GCF_014898765.1. Classification (NCBI taxonomy): domain Eukaryota; kingdom Metazoa; phylum Chordata; class Mammalia; order Carnivora; family Felidae; genus Herpailurus; species Herpailurus yagouaroundi. The sequence goes on along the minus strand of NW_024412396.1, from coordinate 30,702,379 downwards.
AAGCCATCATTGGAAGAACTTTAACCAGTTGTGTTCAAATGGTATTCAGATGGGACGCAATCTGCAGGCTATCCCCAAGCTTGTTGGTTCAGATCCACTTTCTTCTTAACGCAGTAGCTTGATGTTTTTTGGTCCAATGAATGCATACAGTTCGTAGCTTCAGAGGTCTCTCGAGCACCTACCTGGACAGAAGAGAAGCAGGACTAGGAGAATGCCATAACCTTATCACTGGCACCTGAAAACCATGGTGGATCTGGTGAGTCTGAGGAGATCAGCTGCAGGATTTCAGTGAGGCTCATCCTATGATTCCCCTTTTTTTCTTCCCAGGTGAATGCCAATGCATGGTTTTCTGAGACTGTGCTCTTGACTAGCCAAATGCACTGGTTTGAAAACTTCAGTGAAGTGCACACTTGGCTGAGGCAGCGTGGGGGCTGGGTGACTCTGAGAGATAGCCAAGGGGGCTTTATTATATAAGATGGGGGTGATGGAACAGGGCTTGGAAATATTAAGATAAAGTAAGGCCTGGATGTGCAATGAGAAGAGGGACCAGTCTGTACTTTCACCGTGCCCTGCCAGTAAATGAAGAGGAAAGACTAGTAGATAAAGATGGGAGAGGATTGGCATCTAGACTGGTCTCTGCCACTAACCAGCTGTGTGGTCTTGGGCAAGTCATTTAATGTTCCAGGGCCTTGGTTTTCAAGTGTGAAATGAAGGATTCAGAAAAGAACATCACTAGGGTTATTTTCATTTTAAGTTCTAAAGGTCTCTAATTTTATTTCTAAGAATGTTCAAATTATACCTAATTGTCTTTGAGCTTTCAGTCACGTCACCTTTGAGCTGTGTTTGCTTCTATAGCTTAAATCTTAATGACTTAGCTCACTTTAAAAACACTGCACTTTGCTTTTCTCCCCTCTCTCCTCTTTTCTCGGAACACCTATGGACATCACCTTCCTCATGATGACGATGTGAGAAACGCACAGCAGGAGGATGACCCCTGACCTCACACAGGCCCTTAGTGCTGCCCAGGTGTCCAGTTGCATTGCCCTAGTCCAGTCTTTCCCCTACTTTCCTGGGCAACTGTTTCACATCTTTTCATTTTCCTTCAGGCCATCCAAACCTTTCTCCTCATCCTCACAGCTGATGAACATGCCTTCTATTTTCTAGAGAAAATAGAAGCAGAGAGGCTTTATACAAAATCCTACTTCCTCATCTACCCACCTGCTGCATCTTTGCCTTTATCCTCTGCTTCCACTCGTGTTACAGTGCATGAATGGTCTGTATGTTAATCTGCGGCTGATTCCTATGTTTGTGCAGTGGACCTCCTGTCCTCTTGCCTGCTCAAGAACACTGCTCCAGCAATTGTCCCCTCTCCCCCACCAGCATCCTCAATTCCTGCCCCTGTAGTGGATCGTCTCCATAGCATTAAAACATACTGACATGCTGTCTGGTTTACATGAAAATTCTCTTTTATTCCCCCCTTTCTCCCATTAATTTGGATTTTATTTCCAATTTCTCTATTGCTGTATGCAGTGAAATCCTCAAAACACTTCTGTCTCTACTCACTGTTTACAATTTATTCTCTCTTGATCTTTTTTGGAACCCACTCTAGTGACTTCTGTGTAGCTACATTCAGTCATCAATTATTAGTCCTAATTCTACATGACCTATCTCAGCATTTGATCCAATGAATCACTCTTTCTTTCTTGAAATTTTTTTTTCCCATTTAGATTCCAGGATACCTTTCTGCTTTCATCCTACCTTACTAGCTGCTCATCTCATTTTCCTTTGCTGGTTGCTTTCTCCTCATATCCTCAGCCTCTAAGCATTGGGCGGCTCAAGACTTCAGTCCTCAGATTTATTCCCTTCCATATGGACCCACTTCCTGGGTGATTTAAAGCCTCGTGACTAAATTCATCTAGACTCTGATGACTTACAAATATTTGTCTCTGGCTCAGAAATTTCCCCTTACTCTTACCCTCAGATTTATACAGCTAACTATTCTATATGTGTATCTGAAAGGCATCTCAAACTTAAGATGTCTAAAACCACACTTCTGATTCTTCCCCCATATCTAACTCTGTGCCTCTCATGGAGCCACTCAAGTAACTGGCATCTGTGTCTCTCTAGGTGCTCAGACAAAAACCTATGCAGACTTTTATGAAAACTTCTGCTTACAGCCCATTATATTGGTGGTTCTATCTTCAAAATATATCCAGAAATCAATCACTTCTCAGATTTCTGCTCCTATTTTCATGGTCTTCCTGGTTGGTCTCCTTGCTTCTATTCTTACCACCAGTTATAGTCTCAACACAGGAGACAGAATTGTCTTTAAAACTTTTAAGTCAGATTATGTGACTCTTTTGCTCACAACCACCTACGGGTTTCTTATCTGGCATGTAATAAAATCCAAAGTTCTTATGATGGCCTGTGAAGCCTCTAAATTTTCTCCATCAACACCTTCCCCACTAATACTTCACTTACCTTATCTCCTACCACACTGACCCTCATTCTGTTCACTTCAGCCACACTGGCTTCCTACCTGTTCCCACATCAGTACCTTTCCACGTGTGTTCCTTTGGCTTGGTATGCTCTTTCCACAGATGACCAAAAGGCTCATTGTTTCACTACACCTGCCCTGCACTCCTATCCTTTTTACCTTTAATCTTTCACCATAACATTTATCACCACCTGACATATGTCTACTTTAAAATGTTTCTGTTGTCTGTCTTCCCTCACTAGAATGGAAGCTTCAACAAGAGCAGAAGTTTATTCCTTATTCCAGGCGCTTACACCTGGGGTTAGCACATAGTGCCCCATACTGATTTGTTGAGTAAATGTGTGAATGATGAGACTGTTCAGGCCAGTTCCATGGGTTTTGGAGAAATTGAATTGGGAGATATAGCAAAGGAAGTATAGGGGCTTAGCCTGTTTGGGAACCAAACTACCCATATATCATCTGTGAATATGTTAAGTGTGAAATGGCACAGCTTTGTTAGGAAACAAGGCAATGCTGAAACTCAGGGAAGCACATTCTCATTTTGTTCATTTGATGTGGTAAGATAGTGACGGACAGGGCTTGTGTCAGATAGAATAGACTTCTTTACTCAGGTTAGTTGGTCTAGTTGGCCATGCCCTAGGTATAATCATAATTCAGTGATATGCATTTGTCAGAAGATTGCTTTATGAAGGCACTTCTCTATTAGCTTATGTGTGTGTTTGTGTGTGCACATGTTCTCAGTGGCTTGCCAGATGACAGAAATTCAGAAACCACCATCCCAGATGAAATGTGGTCCGTTCAATACAACATTCCCTGGCCAACAGCAATCCAGGGAAATTAGGTCAAAGCAGGTATGTGTACTTGATAGCACATTGTCATTTGTTTGTAAGGTTAGATCTCCAATTAAAACTAGCTTGAACAAACAAAAAAGGGATTTATTGGTTCAAATAACTTGGAAGTTTAATGGGTATTTTTAGATACAGCTGGATTGTGGGACTCAAATGAAATAATAACTTTGTATGTATCTCTTGGATTCTTCTTTCTTGGATTGGCTTCATTCTCAAACAGACTCTCTGCAAATAATGGCAAAGATAGTTTCAGGCAGTTCCAAACTTATGTGGTCCCTAGTCCTACCATAATTCCATGAAGTTGGCAAGGGACAGGTCAAAAAAGGAAGCAAAGCAGGGCAAAAACTAGTATTGCTACTCTTCTCCTAATGGCCATTTGTGAAGTTGATTTACTCAAACATTTTAAATATATTTTTATTTCCTTGAAGTCATTGACATGGATTTGTCTTTTTAGGCTCAGCTGTCTTTGATTACCATGTTTCTTAGAACCCCATAATGTTTTGTTTCCTCTGCGACTCTTTCTGGCATAATGTTATTGTTTTTAATAGCATTGATGAGGTTTTAGAAACTTTAGACCAAACACAATTGAAATGCCACTTAGCCCCTTTGGTGCTGCTGTCATGACTTGATGAAAATTATACAGACTGGGGCAACATCTATGGGATCTGTTGCAAGCAGTGTGGTCCTTTGCCACCAAAACAGGCCTCACACCATCCGTTGGCCAGAGGCAAAGATTAGTCAAATTCTGCTCCAAAGTGAGATCCAGCCTGAGAACAAACTCATAGTTTAGGAAATCATTAGGTTCTACATGCATTTCAGTCATGAAGTTGGAACTACTCAGTCTGAGCCCTTCCTTTAACATGGCCCTGGTCAATCTTCTCCTCGGTGTGCTTGATCCAGAGAGTGGACTAGGAATCTTGAAGCAGATTGGCCTTTTCCATAATTAAGTCACTATTCTGCTCATCCCTAGTGACCTCTGAATGGAGATTCTCCTATGGAAAATCAAGGAAATAGAGGCAGAGATAAGACAGGTCAGGGTTTAAAGTTGCAAGCAGCAAAATTAATTCTGTCAATTTAAGCTGAAAAACATTAGATGGACCGCAAGATCACTGGGATGGTTAGAGATCAGGCCCAGGAAATTAGCAAGAATGTAGATGTTGTGAGTTGAATTGTGTCCCCCAGAAAGGTATGTTGAAGTCCTCACCCCCAGTAACTGAAGGTGAGCTTGTTTGGAAATAGGGTTTTAGATATAGTCATATTAAAATATGATCATATTGGTTGAAGGTGGCCCCTAACCAGTGCCTGGCATTTTTGTAAGAGAAAGGAATGAGAGCTTTACACACAGAGACATAGGAGGAGACACAGGTAAGGCTATGTGAAGATGGAGATGGGGATTGGAGCAATCCTGCTCAACCAGCCAAGAAACACCACGGATTGCCCACAACCATTGAAAGCTCAAAGAGGCCAGGAAGGATCCTTCCCTAGAGCTTGCAGAGAGAACATGGCCTTGCCAGTGCTTTGATTTCAGACTTCTGGCCTCTAGAACTGTGAAAGAATATTTCTGTCATTTCAAGCACCCACGCATGTGGTACTTTGTTATGGCAGGCCTGGGAAACTAATCGGGCAGCATTGCCGTGGGAGCCTTGGCCAATATCATGCCCAGCAACAGTCAGACATGTAATCCATAGCTGCTGCCTGTTACTGACACTGGTGCCACTGGCTGTGCTGCCCTCTCCTCTGGCTCCAGGTGAATCCTCTGCTCTCCTTACTTCTTTGTATTCAAGTTCCAGACAGGACTGTCTGGCTGGGTAAAGTCTGGGGCACATGTCCATACCCAGGCTGATAGCAAGAATCTGGGAAGTCAGGAAGCAGCATGGTAGGCCCTTTCCAAAGATAGGAAGGAGCTTCAGAAGCTAGGCAATCAAAATAAGTCACTGTGACACGTATATACAAGAGAACAGCCATTTTAAAATATGATACATTGCAAATAATAATACTGAAGTTTGTGAATGGCTTGCATTTTGGCATAGACTGGGAGCATTTCAAGTTTATTTTTTAGTATCCTTTTAGTTTCCTGCCAGAAGGCTGGACATATTGTATATATCTCCATGGCATATGCATGAGAATGTCACATCTGAAAATGCCATTTGTCAGGCATCTATGCCAAAAACAAGGTAGATATATGTTGATATAGACGTTGCGCCACCATTGGTCTGGTCAGACTCTAGAGAAGGCCTCTGGAGCTTGAACCCTGGCTCTGCTACTTACTAGCTATGGGATGAGGCCATGGTTTAACCTCTTGAGGCCTTAGTTTCCTTGTTGGCCAAATGGGGATAATAACACCCAGGTCATGTGTTGTGGTGAAGATAAATGAGTTAAGCCACAGAAAGTACTTGGAACCGTGCTTAGTATGTCAGGAGCACTCAGTGTCAGCTAGTATCTCCTTACCAGGTTCTGAGGTTTGGCGAGATTATCTTTGTCCCTTTGGGGGTAGCATTTCTGAACACAAAATTAATAATAAAACAACAACAACAACAACAACAACAAAGACCAAAACAGTACTCGAAGAGCAGAAATCTTACCGTATTTGGGCTATGCCGCCTGCATGAAAATGCGTGTCTCTGGGTGCTTTGCCCCTCCTATTCAGAACCAAGATCCACAGTTGGTCCCAGGCCTCCAGGGACAGGGGCTACAATTGATGCTTTGTACACATCAGATGTACAGACACAAAAGGGAGAGAGAGAAGTAGTAACTTGGCTCTTTGTTGGCAGCAGGGGCAGAAAAAAAGACAGGCCTGTGTGATGGCAAGCGTACTGGTTGCTGCACATGATTATCTCACTTAATCCTCGTATAGCCTCATATAGTCAAATAGTTGACACTCTTATTCCCATTTTAACACATAAGGACACTGAGGCTTAGGGAATTGAGTGCCTTGTTAAAGATCCTGAGGTTCTAACTTCAGGGGCTGAGTGGGCTGGTACCTAGACCAGCCTAGAAGCAGAAGCTGGGGAGCAGAGGCCGCCCAAGGGCAGGGCACTGGGCACCCGCGGTGGAGGTGCAACTGTAGGTCTTGTGCCCCCACAGCTGTCCCCAGCCCCTCTTCCAGGTCAGAGCTGCTGGGAGGCCCAACTGTGACTTCTCCTTTGCTAGTACTTTATACTTTATACTTCTCCTTTGCTGTGTATATAATGAATGTCCTGCTGAGAATGGAAACCTGAGGGGCACCTGGGTGGCTCAGTCAGTTGAGTGTTCACCTTTGGCTCACGGTTCGTGGGTTTGAGCCCCATATCGGTCTCTCTGTTGTCAGTGTAGAGCCCACTTTGGATCCTCTGTCTTCTTTTTCTCTTCCCCTCCCCTGTTTGCACGCTCTCTCTGAAATAAACATTAAACAAACAAAAAAGAATGGAAACCTGAAAGGCTCTTGTTGCCTAAAGCCTTGCTACTCAAGGTGGGGTCCAAAACAGCTGATTCAGCATTGCCTTGCTATATTTGTTAGAAATGCAGCATGCTGGGGCTTCCTGCAGACCTCCTGAATCACAACCAGATCTTTTAACAAGATCTCTATGTAATTGTTATATTCTTTAACGTTTGAGAAACCCCTCTGAACCATTGGTTGCTACACTTAGCTGATCATTGGGAATTTAAAAAAGAATACAGTTGCCTGGGTCCCCACCCCTGGCTGTCACTGATTTAGCTTTTGGGGGCTGTGGCCTAGGCCTCAAGACCCTCAGCTCCCCAAGTGATTCTAGCTTGTAGCCAAAGTTGAGAACTCCTTGCTCTAAAATCTCTACCCAGTGTATAAACCCACAGTAAACATGGGGCTGAGGAATGATCTGAAGACCGTGAAATAATGATGTCAGTGGAAAGTACAGATTTGTTCATCAAATCTCAGGTGATTAGAAGCACTTGAAGTTGGAGAAAAGACTAAGCATAAAATAAACTGTGTCTGATGAAATTAAAATTACTATGGATGATTACATCTAGCCTTTTCCATTTTGCTCACTGCAGAGGACCTTGCTGGCTCATGATTTTTCCCTCCCCCACCCCAAGATGAGGTTCTATCTCTCGTGTGCTTAAATGATATGGACTCATGAGAAAAAAGAGGGGAGAAGGGAGATAAAAGATAAAGGCCAGGGTAGTTTTAAGAAGCTTGGAGGTAGATTTGGAAGAGAGTGATGTTGGTGAGTGTGGATTTTGAGAAAGCTGGGGAGAGAATTAAAGAAAATATGGGAAGAGTGAGAATTTCTTTTTTAAAAAATAATTGTGGTGAAATATACATAAGATAAAATTTACCATATTAACTTTTTTAAAGTTTACTGTTTAGTGGCATTAAGTATATTTGCATTGTGCGGCCTTCTCCACGGTTGCTTCCAGAACTTTTTAATCCTCCCAAACTGAAACTTGACTCATTAAATAACTTTCTTTTCCCCCTTCTCCCCATCCACCTCCTAGTAACCACTATTCTACTTTCTGTCTCCATGAATTTGATTCTTCTAGGTACTTCATGCAAACGGAACCATATAGCATTTGTCCTTCTGTGTCTGGCTTACTTCACTTAGCATTTGAATTTCTTTTATAATTATTTTTGAACTTTCAGACTGACTTTTTTAAAGTATGACCTATTTGAGGACTGAACCGTTATGTGTCTTTGCATTTTTAGGGTTGCATTCATGTAGTGTTTCTTTTCTGGATGGGAACGGAACTCAGGAGATTATTATCCTAAGAGGTAAGCTAGGCTGAACATAAAAGTAGACCCAGAAAAGGTTGAGATAACCCCACTGATGACAGAGCACATAAACTTTTCAAGGGAAGTCTGTGAAGATGCTTATAATTGCTTCATCTGGTTCCCTAACAAAGGCTTTTTGGTATTTCTGGTTGAGAGTGGGTCACATGCTCTTTACCTGCTCTCATTTTCAAATTCTAAAACTAAAATGCTGTTTTAACAACCATCACCCTCTCCGTTTGGCTATGGAGAAGTTGTTTGGTTTATTTTTTATAGTTAACAAAGGAGTCAATGTGATAAGACTAGATTTTTTTTTTTTTTTTAAGAAAAAAAATCTGCTTTGGATCTCATGAGTAAGGCTTAAAACATAGCAGTCATTTCTGAAGTGACCACTTGGGCTTTATCCCACAACTTCTGAAGAATGGAAAGTTAGAGGGCCATGGACATTTTCTTTCAGAGTATTTTGATCAATCTCTGAGACCTTTGGGGAAATATTAAAAATAAACTGTCATGTAGTGGTTATCTGACTTTGGATGGGCTGTTTGATGTTGTTGATTCTTAACCTTTCTATTTTGGAAGTATGAGTGGTAATACCTATCTAAGAAAATTATGAGAAGAATTGAAGGAGATCATGTCTTCAAAGAAGGCCCTCAATAAATTACAGTTGTCATTTATCTGTGCTGATTCTATACAATGATGATATATCCTTTGCAGTCATTCACACATTTGGTAAAATTTCAAATAGGTATTGTCATATAATACTTCTATTTGGATAGTAGCATGTTGTCTTTGGTTGGATTCACTAGAAGCAGAGCCTGAGATATGGATTTGGTTTCTCTTTAGGAAGAATCTGTAAGGTAATAAGGGAAACAGGATAGGGGAAGCGAAGGGCCCAGTAAAGGATGTGGTTTCAGATAAAGCCTAGCCCTACAGCTTGATATCGAGAGCACAGGTGAGGTGCCTGGAGAGGGGGACCTCTGGAGTATTAATCTTACCACAGGATCATCCCAGACAGCACTATAGGCTTTCATTCTATAATCAGACCATTTAGGACCCTCAAACTTTTGCAAAGTTGGTGGAACCATCAAAAATCGCCAGTTGCTGTGACCATTTGTGTCCACTAACTTAAAAATGGCTATGTAACAGATTCTCTTTAACCAAATCTTGGTGATGAATCAAACCAAAATTGCCCCACAATTAAAAACAAAGCATTTGTTCATGGATTTAACCACTATTTCTTAAACATCTGTTAAGTTCTCAGTACTGTAGTAGGCAGTAAAATCAGGGCCAAGACAATAAAAACTTATCAGTGGGTTTTTTAATTACTTAAAAAATAATTACTTGAAAACAAGATAGCAATAACCATTTTCTCTAGTCTTTTCAATTCAATAAAAAGTAACTAGGCTGCTAAATAAAACCGATATTTAAATTGTATTTTTGAAAATGGATAATGCTAGGATTTGTTTAAATTTGTTCTTTACATAGCTAGACAAATTTGGAAAGTTGAAACTTTAGCAGCAAAAGTGATACCCTGTTCTTGCTTCAAGCTATTCCTGAGCGGATGTGAAAATCAGGAGGAAATTTGTAGTAGGTGGGACTTTACAAATTGGTAAATTGCAAATATACCCTTTGAAATTAATCTAGAAATAAGTGGTTTCTTAACATAAATACACATAACCCTGACTAAAATCTATTGAACAATAGATACTTTTAGATTCAATAATAAAGAGTTCCTGTGGGGAATGCCAAGAACTGAAATTTTTTATTTCAGCTCCTCAAGTTCCTGTGTGTTAAGTGTATTTGGTGAAATCAACTAGACACATGGAAACAAAAGCAGGAAGAAAAATTCATAAACTTCCTCTAACCTTCTTATTACCAAGACCATATTTGGGGATAATAATTGGTGTACTCCATAGGGGACAAGCTGGGAAATGTGTGTCTGTCATGGTTCTTTGTTCATAAGCAGCAGAAATGAGCTTCGAATAACTTAAGCAGAGGGAGCGTTTATTGGAAGGATATGTGGAAGTTCTTAGAATAAAACAGAAAGCTTAAGCACCTGGCTTCTAAAGGACAGGAATCATGGGAGAGAACTCCCAGGATCTAGGAAACAAAAACGGATAGTCTTATTAGAACATCTCTGTAAGGATGAACTGACCTCTGGAATTGTTTTAGTCTATGACAAATGTCATAGACTTAAGACCCAATCTCAGGGAGAAAGGTGTCTTATTACCTGGCTAAAGGATGGTTGGGCTCGCTCATTCATTCATTCAATGGATAAATCTATTTATCTCTACTACTATAAGGCCAGGTGTCTGAAATACACAACTTGGCTGACAGCCCCAATGTAATGCATTCAGCGGGGGGAAGGATCATTTCTCCAGTGCAAAATCAAAGTGCCGTATTAGAAGTTGAAGTAGACATAGAAACATGGGAAAGGTTCCTAGGTGTCCAGTATGGTCAATAAACACTGTAGGATGATTTTCTTTAGGCTCATGGACACTTCTATGCCTGTGTTTTGTTGTTGTTTTGTTTTGTTGAGAAACATTACCTCCTCTCCTTGACATTTTCTTGCTTTTGGAACAAATTTCCAAATTTTCTAATATCACTTGGCTAGAGAATATCAACTCCCACCACTCTAGAGCCAAGCAGAACCTGGCCATGGGTGCTTACATGGCACCAGCAGCCCTGTGTGCACGTCTTGGCTTCCTTCTGCATTCAAGGGCCTGATGCACTTTGATTCAGCTTCCTTTTCTCTGTCAAGATGAATTACAGATTCTGCTTTGCTCAAACCTTTATTTTCTTACCTAATCATTACCTTCACTCCTCACACGCATATTTATCTCAAGGTTTCATTTATGTAAAATCATTATAGTTTTCTTATGTTATATGCTTAATTTTCCATTCTCATCTCCCTTATGAGAAGGCTGGCAATGAGCACATTGTGTTTCCATGTGTCCCTTAAAGGAGTTTTTCTCCTTTTTACTCTGTTTTATATTGCCACACTTAATATTGGTTCAGATACAGAACCATTTACATTTGGGAGCAAATACAGGGAAATGACATTACCTAAGCACAGCTCAAAGAGAGCTAAGGAAAAAAAACATACTTTCTTTTTGTTTTTTTCCAACATAAGTCATACTAGTAGTCTTCATTATCAGAGCATTACTCAAATGTCTTCATTGTTTATTTGCGCATTCATTCACTCACTCACTCATTCATTTTTAAAAAAATTTTTAATGTTTATTTTTAAGAGACAGAGAGAAACAGAGCACGAGTGGGGGAAGGACAGAGAGAGAAGGAGACATAGAATCCTAAGTAGGCTCCAGGCTCTGAGCTGTCAACACGGAGCCCAACGTGGGGCTCGAACTCACGCAGAGCAAGATCATGACCTGAGCCCAAGTCTGACGCTCAACCGACTGAGCCACCCAAGCACCCTTCATTCATTCATTTTTATTTATTTCCCAAGCAATTAGTAGCCACCTACACTTGCCACACACTATTCTTTACTTAAATGGAGTTTGTATGAATTTTAAATGAACTTAAGTGAAGATGAAGTTTTCAGTGAGCTTAGCACAAGCTGACCTGAGGGGACCAGAAAGGAATTCATGATGCAGTTTCTATGAGATTCTCAAGCTTGAGCCTGCATCACTGATATAGTATAAAATTCCAATTCCTGAAGCAAAACTTAAAGTGGCCCCTCGTTCCTGCCACAGAAATAGCCTCTCATTCCTTGAAGCTTTGTCACCTCCTGGTTGCCTGGACAAAGCAGAAGCTTTGTGGGCAGAAGCTTCAAGTGCTCTTTAAGGAGTCAGAACTCCCAGACTGAGGGTCATGCTGATGGGGCTGTTGTTTGACAGAAGCACTGGTACCGACCCTACAACTGGCTTTTTATCTCCCCTACTATTTGAATTTTAATTCTGTTGGTTGGTTTAATAATCTTTTTCACAATACCTTTTTTCCCCTTCTGGCACAGAATCAAATGTAGGCTCTGGCATTGCCTTTGGCTGTCATATCTCTTTGGCCTCCTTTAATCTGGGACATTTTCATAGTCTTTGTCTTTTACAGCATTGGCATTTTTGAAGAATATAATCCTCACCACCACCTCTCTCCTCTTTTACTCCTGCCCCCACATTTTAAAAATAGGATATTCCTGGGGCACCTGGGTGGCTCAGTCAGTTAAGCCTCTGACTCTTGATTTCGACTCAGGTCATGATCTCACAGTTTGTGAGTTCGCGCCCCACGGTGGGCTCTACACTGACAGTGTGGAGCCTGCTTGAGATTCTCTGTGTCTCCCTCTCTGCCCCTTCCAACTTATGTTCGTGTGCTCTCTCTCTCAAAATAAATAGAGATAGATAGATAGATAGATAGATAGATAAAAAGAAAACTTAAAAATAGAATATTCCTCATTTTGTGTTTCCCCGATGTTTCCTTATGATTAGATTGATGTCGTGCACTCCAGGCCAGAGTATTGCATAGTTGGTATTATGTCCTTCAGGATACAGTGTCTGTTCTCACCAGTAATGTTAATTTCGATGACTTGGTCAAGGTGTTGTCCAAATTCTCCATTATAAAATAACTGCTCCCCCCCCCCTTTATAGTTAATGAGCAGTCCCCAGGGAGGCACTTTAAGATGATACAAATATCCTGGTCCTCATCAGAATTCCCTCCCAGATGAGCATCCATGGATGACTCCTGTCTGATCCAATCTTTATTATCATGGTTGCAAAATGTTCCTACATCTCCAGTACTTCTTCATTCACTGTAGCCCAAGACCCCTTTCCCACTTATTTATTATTTGCTATGTATTTGTTATTAGTGTGGACTGATGAATTCTCAGTTTTTCAATGGTTTATAATTCATTGCTGTACTCATTTCTATTGGTGCTCACATTTGTATGTCCTTACTTATGTCAAATACTAGGCAAATGTAGTTTTATGCAGTTTACCCACATCCAGTCAGATTACAGCCCCTCAGCCCCTACTATGTAGAAATTTTGAGCCACCACTGTGTGTATGTGACATACATCCACATACTTAGATATGCATAGATTATAGCACACACGCACAAAAACTGATAGCAGAGGCTACCTCAAGGGAAGGAGACTGAGGGCTACAGAAGTTTGAGGTTGGAGACCTCAAATATTTGGTAATATTTGAGGGTTTTTTTTAATTGGGTACATGTAATAATTTTTAATTGTCAGTTTTTTTTTAAAAGCTTATTTTTGTTTGTTTTTCTGAATCATTATTGGCAAAGCCCGATTAATTTGGTTCTGCTACTGTGGAACACATTTTGTTTGCCTCATCGTTAAACTTCTAAGCTCCATTTGAAAGCTTTCCAGGCATCTTCATGATCTAAGTGGCATTGCTTGGCGATTGCTTGGTGACGTTAGCTTGAGTTTGTTTTTGAAGGCAGGTTTTAGATACCAGCAACTAGCAAATTCTGACCCCTGACCCTCAGTTTTCAGACTCAGATTGTGGTTTCCAGTGTCAATATTAACACAGTGTCATTGTCATCACAAAACAGTACTCTTTCTGCCCTAAACTTTATTCCAGAGAGTTTTGCAAGCTGGTAAATGGAAGACTGTATGTGAGGTTGTCGGATCAAGAGCTCATTTCAGCTATTTTCTTAATCATTTGGCTGCATGTGTGCTAGGAGAGCAACAGTGGCTGATTTGGCTCATGATAGTGCTTTGGGTTCTAAATAATTACCAGGGTGCCTGCCATTGAGTCACCCTCCCATTCACATTTTGGACAAGTTTTCAAAAATCTCTATAAAACCGCACACAGTACATCCTTAAGTTTCTCCTTCACTTAAACCTGTACGTTTAAAATACTCGATCTCACTCTGGTAGGAAGTCTCTGAACCCTGCAAAATTGTAGATGCTGGGGCTCAGCGTGGAGCACTTTGTTAACACATGGCCAGGAGAGAAGCTCTCTTGGCCCGCTCACAAGCAGCCTTGTGTCATTATTCCTCCATTAAGCTTGCATATGCAGACCACACTGAGCTCAGCCATAGTCATCCTTCTTTGAAAAAAAGTAATAATAAAGTGGCCTTATTATAAACATGGGCAAGTTGGATTTTTTTGAGGGGCTTTTGCATTTTGGAGCCTTGTGGTTTTCTTCATCTGTCTGATAATCATTAACATGCACAACAGTTAACCTTCCAGCAATGTGAAACTTTATATCTGAGCTTTGCCGCATCTGTCTTGCAATGCAGACTGAGGTTTGCTGAGGCTGTTTTTATAATCACTGGTGGTAAAATCAGGAAGATGCAAAATGGGCGTGTACTGAAGCGCAGTTCATCCCACATTCTAGACCTTAAATTAGAGTGATGAGCACAAACACTGCAAACAGAGGTTTTTTTTTTTCCCAACTAAATTGAAATTATATTTTAAATTACCTACAATTACCAGAAACCATCTCAAAGCTAGAAATTAACTTCTTAGGCACTGGTCCCAGCAGATCAGCTGTTAAATGGACCATCTTGTGTAGCTGACCTCCCACCCCGGTTTCACCCTCACACAGCCTCGCACGGACCAGGCAAGGTGGAGCCCCAGGGCGGAGCCCGATTTCTATGGTCACGTGACAGGCGTTGGCTGGCGGGGTGGCACAGCCATATTTTTACAACTTCCCAAATTACAGTTTCATGCAGGTTCGTGACATTTTGCTGAAAAACTGTGCTTGTTTTGTTTTTAAGAACAAGGGATCATTTTATTTTAGAGTTTAATTGAACTATTTTTATGCAGCAGGTTTTGTCATCTGGAATTTAGGGCCCCAAATTGGGTCTAGGAGCCAGAGACTATTCCCGGCTGGTCACTGTATGTTCTTGGTTGTGGCTCTCACCTTCTGGTCTTCAGAATCGTCAGAGCTGTAAGGGATGAGAAGTGGTGAAAGTGCCAGGTGCCCCCAACACCAGGCACTTGCTTACTCACAGTTAGGTTCTTCCCCATCCTGCTCCCTAGTCTTTGTTGCCACCTCCCTTTCAGAGAGACTGGGGGCCCTTCAGGTCAGCCTTGCTTTTCACTGCCTGGCTGGTACACAACTCCGCACATGGTTGACTTGAATTCAACACAGTGGAGTGCTTTGAAATGTTGAAATTTGTGCTTTAGTATATTTGGGAATGGATTAACTAGTTTGAACCTTATGGCCTCTTATTTTCCAGGAACTCAAAATGAGCCTCCCTCCCTTGAATCCAGTCTCTTGTCTTGAATCCACCCCCCTAACTGTCCCCAAAGTGATTTTTGTGAAATCCAAAGCAACCACAATTTCTTTCTTAAAAACCCTTCAAACATTTCTGCATCGCCAACAGCCATGCTGATTCAATCTCTGCCAACTTCTCTGCTTCGCACTCCATACTTTTGCAGCACGAAATTACTTGTACTTCTCCCAGTGCACCACTCTTGTATTCATGTAAAACACCTCGCTTCATGCTGTGGATTCTTTCTGGCTTGCTCTCCCTATCGCCTCTCCACTTGGCTAAGTCACAAATGATGTCCAAGACTGTTTAGACCATGCTTGGAATGAATGTTTGTGTCCTCTCAAAATTCAAACGTTAAAATCCTAACCCCCAAGGGGATGGTATTAGGAAGTACCTAAATTAGGGAGGGATCCCCTTTGGGAGGGATCCCTTTTGGGAGGTGATCAGGTCATGAAGGAGGAGCCTTCATGAATGGGATTAGTGCCCTTATAAAAGAGGCCCCAGAGAGATCCCTTGTCCCTTGTGCCATGTGGGGCACAGTGAGAAAACAGCCATCCGTGAAGAAGTGGACTCTTACCAGACACCAAATCGACTCTTACCAAACACCAAATCTGCTAGCACCACGATCTTGGACTTCTCAGTCTCCGGACTGAGAGAAATAAATTTCTGTTGTTTATAAGCCCCCGGTTTGTGGTATTTTGTTGTAGCAGCCCAAAGTGACTAAGACAGACCACATTCTCTGGAAAACCTCTCTAGAAACCCATACTCTATGGTAGATACTCCTTTTTAATTTATTCTTTTAATGAACATTTGACTGCCTGTTATGTACTCAATGATATTAATTAATGGGGTTCATTTGGCTCCCATGAATCTCTCCACCCATCTCTAGGTGTAGGGGAAGAGAAGAGGGTGTTCAGGGAGTGAGAGGTTGGTTTCCTAGTGTCCCGGAGGGGGTGCTCACATGGGTGACCTTTAGGGCCTGTTTAGGAGGATCTTTTTGAGAGCTGGAGAAGGGTGAAGTAGAACAAACGACCATAGCCATTTCTCTCAACCACGAACTCTGTAAAATTGAAATACACAACTAAGGCCTAGAGTAAAAAATGGTTTTGTACGCTCTTTTGGACTTCATGTGTGTATTAGACTAACAGTAAGTTTGGTTATAATGCATGATACCACCCTACCATTAACAATGGGATACTCGTGTTACATTAAAATAAGTATTATCGGGGCGCCTGGGTGGCTCAGTCAGTTGAGCGTCCGGCTTTAGCTCAGGTCGCGATCTCGCGGTCCCTGAGTTCGAGCCCCGCGTTGGGCTCTGTGCTGACTGCTCAGAGCCTGGAGCCTGTTTTGGATTCTGTGTCTCCCTCTCTCTCTGACCCTCCCCCGTTCATGCTCTGTCTCTCTCTCTCTCAAAAATAAATAAACGTTAGGGGCGCCTGGGTGGCGCAGTCGGTTAAGCGTCCGACTTCAGCCAGGTCACGATCTCGCAGTCCGTGAGTTCAAGCCCCGCGTCAGGCTCTGGGCTGATGGCTCGGAGCCTGGAGCCTGTTTCCGATTCTGTGTCTCCCTCTCTCTCTGCCCCTCCCCTGTTCATGCTCTGTCTCTCTCTGTCCCAAAAATAAATAAAAAAAACGTTGAAAAAAAATTTAAAAAAAAAAATAAATAAATAAACGTTAAAAAAAATAAAAAAAAATAAGTATTATCATTAGGAGATAAACTATAAAGAGAACTCATTTTGATTATCAGTGCCCTATGAGTCATTTTAGTGATTTGATTAAGCGATGGTCTTTAACCCAACTTCTGGGAGATTTCTAAAAGATATATGGATAGGTGTAAAATTAAAAGGCAAAAAATGGGGGCACCTTGGTAGCTCAGTCGGTTAGGCACCTGACTCCTGATTTCAGTTCGGGTCATGATCTCATGGTTCATGGGATTGAGCCCCATTGTTGGGCTCTGTACTGACAGGGTGGAGCCTACGTGGGATTTTCTGTCTCCTTCTCTCTCTGCCCTTCCTTCATTCACTTGCATGTGCTCTCTCTCTCTCTCAAAATAAATAAATAAACATTAAAGAAGAAGAAGAAGAAGAAGAAGAAGAAGAAGAAGAAGAAGAAGAAGAAGAAGAAACAGAAGGCAGTGGGCAGAAGAAGTGGGGCCAGTGACATCTGTCCTTTATATCAGGAAAGCAAAGATTTGTCAGAAACCCCTGGAGAATTCTGCTTATCCCTCATTGGAACTCAAACTGTTTCACATAGCCAGCCCTAGCTGCAGCAGAGCAGGAAGGCAAATATTAGACTTTTCTAGCCTTTATAATGGAGGATGCCAAAGGAGGTGGGTTTTGAGAATGGGAGTTAGGCCAGCTGACCAATGGCGTCCGCCACATGTATGTCCTCTGATTCTCTTAGAAGTCATCAGCTTTCACTACCACTCATCGATGTTGTGCTCTTTGGGACTCGTTTAAGGCAGAACCTGGCAAAAATATGAAGTTTTGCATCATTTATAAATTTCTCCAAGTATCACAGCAGTGGGCCTGTGTTGTCTCTGACAGGCTGTCTGTGCCTGGGGAAGAAGTATTTGCTTATGGTGTCAGAGAAAGCTTTTGAATCCAGTTGTTTGGATAGATTTGAAAAAAAGTGCAAACAAAAATGTCTATCCTTGGTTTAACTTTTCGCTCTTGTTTATTCATGGGTGCTTCTAAGAGCTTTTGCAAGTAAACCTTCCAAATCTTAAACTAAGTGTGGTAGGCAAACTATCTCAGAGTTTACAATTTACACCATGGATCAAGAAGAATAACAATCCATTAATTCTGATGAGGTAACCTCATTAAAGGGGGCATGTGGAATAAACAAGGGGGGGATTCTAGCAAGTTTGAAAACTGGAAGGCACACTGTCTTCTCTCTGTGCCGGTATATCCACAAACACCTCTCTAGTTCAGGGACACATGGCAGGATAGACTATGATACAGTTGGCCCGAAGGCACTGCAGAGTAGTGACTAAGATGTGAGCTCTGGAGCCAGACTGTCTATCCTCATGTCCTACTTCTGCAGCTTACTAGCTGTGTGACCTAGGACAAGTTACTTAGGCTCTCTGTGCCTCCAAATGGGGCAATAATAGTAACTCAGCTAATATACATAAATATATGTAAAGCACCTCCCCCACAGTATACACAATAATTGAGAACTATTAGCTCTTATTATTATATAGTGATATTATATATAATGATAATGCTCACCAGGGCAAGCAGACTCCTTACTTCTCCATCTTTCCCTTCCTGTTGGGGCCCATCTCTTTTGGACATTTCCTTGTTACAGAGGAAGCATTCATAACTACTTGCTGATGTTTAGGGGCTTCAGAGGTAGCGGAACTCAATCACTCTGTGCACACTGTGTCATGCGATATGTACTATTATCACGCTTTCACAGAAAGAAAAGGGAATTGAGCAGAGAAGTAAAGGAACTTGTCCAAGCCACACAGTTCATAAACTTGTTGGAGTTAGAATTAGAACTCAGGTATTTGGGACTCTTTAAGTCCTGTCCTTATTCCCATTGTGGCATTATTGAACTGAGTACAAGGCTCAAGTTAGCTTTTTATGTGCGTGTCTTTCTCTCTGCATATAATTTTCTCATGCTCTGAGAGAAAGATTTGAGTCATGGACATCTTTTAGGACATCTGCACAACTTGCAATTAACCCTCTTTTTCTGAAAACTGTACCAGTGTCCTGATAAAGGAGGGCCCCAAAGGCTCTATAAAGGTAACGCTTATAAAGTGTAGTTAGCACCTGATAAACTTTAGCTGCTAGTATACTGTTACATGAACCCACCTTCTCTGGCCAAGGTTGAATGGGCCAGTTGGATTCTCTCAAAAATTTGAAAATCAGATTCTGAGGTAGCCCGGGTAGACCCAGCATGTTATTGAAATGGAGCTGATGGAAGTTCAAGAGCAGTGAAATATCCATCTGCCCACAAGGGTTGGCAAAGGCATGGAGTGTTGCCCTGCAGAGAGAACAGAGGAGATAAAAAAGGCTAAGTGGAGGGAGAAGTATGAGGTAGAGGCAAGTACTGACTGGGAAACATGGGGCTTCTTCACTCATGTGTCTAGTCCCTTTCACAATCCCTGCCTTCCGTGTTTGTGAGCAACCCTGTATCCTAATACTAATGTGCCCACATCTTGTTTTGTTTGTGTATTAAGCTAGCTTAAATTGTTCTTTTGTCACTAGCGACTAAAACAACCTCAGTGAAGACAGTTTGATTGGGATGGACATTGTAGTTATTGACTGAAATAATCGTTTTAGATTATCTGGGTACTTTATTTAGTCCCATAGGTTAGGAATTCGCCTATTCAATGCCATAAATGTAATTCAGGTACCCTAACACAAACTTGAGAAAGTTCCCACTTTTCCTGGCCAATTGCTAAATCTCGTCAAAGTTAAGAATACACAACATTGTTTCTCACCACAAAATGTTGTGTGTGTATGAGTGTGGGTCTAAAATACCTGGGGTTATACTTTATTCTTGTGGAAATCTCTATTCAAGAAAGTTGTCGGGGTGCCTGGGGGGCTCAGTCAATTAAGCATCTGACTTTGGCTCAGGTCATGATCTCACAATTCATGGGTTCAAGCCCCGCATTGGGCTCTGGGCTTACAGCTCGGAGCCTGGAGCCTGCTCTGGATTCTGTGTCTCCCTCTCTCTCTCTCTCTCCCTCCCCCACTCACATTCTGTCTTGCTCTGTCTCTCAAAAATAAATAAATGTTAAAAAAAAACCTACTTAAAATTTTTTTCTAACATTTATTTATTTTTGAGAGAGTGAGACAGAGCAAGACAGAGCATGAGTGAGGGAGGGGCAGAAAGAGAGGGAGACATGGAATCTGAAGCAGGCTCCAGGCTCCAAGCTGTCAGCACAGAGCCCAACGTGGAGCTCGAGCTCATGGACCGCGAGATCATGACCTGAGCCGAAGTCGGTTGTTCAACCAACTGAGTCACCCAGGCGCCCCTGCTCCCCCACAAAAAAAGCTTTTTTTTTTTTTTTTTTTTAAAGACAGTTCTAAATGCTTTGTTCCTCTGGATGTGCTCAGCCTTGCCTAAGCCATCTCTGAGCAGTCAGAATCACACTATGGCTCCCAGGCCAGAGAAAAGTCCAGACAGAAAAGCTTCATCTTGCAGCCACTGAATTGCATCTCTAGGTGGCTTCCATGGCCAGAAATGCTAATGCAGGAGACTTCATCCAAAGTCTCACAGGCCCCTAGCATTCAATACCAGTTATAGGATATAAAGAGATCCAAATGGATATGATTCCTAGAATTTAGTCTTTCTACATATGACTTCTTATTCTAAGAGGTATCTTAAGATATAAAACAATTCTAAAAACAAATAACAGGTTTTTTTTAGGTGACAGCCTTCAAGCACAGTGGTTCTTGATCAGGATTATGTTTCAAGGTGACCTGGGAAGCTTTCTTTGAAATATACTTGACATCTGAGAATAGGGAAGACAGATATTGCTGTACAGTGTAGGTGGGTCTGTAAGTTGGTGTAATTTTTTGGAGGGCAATTCAATAGTGTTCATCAAAAATTTTAAATGTATATATATATATATATATATATATATATATATATACTAATGTGACTTAAGTAGGAATATATTCCATAGCTGTACTTGCACAGTGCCCAGATAAATATTTAAAAGAATGTGGGCTGAGCATTATTAGTAAACGGGAAAAATCTTGGAATATTATGAAGTCACTAAAAGGAGGTAAATTTTATGAAAATATAGGTAGATCCTATGGGAAAGAGGCCCAAATAATTAAGGAAATAAAGCAAATTGTAGAACAGGATATGCATAATAGTATAATTCCTCATTTACCATAATAAAAGGAGGTATAATATAATTCCATCATTTACCATAATAAAAGGAGGTACACACACACACACACACACATACACACACACTTTGGGTTTGTGCCTCCTTTGTGATATATATATACTTATATGTATAGGAAGCTTCTGAAAGAATATGTAAACTGTCCACAGGGTTAACTTCAGGGGAGTAAGAAAAGCATGTTGTCTCAAAAAGAACTTTTTTTTTTTACATTTATTTATTTTTGAGAGACAGAGCACGGGTGGGAGAGGGGCAGAGAGAGAGAAGGAGACACAGAATTTGAAGCGGGCTCTAGGTTCTCAGCTGTCAGCACAGAGCCTGACGCAGGTTTGAACCTATGAACCATGAGATTGTGACCTGAGCCAAAATCGGACACTCAACTGACTGAGCCACCCAGGTGCCCCTCCAAGAGAACTTTTAAAAGTATTTTATGCCATTTTTGTTACCTGCAAATAGAATAGCCTCAGTGATGACAATTTGGCTGGCAGGGACATTGTAGTTTCTGATAGAAATAAGTGTTTTAGATTATCATGCTCATTGTAAAATACAAAACTGATTCAGGCGTGTTATAAAAAAGCATTTCAAACAATATAGACATTTATGTAAGACAAAGGAAAATTTCCTTTTCCCCCCTTCCCCACCTAAATCCTTCCTTGGGAAGGGACTTTCTACTTTTCATGTTGTACCTCTCTGTCCTGTTTTGTTTGTTTTTACTATGAGCATGTATAACTTTCATAGATAATAGTTCTGTTTCACTATTCTAGGATCTTACCAAGCTGTATTGGATCAGAAAGTTTGGGGTTAGAGGCCAGTCATATATATTTAAAAATAACTACCTAGAGGTGCTTGGGTGGCTCAGTCAGTTGAGTGACTGACTTTGGCTCAGGTCACAATCTCATGGTTCGTGAGTTTGAGCCCTGCTTCGGGCTCTGTGCTGGCAGCTCAGAACCTGGAGCCTGCTTCAGATCCTGTGTCTCCTTCTCTCTCTCTGCCTGTCCCTTCCTCATGCTCTGTCTCTCTTTCTCAAAAATAAAAATAAACATTAAAAAAATTTAAAAATAACTACCTAGGTGATTCTGATGTACATTCTTTGTTAAGAACCATTGCTAGCTAGGATCATTCTTTGTGTCCTAAAGGTTTGCATAACTTCAAATAAAATGTCAAAATTTCCAACATGGGAGGGGTTCCCATCTCTAAGGATCTCAGTAGCTTTATAAGCATGAACAAATGGGAATTTTCAAAAGAAGGGCCTGTCCTTGTGATATTCTAAAGAGCTGGTGGTTGAATTGACCATACTTGGTAGGAAATGAATCATGATTTCACACTAGGAAGGGATAGCAAGTGTGAGGTTTGCCTACCTCTGTTGGCTCAGTGGCACAGTTTCCACTGCAGACATTGCTGATCAGTCTTCACACTCGTCGACAGTGAGACTTCACATAGCTCAGAATCATTCTTATCAGAACTCATCATCCAGGGTAACTACCTTCTACCCTTGGTTTGCAATGTCCAATGAAATCTATTTTAGTGACCTTCCATCTGTGATCTTTCTAGCATGATTTCCCCACTTTTTTAGAATATAAAACCCATCTTTCCTATGAGCAGCCCATTCCATGTGTGTTTCATAGGCCTGGGTACACTCCCTTCTTCAGTTACAGAAGTGGAAACATCACCTACACTGTACCCATAAATCAGGGAACCCATCCCATAGGCCACACTGATTGGTACAGAGATGAGTATGTGATCAAGTCAGATCAACAGATTATTCATTTCTGGCACTTTCTCCTGGGGTTATTTGGGAAACAAAACAAAACATGTTTCTCTTTCTTGGTTATTAAGCTTATATAGATTTAGAGTCTTCAGCTTTCAGCTGCCATCTTGTTGGTGATCTGGAAAGAACCTGTTGTAGAACACCCTGTCAAAGAAGGGGGTGAGACAGAGTCCTGATATTGCCATTTATGAGCCTTAATCCAGGTGTACCTGATGCCAGATGAATCTTCCAAACCTTCTATTTATGAGAGTTAATAAATTCTCTTAATTTGCCTGCATTTGTTTGAGTTAGGCTAATGCCACCTGCAGTAAAGAATCTTCATTAATATGCCTATTCCATTTCCTTATCCCTTGGGGTGAAAATCTGTGCTTGAGCTTCTTTTTCAAATTCTCTATCCTTTCTTTCTATCTGTGAGCCTTTCTTCCCATTTCTAGAGTTGGATCCTATATTTGAGAATGAGACACTCATGAGCCAGAAGGGGTAAAAGAGTGATGGTTTGTTGTCATTATTGTCATTATTAATGTGAAAGCAAGAAGTTCTGATTGTAAATCAATTCTATTAGAATTAGAATCAGGGATGAATTAGAATCTTGATAGGCAATGAGAAGAACTGTTGGCCAGCTCTTTCATAGAACCATAGAGTCTTTTTTTTTTAATTTTTTTTCAACGTTTTTTATTTATTTTTGGGACAGAGAGAGACAGAGCATGAATGGGGGAGGGGCAGAGAGAGAGGGAGACACAGAATCGGAAACAGGCTCCAGGCTCCGAGCCATCAGCCCAGAGCCCGACACGGGGCTCGAACTCACAGACCGCGAGATCGTGACCTGGCTGAAGTCGGATGCTTAACCGACTGCGCCACCCAGGCGCCCCGAACCATAGAGTCTTAAAGGAGGAAGAGACCTAAGCAATTCAATATTCTCATTTTATAAAAGAGGAAATTGAGACCCAGAAGGTTAATCCATTTGTCCAAGGTCATAGAGTGTAGCCTGTAATCCAGGTCTCCCTGGCTTTATCTGGTGTTCTTTCACCATTCTGCTGCCTTTATTCTGGGTCTGAAATAGTCAAACTGGGCCATAAAACAATTAGATGTAATGTTGAAAACTGATTAGCATTATCACCAATCAATCAATGAAGAGTTTCATTAAAATTCAGCATCTACAACTGCATTACAAAGCAGAAGAAAATAGACCACATGAAACATGACCTCATACTTGATTAAACTGAAGTTTTTTTCATCTGTGATTCAAAGTCCAGATTTTTACAGTCTTCCAAGCTTGTCCTTACTCTTTTCAATGTTGAGGAAGATTTTTGAAAGTTTTCTCCCAACCCTGCCATACTACATACATAGAGCTACAATAGTGATTTCCTCTTTGTGTGTGTGTGTGGTGTGTGTGTGTGTGTGTGTGTGTGTGTGTGTGTGTGTGTGGTTTCCTCTTAAATTGAAACTCTTGTAGAAAGGACTACATCAAGAAACTATTTGTAGGGTATTTTCAGATAAATAATAGATTATTGGCAGTTCACAAAAAGTCCGTATTTATATCTTGAGATTTTTTTGTTAACTCCTTGCATTCCTCAGAGAGATATGTGACTTATAGAGCAATGAATCATTTCATTCCAAATACATAGAATCATGGAATTTAGGGTGAGAGGGTTATTTAGAAACTGTTGGGTTCAACATTTAATGATGAGGAACCCAAGACCCAGGGAGATTAATTGACTGTATGCAGTCATGGGCAAGGAGCTATTATGAATCCTTCCATAATGTCGTCTGAAATTAACTTTTTCTTATAAATCTGAATTTTCATGAAAATTTTGAAGCTTGATGACAAGTAAGAAAATGTATCAAAATATAATTTTTATATATTAATATTAACTTAAATACCTAAAGAACATGAAAATACTATTTATTTTGAGTGCTTGGTAAGCTAACATATTTTCTTATTTTTCTACTTCACTTCTCAACCACACTCCAAAAAGCAACAATAATTATTCCAAAAAAGCATTTTTTTCCCCTTATTTAACATTTTACAATCTGATGTTAGGGGAATACAGTCAACATATATTCTCACAAAATATTTTGTGTAACATGCAGTTAACCTTAAAAGGTTGTGTATGTATACTAAATCATTTGATCTGTGGTCTAATAGTCCCCCATATTGATATATGCCTAATTCCAGAACAGTCTGAATGCCTCTTCAGGATCGTTGAAGGCCTGAAGGCCTCTTCAGGTCTGATTGATGAGATTAAGCATGTCAAATACATGAACAGCTTGCAGCAAAGGTGACCTCCAGATGCAGCAAGGACACTGGGTCGCCAAGCCTCAGAAGCAAAGACTGAAAAAAGACCTCTCCCTGCTCTGCCTCTCAAGGAAAGGCAGCTCTTGAATGGGAGAAAAACAATTAGAAAATGCAATATCTTAATCCAAGGAAAGCCAAATAGAGGAAACAGATGTCTCTTACCGAATTCTGTATTTTCCGTTCTTCCAGGTGAAAAAGAAAGCCTTGTGGGGACTTGCAAGCCTTTTGTGTCCTAAGTTATTGTCTTCCAAACTGCAGAGGTGAGTTTTAGACACAGTGGTCAATAGAGTTGCCCCAGAAGCTTCTAGCTGCTGCAAACCTCGGCCTAGAGTTCTTTTTTTTTTTTCTTTTAAGAAGTTGCTTTTTTATTTTTAAAGAAATTTATTTATTTAAAAAAATTTTTTTAACATTTATTCATCTTTGAGAGACAGAGACAGCATGAGTGAGGGAGGAGCAGAGAGAGGGAGACACAGAATCTGAAGCAGGCTCCAGGCTCTGAGCTGTCAGCACAGAGCCCGATGCAGGACCCGAACTCACTGACTGAGAGATCATGACCTGAGCTGAAGTCGGACGCTTAACCGACTGAGCCACCCAGGTGCCCCTATTTTTAAAGAAATTTAAATAAGAGGTTAGAAAATTTACAAAACCAGAAAATTTTTTCTTTGGTGTCAAAGAACTCATCATAATATTTACTCTGCTTGGAATTTTGCTAACTAGTCAGGCTACAGAAATGAAATTCCACTTTTTAACATTTATTTTAAAGGGTAAATATCATAAGAGCATAATAAGAAAAGTAGTCACTGTAGTATTTATTACAATAGCAAAACACTGGCAACAATCTGAACAACCATCACTATGGGATTAAAAGGAATCTTAACCAAAATTAAGTAGAGAAATTAAACTACTAAAGATAAGAATGGAAACCAATGATATAGTTCTGTTGTATCCACACAGAAAAAGTTACACTAAAAAAAAGCATTCTATGAAAATTTGTCCAATTTTCTTCTAATTTTCAATTGGATGAAATGGTATAGGTAAGAAACTCCAAAATATGTGCTTTCAGAAAGCAGTTTTCCTGGGGGAAGGGGTTAATCATGAAATGCTTTATTTCTTTCTTGTTTAAACTCCTTCTGGGTTAAGAAATTCTATGCTGTAACAAGACCAGCTGGTGCTCCCATATGAGAGATTGTTTCTCTACTATTTGTAAGACTGACCAATCTAAATCATTAAATCAGGGAGTGTCCCAGCTGTCCATAATCATTCTGTGTGGATGGGGCTCTGGTGGACTGAAATATCTGGAGCATCTACTAGGACATCTAGCTGGTGATTGTATTTTATGGGATTCTTCATTCAAGACATTGAAAGCAACAGTCATTGGTTTAGAAACAAAAGAACCAATACATAGGTTTACTTAGAGGTATCTTAGGCCATATATCAGTTGTTAAAATACACATAATCCTGATGAGGCTTTCTAAAATCATTGGTAGTCCACAAATAACAATTAATAAACTAGTCAAATCTTGACTACCTGGAGAGGTGAAGTCTCACTTTAGATTCTGATCCCTTTGGCTTATTTTCTTTCTATCCCCAGCATTTGCTGTTTGTTTCTTAAGACTTTATCCTTGGTTCTCATCTTTTGGTTACAGGATTTCTCACATTCTGTGCTTTCTCAAGATCCAACTGTAACAGAAAAAGGACTTTGCACTCTCATCTGTAGAAAAGTTAAATGCTGCTGCCCCATCATTTCACTACTAGAGTAGAGATTTCACTACTCTCTTTTGACCTCTGTAATTTGTGCATCACTTTATTCTGTTTAAATGTGGCTACTCTTCATTCATTTGTTTATTCATCAAATATTTATGGAGTGCCTACTTTGTACCACACCCTATTGCACTACAAATAGTAAGATTAAGCTTGTACTCTCAGGACCTAAAACAAGTGTCATAAGTTATAGAGCTTAGAAAATTATTCAGAATATATTTTCTAAAAACAACAGAATTAAATTATAAATCAATAGCAAAAAACTGTCTAGCAGTACACAGAGGGAAATTTATACTTTTAAGTGTTTATATTAGAAAAGGTTTAAAGTCAAGAATCCACACTTCCATCCTAAGATAACAGAAAAAATAAGAGGAATCTTAACCAAAATTAAGTAGAAAAATGAAATCAGTGATACAGAAAATGGACAGACAATAAAAGAAGTAACAAAGTAAAAAAATTGTTCTTTGAAAAGATTAGTAAGATTGATAAAATATGGTTAGGGCAATGAGGAAAAAGAAAGAAAACACAAGCCCCTGTTGTGTGAGTGAAAGTGAGTTCATCATTACAGATCCTAGAAGTATTAAAAGAATAGTAGGGGCACCTGAGTGGCTCAGTTGGCTAAGCTTCCAACTCTTGATTTTGGCACAGGTCATGATTTCATGGTCGTGAGAGGGAGCCCAGAGTCGGCTCTGTGCTGGGCGTGGAGTCTGCTTCAGATTCTCTATTTTCCTCTCCCTCTGCCCCTCCCCTGCTCATGTTCTCTTCTCTCTCCCCACCCCCCTCCCCCAAAAAGAGAGAGAGAGAGAGATAAAAGGATAGTAAAGGACTATTATGAACAGTTTTTTGCAAATAACTTCAAGAACATGAATGAACAGTAAATCAAAAGTAATACTCACTCTTGGAGATATTGCAAAGATTATTTGACTTCATTACAAACTTGAAAGATGCAGGAGTGGTGACTTCTTCTATCCCATGACCTGTGAAGACAACAAATCTTTTTGGAGAATGTTATTGGATTCTTGAAAAATTAATTAGGAAGTACAATCAGTTGCTGTCCTAGATGTGGGCTCTATCTAGTTTGCTATCAACTGCCTATCATGAATTGGGTGTTATCTATCAAGCCATAAGATTAAGTGTGCCTAGCAGCATTTCTTCAATAGGGTAAGTGGAACCTGTGAGACTGAGCTCTAGCAGGTCTAAAGGTAACAGTAAGCTGTGTGAGCATATGGTGCCCATTCTGAGTGTTCCAACCCTTGATGCATAACCATATCTCCTTCAACCCATTGATGTAGCCTTATGGGTAGGAAGAGCACCCTAAGGCCATTTAAATAAGGAAAAAAAAAACATGAAACCTGATTTATGGATGATGATTCTGCACTATATGCAGACTTCTGTACTTATTAATCTCAATTGTGTATGAAGATAATGATGAATTGACAATGATGACAACTGACAAGGATGAAGAGAAATTCTCCCTATGGGCAGAATTGTAAATGGTGCATCTTTTTGTTCACATTTCCTGGAAACAAAGATGTCCTGTGTTCTGAGTCTAAACTGATAGTCAGGGGCTAATGATTGTGTAGGCAGAGACTAGAAAAAAATAATATTGGAGGATTGACAATATGAAGGTCTAGGGGCAGGGTAAGTGGATGGAAACTTTTGACATACCAAGGGCAGGTGTTTGGAGTGGTCTACCCCAGGTGCAAGCAATTTTTAGAACATAAATCAACAAAAGATTTTTTGAGGGAGGAGTATTGTATCACTGACATTGTTTAGGATTGCCAGCACATGCTGCTAATAAAAAGAAGACTAATTTATAGTTGGCTTTATTATTATTTTTAAATTCTCTGCAAACAATGCACCCTTTTATCACCTGCACCTGGTGAGCCACTCCCATTGCCCTGACTTTGACCCAGAGTATGACAATATTTGTGAATAGTTATGAATGCTAACCAAGGACTGAGGACTTTCTCAATAATCAGATGGCCAAAGGATGGACCAGATGACCTGCTCCATGGATGTCAATCAGCAGCCACTTTCCTTGGTCGCTCCAGTGATTACTCAATGAGTTCATGGAAAGTATGGTGGTAGGGATGGAAGTTATGTATGGGATCTGGCCCCTACCACTGAAGAGTACCCAGTGCACCAATAGCAGATGTCAACCCTGAGCCCTGCTATTCACCATATCAGTATCACTAGCCAGCCACCTGGTGGCAGAATAATGATATTGGACTCCTATTATTGGTGGGGGCAAGAATGTATCATCATTGGAATAGTCTTAAATGAAATAGTCTTGCTTAAAGCAGTCAACTTATAAAAGTGAGAAAGATATAAATGAATGAGTGAGTGAGTGAATGAATGAATGAATGAAATTTAAGAACAGCATAATAGAGATGAAAGTAGAAATACTTTTAAACTATAAAAACCGCAAAAAGATTTCAGTAATAAAATCAGGAGGACACAAAATGAAAAGACTTATGAAATAGACAAAAACTTTTGCTATTCCAAGTTTAACAGAGAGAGAACACCAAATATATTTGGAGTGAGAAAGGCAACAACATGGCTGAAAGGAAAGAATTATTTGGAAATTCTATCTACACAAAAAATATATAAACGAACTTGAAATTTTGATGGGATGTATCATTTTCTAGGTAATTATAAATTATAAAATTGACTGAAGGAGGTAGAGTATCTGAAATGAGCTAATAAAAGAATAAAATGGTTTTTAGTGAAAATCAGAAAAGGTAGAAAAAGTGTGGAAGACAAAGATAAGAATAAAAAAACAAGGGCAACACATTGAAAATAGCAACAAATATGGTATATATTAACCCGACTATATCAATAATCACTTTAAATGTCAATGGTCTAAATACATCAATTAAGACAGAGACTGGGGC
This sequence comes from Herpailurus yagouaroundi, assembly GCF_014898765.1. Lineage (NCBI taxonomy): Eukaryota > Metazoa > Chordata > Mammalia > Carnivora > Felidae > Herpailurus > Herpailurus yagouaroundi. The sequence goes on along the minus strand of NW_024412396.1, from coordinate 30,672,524 downwards.
TCCTGGCTGGCTCAGTCAGTGGAGTGTGAGACTCTTGATCTCAGAGTTCAAGCTCTATGTTGGGTGTAGAGATTACCTAAAAATAACCTCTTATAAACAAAGACAGATTGTCAAAGTAGATTAAAAAAAAAAAAAACACGACCCAAGTATATGTTGTCTATAATAAACCCACTTTATTTTTTTTAATGTTTATTTATTTATTTGGGGAAGGAGGAAGAGGCAGAGAGAGAGGAGAGAGAGAATCCCAAGCAGGCTCCCCACTACCAGCACAGAGCCTGACGTGGGGCTCTATCTCACAGACCATGAGATCATGACCTGAGCCGAAATCAAGGGTCAGACACTGAACCAACTGAACCACCCAGGCACCCCTACACCCACTTTAAATATAAAGACATGTGTCTATTAAAAATAAAGTAATGGAGAAAGATATAATCAGAAAATAGGAGTAACTATATTAATTTTGGACAGAGCAGACTTCAGAGCCGGAAAATTATCAGAGAAAAAGAGAAGCATTATATAATAATAAAGAGGTCAATACTCCAGTAAGACACAACCATCTTTAATGTGTATGTGCCTAAAAGTACAGCATCAAAATACATGAGGCAAAAATTGATAGAAATGCAAGGAGAAGTAGATGAATCCACTCTTATAGTTGGAAACTTTAACACTTTTCTATCAGAAGTGGACAGATCTAGAGAGCAGAAAATCAGTAGGGACAGAGTTGAACTCAACAGCACCATTAATCAACTGGATATAATTGACACCTATAGACTACTTCATCCAGTGACATCAGATTAAACATTCTTTTCGAGCTCATATGGAACATTCACCATAGAGACCACAGTTTGGGGCCAAAAATAACAACTTAACAAGTATGAAGAATAGAAATCATACAATGTCTACTTTTAGACTCTATGAAATTAAACTAGAAATCAATAATAGAAATATAGCTGAAAAATGTAAAATATTTGGAGATTAAACAGCACACTTCCAAGTAACACATGAGTCAAAGAGTAAATCCCAAGGAAAATATAAAAATATTTTTTTTTATTTAAAGAAAAAAATTTTTTTTCAACGTTTATTTATTTTTGGGACAGAGAGAGACAGAGCATGAACGGGGGAGGGGCAGAGAGAGAGGGAGACACAGAATCGGAAACAGGCTCCAGGCTCTGAGCCATCAGCCCAGAGCCTGACGCGGGGCTCGAACTCACGAACCGCGAGATCGTGACCTAGCTGAAGTCGGACGCTTAACCGACTGCGCCACCCAGGCGCCCCTAAAAATATTTTTAACAGGGGTGCCTGGGTGGCTCAGTCAGGTAAGCGTCTGACTGTGGCTCAGGTCATGATCTCACAGCTTGTGAGTTCGAGCCCCGCATCGGGCTCTGTGCTGACAGCTCAGAGACTGGAGCCTGCTTCGGATTCTGTGTCTCCCTCTCTCTCTCTCTGCCCCTCCCCTGCTCACTCTCTCTCTCTCTCTCTCTGTCTCAAAAAATAAACATTAAAAAAATTAAAAATAATATTTTTAACAGAATTAAAATGAAAATACAACTTCTCAAAATTTGTGGAACATAGTGAAAACAGTGCTTACAGGGAAATTTATAGCATTGGATGCATATATTAGAAACCAGAAAGATCTACAATTAAAAATTTAAGTTTCCACCTTAGGCAACTAGAAAAAAAGAAGAGCAAATTAAATCTGAAGTAAGCAAAAGGGAAAAAAATCATAAAAATTTGAGCAGAAATCAATGAAATTAAAAAGAAGTCAGAGAAAATCAACAAAATCAAAAGCTGGTTCTTTGGAAAGACCAATAAAATAAATAAACCTCTAGCCAGTTAACTAAGAAGAAAGGGGAGAAAACATAAGTTACTAATATCAGAAATGAAAGACAGGACATCATTATAGATACCATGGACATTAAAAGGATAATAAAGGAATATGATGAACGACTCTATGCCCATAAACTTAATAACCTAGATGAAATGGACTCATTCCTTGAAAGACACAATCTGCTAAACTCACTCAAGAAGAAATATATAATCTGGATAATTCTGTATATATTAAAGAAATTGAATCGATAATTAATAACCTTCTGAAAGAGAAAGTACGCAACCCAGCCTGGATGAGTTCACTGGTGAATTCTACCATTTACGGACGAAATTATAACAATTCTCTGCAATTTCTTCCAAAAAATAGTAGCAAGAGGGAATATTTCCTAACTCATTCTATGAGGCTGGCATTGCCCTAATACCAAAACCAGATGAAGACATTACAAGAAAATTGCAGAGCAGTGTCTCTTCTGAACACAAATACAAAAATCCTCAACAAAATATTAGCATATCAAGTCCAAGAATGTGTAAAATTAAATATACATCACAATGAAGTGGGATTTCAGGTATGCAAGGTTGGTTCAACAATCAAAAATCAATTAATGTAATCTATCACATCAACAGACTAAAAGAAAAAATCATATGATCATATCAAGAGATGCAGAAGCATTTCACAAAATCCAACACCAACCCATGATAAAAACTCTCAGCAAAGTAGGAATATAGGGGAACTTGTTCAACTTAATGAGGAATGTCTACCAAAAAAACAAACAAAACAAAACGACCACAAAAAACTACAGCTAACATCATACTTAATGGTACAAAATTCAAAGCTTTCCCATTAAGATCAGGAAGAAGGCAAGGATGTGCCCTCCTTTCACTGCTTTTCAACATTGTGCTGGAATTCCTAGCTGATGCAATAACATAAGGAAAGGAAATAAAAGGTATACAGATAGGGAAGGAAACTGTAAACTGTTTTTATTTGCAGATGACATGATCTTCTATATAGAAAATTCAAAAGAACCTACCTAAAAACTCCTAGAACTAATAAGGGATTATAGAAGACTTGTAGGATACAGGTTAATATATAAAAGTCAATCACTTTCCTATCTACTAACAATGAATAAGTGGAATTTGGAATTAAAAATGTATTATCATATTAGCCCCCCCAAAACAAAATACTCAGATATAAATCTTACCACATCTTACAAGATGTACTTGTACAAAACTTTTTTGAAGAAAACTACATAACTCTGAATAAAGAGATCAAAAAACTAAATAAATGGGGAGAAATTTCACATTCATGAATAAGAAGACTCAATATTGTCAGATGTCAGTTTTTCCTTATTTGATCTATGTAGATTAATGCAATCCCAACTGAAATCTCAGCACGTTATTTTGTGGATATCAACAAACTGATCTGAAAGTTTATGTGGAAAGAGAGGCAAAAAACTCAGAATAGCCAACCAAATATTAAAGAAGAACCAAGAGGACTAATATTACCTGACTTCAAAACTTAATATAAATCTATAGTAATCAAGACAGTGTGGTATTGGTGAAAGAACTGAAAAATAGACCAATGGAACTGAAGAAAGAGACCAGAATAGGTCCACATAAATGTAGTCAGCTGATCTTTGACAAAGGAGTGAAGGCAATACAGTGGAGCAGAGAGTCTTTTCCACAGATAGTGCTGGATGTCCACAAGCAATAAAAAAGGAATGTAGACACAGACCTCATACCCTTCATGAGAGTCAACTCAAAATGGATTATGGACCTAAATGTAAAACACAAAACTGTAAAACTCCTAGAGGATAATCTTGGAGAAAATCTAGATAACTTCAGGTATGGCAAAGACCTTTTAGATAAAAGACCAAGGAAATCATCTGTGAAGAAATAATTAAAAAGTTGACTTTGCTGAAATTAAAAACCTATGCTCTGAGAAATACAGTGTCAACAGAATGAGAAGACAAGCCACACAGGCTAGGAGAAAATATTTGCTAAAGACACATCTGAAAAAGGATCATTATCCAAAATATATAAAGAACTCATAAAACTCAGCAATGAGAAAATAAACAACTCAATTTAAAAAATGAGTCAAAGACCTAAACAGAGCACACCAAAGAAGACATACAGATGGCAAATCGGCATCATGAAAAGATGTTTCACATCATGTGTCATTAGGGAATTGCAAATTGAGACAATAATGAGATACCACATACATAGTTAGAATGTCCAAAATCCAAAGCACAGTCAACACCAAATGCTGATGAGAATGTGGAGCAATGGGAACTCTCATTTATTGCTGATGGGGTTGCAAAATCATATAGCTACTTTGGAAGACAGTTTGTCAATTTCTTATAAAACTAAACATACTCTTAGCATATGAGCCAGCAGTTGTGCTCCTTGGTATTTAACCAAGTGAATTGAAAACTTATGTCCACATAAAAACCTGTACATGGATGTTTATAGCAGCTTTTTTCATAATTGCCAAAACTTGGAAGCAGCCAGGATGTCCTTCAGTGGGTGAATGGACAAACTGTGGCATTCCCGGACACTAGAATATTACTCAACACTAAAAAAGAAAGAAGCCAATCTGAAAAAGGCTATATACTGTATGATTCCAAGTATATGATATTCTGGAAAAGACAAAATTAAAGAGACAACGAAAAGATCTATTGGTTGCTAGGGGCTGGTGGGGGAAGTGGGAAAGGATGAATAGATGGAGCACAGAGGATTTTGAGGGCAGTGAACATATTCTGTATCATCCCATAATGATAGATACATGTCATTATACATTTGTTCAAACCCATAGAATATACAACGTCAAGAGTGAACCCTAATGTAAACTATGGATTTTGAGTGGTGATAACATGTCAATGGAAGTTCATGAATTACAACAAATGTACCAATGTGGTATGGTATGTTGATAGTGGGGAAGGTTATGGATGTGTTAGGACAGGAGGTATATGGGAAATCTCTATACCTTCCACTCAACCTCTATACCTTCCAGTCAAAATAAAACTGCTCTAAAAACTAAAGTTTTTTAGACGTGGTAAAAGAAACAAAAATAATATATGATAAAATTATAGACCAATTTCACTTACAAATACAAGTATAAAAATCTTTCTAAAAATTCTACCAAATAAAATCCAATAATATATCATGACAATTGGGATTTATCATAGTAAAGCCAGAAAGGTTTGCTATTAGGAAATGTCTTAATGTAATTCCCTGTTATCAGATTAAATGTAAGTAAAAAGAAACCTCATGATCTTTTCAAAAGAAGCTGAAAAAAATGTTAGACAAAATTCAATACCCATCTATGATAAAAAAAATCTTTAAGCTAAGGATAGGAAGAAATATCTTTGATAAAGTATGAGTATAACTGACAACAAAGCTTCATACTTAATGGTGAAATATTACCATGACAGAACAAAACATAGTTACCATCTGCACTAATGTTTGCTGATATTTAAACAAGAAAACAGAATAAAAAGTATAAATACAGGGAAAGACGCAACAAAACTAACATTATTTCCAGTGAAACAATCATCTAACTTAAAAGTTTAAGAAAATAGTCAGCATGAATTTTGTGATGTCCATGCATTACTAACTTTTTTGCACAGAAAACCCAACTGGTGTGTTTAAAAATGAGTATTCAATTTATTAGGGTAAGTAGCTTTAAAATTTGGTTCTAACTTTTGAGTTCAATTTACAAATCATGTTTTTCTTTTTGTAAGCACCTTCACTTTTAAAAAAAAATAACAATTGAGTAACTTAAGTTTTATAGATTAAATTCTTTAAAACACAGTTCTGTTTACACCTTACGCTCTCTTAAAGGAAGTAAAATGCACTTATAACTTTGATAAATTTAATTTTCTCCGAAGCCTGAAACATGCCTATCTTAATAAGCAAAACCTTCCTAAATATGTATACAACTTTTATGAATCTAATAAATTAAACCTGCAAGTGTAGCTTGCATTATAGCTAACGTTATATAGCATTCAATACTGTTGGTAGATTTTGTCAAATTCTCTTTCATATTTCAAAATAAATCTCTAAATTTAAAGTCCATTATTCAGGCACACATTTCAAATTGAAATCACAAGGCTAATCTGTCAGAAACCTAATGCCAGTTCAAAATCCAAATTTACCCAAATTATCCTAAATATAACACAAAAGTGTCAGTAATTTGAGTTTGATTATCTTTAGAATATATTAAATTCTAAACTTCCATGAGATTGGAAACACACTACCCCAAGGGGTCAGTTTTACCACTGCTAGCGAACTGGGTTTTATCATCTCACGTAAGCATAGGTTAAGAGAAAGGAACCTGGGATCTGTAGATTTAGCATGATTCTCCCCTCATTACCAATAGACACCTTTAGCTCCTTTAATGGTTGCTATGACAACACGGACTCTAAGCATAAACCCTTCAAATAGGATTCATTTCTCTTGGGTTCAAGTTACAAAATACTCAATTCTTCCATCTGATTTAAGTCCACAACCTCCTATTGAGGTTGCTGATAACTCTGTTCACCTAAACTCTTTACTGCCTGATTGAATTCTGTATTCTTTACATGCTCTTTCTCTCTGGTTGGATGTAAAATCTTACAGATATTTAAAGGACACATGAATATATTTCACACCTTTGGCTCCGAGGTCAAAATGTCAGTCCTACTAACAAGAGTTTCCAGAGAGGAGCAAAGAGAATTAGATAAAGGAATTTTTAATAAAATGGCTGGATATATGAGACATTTGTAGTATCTCTACATCAGCAATTAGGAAATATAATAGCAAAAGGAACAAAAACTAAAAAACACCAGGAATAAATCTATCAAGAAATATGTAAAACCTATATAAATAATACTTTAAAACTTTATTCACAGACATGAAAGAAGACCTTAGAAAATGAAGATGGTGGGGCGCCTGGGTGGCGCAGTCGGTTAAGCGTCCGACTTCAGCCAGGTCACGATCTCGCGGTCCGTGAGTTCGAGCCCCGCGTCAGGCTCTGGGCTGATGGCTCAGAGCCTGGAGCCTGTTTCCAATTCTGTGTCTCCCTCTCTCTCTGCCCCCCCCCCCCCCCCTTCATGCTCTGTCTCTCTCTGTCCCAAAAATAAATAAAAAACGTTGAAAAAAAAATTAAAAAAGAAAATGAAGATGGAAATTATGTTTCTGGATGAGAGAAAGTTTAACACTGTAAAACTGTCATATCGGTCACAAATTAATAAATTCAAATTTTTATGAAATTTGAAAAGTAATTTTCAAACATATCAGATTTTAAAAAACGAATGAGGAAAAATGAGGTGGAACTTGACTTATGCAATATCGAATTATTCTATAAAGCTATAGTAATTAAAGTATTGTTAGCTCCTATATAAAGAGAATTTTTGAACAGAATAGAAAATCTCCAAACAGATGAAGAAATGAATTAGAATTTAGTTTATAATAAAAATGGTATTTTTAATCAAAGAAGAAAGAATGAACTGTCAATAAATGGTGTTGGCACAGTTTGGAAAAATAAATATAGATACCTACTTCATACTACAATAATTCCAAATGGATTCAAAACTTCAAGTTGCACAAATAAAATTGCAAGAGTATTAGAAGGAAAGATGGAGATATATTTCAACTGGGTTAAGGTCTCCCTAAGCAAAACACAAAATCTAGAATCCATGAAGGAAAAAATACTACCTTTCCCCCCCCCATAAAAATATAGTTTTCCTCAAAGACACCATTTAAAAAGTTAAAACACAAATAATAGACTGAGGTAAAAAATATTTGTCAAACATAATTAACAATGGCCACAAAATAAAAACATACTACCTCACAAATACAAAAAAAATACGAACAACCCAATTAAAAATGGGGAAAGAATATGAACAGGTCATTAACAGCAGAAAAGTACAAATGGTCCACAAACATAAAAAGATGTTGAGACTTGGTCCTTATGAAGGAAATGCAAATAAAAACAGCACTGTGATGTCATTTTTTTACTCAGTGGATTGGAAAAAACTTGTAACTTGATAATATCCAGCATCAGCAAGTATATGGGGGGAAGTAAATGTCATCAGTCATGGAGAAATGTAAATTAATATCTTTCTGGCAATATCTGTCTACATTTAAATGGATCTTTGACCCAACAAATTCATTTCTAGGATTCTGTGTTGAAAAAAAATATTTGTGCCTGCAACAGAGATGTTAGAAAAAATTCCTCTGTATCACTTTGATAACAATTTAAACACACCTTAAATGCTCATCAGTAGAAGTGTGGTTGGACAAATTATGAGGTATTATGAGTATTATGTGCACCCATTAAAAAGTAAAACATGTTGTTCAGTCAAAACAAATAGTATTGAATAACACATATATTGTGAATCTGTTATAAAAGCAAAAAAAAAAAAAACCCACCAAAATATATATGGTTACATGTCCCTATATTTTTGCCAATGCATGGAAAAAGGACTAGAAATTTACAGACCAAATTGCTGACTTTGGGTCATCTTTTGGTAAGGGAGTTAGAATATTGGAGAAGAGGGTTGTGTTTATAGCTATCTGGTTCCTGTAATTCAAAAGCTTTTCAGCTATCATAGCTTTTGGCTAAATCCTCAACAAAATAACCCCCTCGTGTCTCTAGGATTTTCTCGTGGATTTATTTCAGCTCCATTAGCAGATGCTACAAACAAGAGGGGTCTGAAAGGGCATGACGTTCAGAATTGTGTCCCCACATGGGCAGGTTAGCTTTGGGAATTGTTGGGTTTGGGCTTATTTATTCAGATATTCGTTGTTCTGTAAATAGTATGTAAATCAAGCTCGACTCCTGGATGGTGAACACTTATTTAGCAGAGCTGGGCTGGTCCTATTACCTCACTGATCACTCCAGGCAAAAAATATCCTGCAGTTACTTGTGTCATAATCATGGCTGCAATTCAGTCATTAGTCTAGTCCTATGAAGTATCAAACTCTGCATTTGTGTAATGTTAAATCACCTCTCTTCTCCAGGTTGAATCCGGCTTCAGGTTGACCCTTCAGAATGAAGAGAGATGCTGTTTCTTTCTTCGTTACCTGCCTAGCACTTCTTCTCTCCCCACTTCCTATGCAGGGGCCCCAGCCGGGAGCAGGACGATAGGGGACTTGGTGAGTTCTTACTTGGCTGCTGCTGTCATCAGCTGACTTGGCTGTCTCTGGACCTGATAAGTTCTTCTGTGGGCTCCTCAGAGGCTCCCCTGCAGGGCTTCTTCAAGTTCAATTCCTTTGATGTGGGCAGTGTCCCTTCTTTGGCTGGTCACTCTGTAGCCTCACTGGTCGCTTGGCTTCTGCAACTTTCCACTTTCTTCTGACCTCTGGCAGGAGCTTATTTAGGCAGGGCGGGGCCCCATTTTTAATGACACCAGGACAACATTCTTCTGTGGGCTTCACACATTTGTGGGGCTCTCACAGCACTGGCTTGCCGTTAGTACTTCGCTGCACTGACTGTTAGCCAGCCTCTTGCTTTTTCTATCTCATGACCTGGAAAAACACACATAGGCTCTCCAGATGCTCCCTTTGGAGCCCTCTCACCAGAACTGGGATCAGGGGCAGGTAGTCCTCTATCTCTCCCCTGGTGGCAGGAGAGCTAAGCAGTGGGAGCTGCAGTCAGAAGTGGCCCCAGGAAATCCTCTTCTCCAAAGACCCTCTTTATTTATTTTATTTTATTTTTTTAAGTTTATTTAGTTTGAGAGAGAGAGAGCACACATGAGCGGGGCAGGAGCAGAGAGAGAGAATGAGACAGAATCCCAAACAGGTCCATATCATCAGCATAGATCCTGATGCAGGGCTCAAACCCACAAATTGTAAGATCATGACCTGAGTCGAGACCAAGGGACAGATGCTTAACCAACAATCACCCAGTTTCCCCTCCAAAGCCTCACTTTAGGCACTTTCAAGTGATGGATCCTGAATCCCAGTGAGTCAGACCCTCATGGAGGCCTTGTCTCTGCCCTTTTAAATCCCCATTATCGGTGAACATATCCAGTGTTGAGATATTAGTTGTTAACTCTCTTTAAGTGTTTACATCTTGGTGTGCACTTTCTGCTAGGATTTCCTTTCTGTTCCATGTTGTTGCCTCAGTAGAAAATTTCAAAGTAACATCCTATTTCCATTTATTTGTGTGTCTGTTGTTGCAAACAATTATCGAGCACCTTTGATAATGTCAACCATAGCTACAGTGATGAATCATTTGAGAGCTTTAACTTGAAACCATAGTTTATCTTCAATCTGTGTTTAGGGACCCAAGTTCAGAAATGTCATTGGTTCTCCTTCCCCCCACTGTTGCTTTGTCTTGTTTTCTTGGAGCAGTAACTCTTGTACCACAAAATATATTTGATTTAACTGTGATCATAACATTTACTTCTGGACAAAGAAAGAAATGAAGAAAGAACATCTTCTTTGTAGCATACAGTGAGCTTGGGACTCATGGGTGAAAACTATAGTAACTGAGCAGCAACATCTATGGAATGGAGTTTTGGAGTGAGAAATACATGGATTTGAATCCTGGTTTCACTATTGTGCAAGTGTCTTTATCTTTCTGAGTTTTATCGCTAGTGTGGTGTGATGGTTAATTTTATGTATCAATTCGACTAGGCCACAGGGTGCCCAACATTTGGTCAGATATTACTCTGGGTGTGTCTGTGCGGATGTTCCTGCATGAGATTAACATTTGAGTCCATAGACCTGGTAAAGCAGATGTCCGTCTTTTCCACATGTTAATAACAGCAACATTAACCGCTCCCACCCTGCCTCAGTCACTATGCCAGACACTGAGGGTGATGAACATTGACAAGCCCCCTTCCCTTGTGACCCATTCAGGGTGGTGGGGTGAGGGGCACAGAGAAAAACAAAATGCAGCCAACATCAAGAGAGTAACTATCTGAATGGAAAACTAACAAACTGCAGATGTGCTGGGAAAGAAATAAAAAGGTGATGAGAGAGAATGATGGGGCGTGGAGGGGACTTTAATAGGCAATAAGGAAGGACACAAAGGGGAGGTAACATTTAACCCGAAACTGTGAGGATGGGAAGGAGCCATCTGCCCACAGGGTAAAGAAGAAAAAATTCCAGACAGAAGAACACAGTCCCCCAGGCAGAAAGGAATTGGCCCATTCAGAGACAGTGAGAGAAAACCCGTGAGGGACACAGCAGGGGAGGGAGAGAGGGCCACCAATGAGGTAATAGAGAGATGGATAGGAGTCAAGTTGTGCAGGGCCTTAGAAACCATAGTACAGAGTTTGGATTTTTTTTCTAGGTGTAAAGGGAAACCATTAAACGGATCTTAGGATGGAGAGTAACATGAGCCAAGTTCCATTTTAAGAAGATCTGGCTTTCTTGCTGCAACAGAGAGAATGGGTTAAAGGAGGCCAGAGTTGGAAGCAGGTAGAAAAGGTTGCGTTGGTCTTACTTCAACAAGCAAGAGTTGATGGTGGTCCCAGTTATGGTGGTGGTGTGGTGATGGAACTGTGGAAAAAGTAGCACATTTATGGTATAACTCAGAGATAGAATTAATAGTATTTGCTAATGGATTAGATGTGGGATGAAGAAGCTGGGAGAAAGGAAGGATCTTCTTGACTTCCAGGTTAGCAAATGAGTGGATGATAATGCCATTGTCTCAGGGGAGCAATTCTGAGGACATGGTAGGGGGGCATAGAGTTGAGGAGGAATTAGTGAGGGAATAGGAGTCTGTGTTGGGTGTATTAAGTTTGATATTTCTGTAGAGATGTAAATAAGGCTATTAAATCTGTTAGCCTGAGCCAATGGTTCTCAAACTTCAGGGAGCATCAGAGACACCTGCAGGGCTTGATGAACCAGATTGTTGGACCCACCCCCAGAGTTTCTGGTTAAGAAGGTTTGGGTGGGGCCTGTGAATTTGCATTCCTAACAAGTTCCCAGGTGACGCTGATGCCACTGGTCCAGGGTTCCCACTTGAAGAATCACTGGTCTAGACAGAGGATAATTCTAGGAGTCTGGAAGTCATCAGCATGAAGATAACATTTAAATCCATGGGACTAGATGAGATTGCCTAATGAGGCTGTGCAGAGAAATAAGGGAAGGAGGCCCTGGATTAAGTTTTGAGGAGGATTAGAGAAGAAAGATCAGAGTAAAGGCAGGATCAGAGAAGAAGAAGGAAAACCAAGAGAGCATGGAGTTTCAGAGGCCAGAGGGGTTGAAGGTTTCAGGTCCAGATTGCCTGAACATGACAAACCCTGTGAGAACAGAATAAGAAGAGCGCAGTGAAATGTCCATCAATTTATCAATAGTAGAACTATTTGTTCTATACTATTTGTAACTACTTTACAAATATCATCTCACTGTATCCTTCACCAATCCCATCAAAGGAGTACAGTTAGTTGATTTTTATAGTTAAAGGAAGTGAGGCTCCGAGATTATGTACTTTGTTAGGGCCACAAAGGGTCTAAAACCCAGATTTCGTCTGCTAGCATCCTAGGGAATGCAATGCTTGCTGCATCCTCTACTTGCTGCTAAAATCTACAAGGCAGACCAACCTTGGCAAAACGTTCAAGGAGGCATTCCGCTCACTCCTCCCCAAGGCACTCACTACCCTCTGGCTGCTCCCAGACAATTGCAACAGCAAGTTCACCTGCTTCCCTGGTCAACTCCCTGTGCTTTCCATACTCAGAACCAAACTGGACTTCATTCCTTGGCAATGGCATAAACCTGTCTGTGACCAAATGATAATGGATAAAAGTGGGTGCTAATTGGTGGTGTTCAGTAAAGCTTTCACTATCACCTTTCTCAAAGCGGGGAGAAAAGCCCCGATTAGCATGATTTCAAGGCACCACTGGCTGATTTCAGGCTCTCGGAATGATGTGAGCATAGAATTAGGAATAGATGCACAGAGTTGGCTCTCTCAAGCCACTGTGAGCTGGGTCCAGCACACTGCTGGAATGATTTAACCTGTTGATTTTCGTGTCACATATTTCCATTCTACACACAGTCTTCTGGGTACAGTATCATAACCACAAGTTGTGGGAACTTCAGGCCACCTGCCCAGGCAGTAGGGGGAGGTGTTCATAACGGGGAGGCCGGGGTGCAGCCTCTAATGCATGACCCGAAGGCCGTCACCTGCTTCCTCAACATCCAATCTAGCCCAAGAACAGAGGGAATGTCCGTTTAAAAACTGGCATTCATATCCCTCTTTGGTTTCCAGGGCTGAAAAATGTTCTTTTATGAGGATTACAGTCTTGTTCTTCTTTGGTGTCAGCAGGCGTTTATGATGGCTGTAGCAGGAATGAGAATTTGGGTCTGGAATAAGCCTTGCTGTTTCTTGCCAGGCTACAAAGGTTTATGGTGGAGACCAGACGTACGTCTTGCTCATGCCCATATGTATGGGCTCACTCTGTACCTGGAATCAGAGGAGGAGACCACATCCTCACACAGGCAGCAATGGCAGCCAAGGGCTCAGTCCCGGGGCACGAGGGAATTTTAACTTCCTCACTTCCTCGTGCAACTTCCACTTGTCCTTACTTTTGCTGTACTTTTCTTTCTAAAAGCACAGGTCACAGACGTGGTCTCTGGGGAGCTACGTGATGTGATGTGATGGCGGATGATGCTGTAACGTTACCGCAGGCCACTTAATGGGAGGGAATGCAGCCAGTGGGGAGCAGGGACCAGCGGGAGGAAGCAGGGACCTTAATGGGAAGAGAAGAGGAGCAGCAAGAGCTGGAGCTTGGCACTGCTGATGCAGAAGGGAGAGGATGCGGCTGCGAGGTGGGTTGGAGGAGGTGTTTCTTTGCAATCTGATTTTATGACTGCATGTTTTGCAAGCGGACACACAGCTCAGGAACAAACACTTGTAGGCTTAAGGTGGTTTTTCCGAACTGGTGGATACAGAAGTCTGAGAATTACATTTCGCTGCTTTTTAGGGAGCTGATCCCATAGTCACTGGCCAGAGTCAGTGGCACTGGCCAAAAAGGCTTCTAGAAAATACTTAACCATAAACTGTGGTTGATTTTATACCAGCTGCCCAAAGATGTGCTTCCCCTTCTGAGCAAATCCTTATTCTGGGACCAATCGATTTATTATGGATAAATTACATAGACATAAACATCCATGGACTGCCAGGGGTACTCACAGGAGGATACTTAAAAGTCATATACTCTCATCCAGTGCCCTAGGTGCAAATTTGCTCACACATGCATGCATGCAGATGTGTCAAAATAACACTAATATTTATAATAATACTTTGTGATTCTACACTGCCTTTCATCTGTAGATCTCAGAGTACATTGCAAACATTCATTAATTCTCTCAACACTCCTCTGAGGGAGGTAAATATTATTATCCTTCTCTTTACAGATGAAGAGTAATTGAGGCAGATAAGTGATTTGCCTCAGGCCAGGTAGGGAGCGTGGGTGGAGGGCTGAGATTAAGAGCTCAGAGTTCCTAGAGATGTCCATTAGGGACGAAGCCCAGGGGTCAAAACCTGGAGGGCACTGTGGGCTGGTGGAGGGGGTCACTTTTTCCTGTGAAATCCATCGCCATTGGTAGTGAAAGCTGCTTATTAAGCATCACCTATGTATTGAGTGCTTTGCATATGTTATTTCCTGTCTTCACACTAAAACTAGAATGATCCTCGTGGCACAGATGAGGAACTGAAATTTACAGTGGTGAAGTATCTTGTCCAAGATCGCATAGCTAATAAGTGCTTGGGCTGGAATTCAAACCTGGATCTGTTTGCCACCAAGCCCAGGTCCTGTCCCCCAGTGCATACCTCATGCTCATTTGAAAATTGCAGGGAGGCACATTCTACTCTTCCAGGTCTGGTCCATTAGTCTGTGAGCCATTATTTGTCCTGTCTACTACCAGTTTCTTTGCATTTGACTAAGTTTTGAGACTGATGCTTATAGTGTGTCTGATCTGGACAGACAAGTTTTCTAAGCACAGGAAAAGAGAGCCTCTGAGGTAAGAGGTTTACGTGATAAGTCACAAGAGAAAACTTTAATTATAATCACTTCTTGCTTTATTTTGTGTTATTTCTGGTGAATGTATCAGTTTGGCATCTTTTGACAGAACAAGAAAATAGCGAGAGAGAGAGAGAGAGAGAGAGAGAATAAATATGAATTCTCTTGGGACACATAGATTTCCAATTGCACTGTCAGGAGAAAAATCAATGAAAGGGCCAAAGACCTACATGTGTAAGATGAACTAAATTTTACTCTCGTCTTGGGTGTTCTCAGTTTGGCTGCTCTCAGGAGCCCAGCTGAACCCCAAGACTTCCTAACTCAACTTACAGTCAAAATGGTATATCTTATGTGCCGAGGCAGCCATGCAGTCTGTGGAGTTGCCAAGGACTTTCTGGAAAGACCTGGGAGCATGTAGAACTGCCAATGTGGCAAGGAGCTCAGGAAATTGTGTACCTCAGACACATAGCCCATGGTGCCTGCTAGTCAGTGAGCTTGACTTTGATAGCTGCCTGCCCTGGGCAGGATTCAAAAGGACCAGCCTGTGGCCACCATTGCTTGGTTGGGGGTGAGGGATGGTTGGGAAGGCAGAGCTGGGGGAGAGGAAGCTCCCAAGATTCAACCAACCAGATAGAATCTGCAGCCTTTGGATTTAGACTCTGAGAAGTCAGCTTTGTAGTATGATGCACTTTGTAAGCAAGATAAGGAAAACCAAGTTTGAGTCACAACTCATTTGAAACTGTATTTTTCTTGGAGAAGTAAGAACTAGCTTATAAAAGTTAGTGATTATACAGGAATCTGAACCCAGCTGACCTGTCTGTTTTGTTTGAATTCTTTTATAATTAGTTTAGTAGTGATCGCAGTGTCCCTTCCCAGCTATCCCCTCTCCTCACACAATCTATACCCAGTTTCCACCATGCTGTTGCATATGCTTAAAAGCAAGACTTTAAAGAAATTACTAATTACAAATTCTGTTTAATGCAGACTCCACTTGCCTCTCACATGTGTGCCTGTTTGCACACATGCCCAGTACTCACACCTGAGATGCACACAGGGCTAGAAGCACAGAGGCAAAGAGAGAACACGTGTGGAATAGGATGGCCAGTCAGCCTGATTTGCTGGGGAACCAGAAGCTTCTTGGGCTATGGGACTTTCAGTGCTAGAGCCAAGAGAGCAATGGGTAGACTTGGGTGAGTTGCTCACCCCTAGTTCATGAGGATGTTAAACTGAGGGTGAGCCAACCCCAATTTTTCAGGCATCAAATTGTTTGAAATGCACTAAACTGTTAACAGACACTTCCCAGAATAGAAACGTAAGTCCACCTTCCACCTCCCCATGGAGTAAATTAGCACTAACACAATTTGCAAGTAGCCACAAATATTAGAAAGCCTTTAGGAGAAGTCCAACATTATTTTTTGTCTATCTTGAATCACAGAAATAAGGATTCTCCTGGTGGTTTTTTTGTTTTTGTTTTTGGTTTTGTTTTGTTTTGTTTTGTTTCATATGAATGAGTGAAACAGAAAAAAAAAAATACCCACAGTGTATTCTGTCCAGCCATATAAACACTTTAGAAAAGTGTTAAGTGGAGGGCAGGGCTGGTAATGGGACTGTAATGGTGATGGGCTGAACAGCAGAGCCTCCACCTGCTTTGAATGAATGCAGGGAGCTCTGGGGAGCTCAGGGTCCAGTGGGGAACAGCCAGATTGGGCAATGTGCTCCCATACCCGTGCTTAACCACATAATCATTAAAGAGCAGAAACCTCTCCTTGTAATCCTCTCCTATAGGACAGCAGGGAGTGTTAGCATATTTGAACTGCTTCACATTCCTTCTTGCCTACTTTTGAGAACATACTACATTTTAAAACTTGTTGGTTTCTTTCATGTTTTATTTGACCCTATGTAATTGCATTCCTGAAGGAATAACAGGCTCCCCTAGTGATTTACACCCTGTATTAAATGTCAGTTTTGAAGAGACACAGTTAACTGTTTGGTTTAACCTCTTGCCTTCCCTCTCTCTATTAGCTCAACACTGAATTTGATCTCCAGCTCTTAGGACTCTGGGGTGGGGGGGCCCGGGGTGAGGAATACAAAGATAAAAAAAGAAGAGTCGAAGCAGCAGTGATGTTGAAGGGAGCTTCTTAGCTCCAGCCGCTCTCCCCCTGTGTGTGGCCGGTCACCAGCCCAGAATATAAAAACATCCCTTTTTTATGGTGATTTGTACTGTTCACTTCTGTCCCAGCACAGTGGTGAGGACAGTGAACCGGAAACACATCCTGGCTGAGCTGGCTTTCCGTGTCATATTGCCACCACTGCTGCAGCCCCAGGGACACCGACGATGGCCTTAAACTGTGGTCCTCCCTCCGCCCTGCAGGACCCAATGAGTAACGGAAATTGCGGGAGAAATCTGTCTTAGTAATTATCTAATTTCATTTTCCTTTGTTTTCATTTATTTACATACTTAGCTGCTATGATGTTATTGTTGGTTAAAACGCTTCATTTACCCTTGCAGATTCACTTAAAGTATATTTAACAACTGCTTAATCACCTGTTGTGAACTGATTATTGGGAAAATTTTTAAATCCAGCTAGATGTGATGGCATATTGCCTTATGTCTCTGTGCATGTGTGTGTTTAAAATCTAGAAGTAAATATATCCTGTGCTATCACCTGACAGGTAACTGAAGTATCATTATTACTTTCAGAAGCCCTGATAAAAAAGATAGGACAAAAGAGATTTTATGTTGAAAAGGGTTGTCTGTGCAGAGCACAAACTAAATTCGTCCTCTGCTCTGCCCCGAGCTTCACATTCCCCCCACTTTTCTTCAGTGACAACATTCTACTGGGCTTGATTGAAATGACGACAATGACAGTCGGAAGAGAAGGAAGGAGGCAGTGATGACCACAGGGACAATGAGGCTCAATTCTCTGGAATATGAAGATGTGGCCTGCTGTCATCATGTCAGCACCTGAGGCCTTAATCCCTGACTCCCACTTTGAGGCCACTTATAAGCCATTAGCTAAGCCATTTGACCTGGAACTCTTTGTCTGTGGGGAAAAAATTCAGGCTGCCTTATAGGATGAGAAAGTTTGTTTGACTCTTTGTACATGTATTTATCTCAGTCTTATTCCCCAAGTTCTTTATGCTGGTTTATAAAGTAGATAAGATAAAACAATGAAGAAATCAGGACAAAGGGGGAAGGACGGTAGGACAAGCAAGACAGCCCAAGAAATGAGTGTACGTGAAAGACACTAGTCAACGGTAGAGTACACTCATCCATTACCACTGCTACTGCAAAAATGGAATATTTAAAGAACACAAGGGCTAAATCACATTCCTGTCAGAAACCATTGAGAATGGCCACATGTGTCTTATGTCTAATTAAAAGGGATTCAGGGGCACCCAGGTGGCTCAGCCGTTTAGCATTTGACTTTGGCAGGTCATGATCTCACGGTTTGTGAGTTTCAGTCCCACATCAGGTAAGCTCAAGCCTCACATTGGGAGAGCACGAGCTCTGCCTTGGGTGAGCCTTGCTTCTCTCTCTCTCTCTCTCTCTCTCTCTCTCACTCTTTGTCCCTCCTGGGATTCTCTCCCTCTGCCCATCACTCATTTGTGCTCTCTCTCTCTCTCTCAAAAAGAAGTGATTCATATTTTCTAGTTACTGCATCCTGCCCAGATGGGCCTTATCTCCCAAAAATGATACAAGAAAAAACCTGAAGTTCATATTCCATTCTGAAATATATCTCTCCAATAGACAGTCTCACACTCAGTTATCGTTGTTTCCCTCAGTACATTACTATTATTAATATAATTATTGTTTTTATCATTCTTTTTTAAGATTTTTTTAAGTAATCTCTATACCTAATCTGGGGCTCAATCCTACAACTCCAAGATCAAGAGTCACCTGCCCCATCAACTGAACCAGCCAGGTGCCCCTGTTTTTGTCATTATTCTTATTGTCATAATTCTGATGACTATCTTGTTACATTTATAATACTAAGAAGTTCATGGGCCAAATATAGAATGATAACCATATTTTATAAAGTTGCAGAAAGAACCCAGGACAATGATTTCAGTGTCTTTTTATTTGAATTATGTCAGCATAGAAAAAGACCACAATAGAGTCTTCCTTGTTATCGTGCACATTAACAAAGGATTCTTGCCCGAACAAGACATATTGTGTTTGATGACATTCAAATTTTCATCAGCAAAAACAAAAACAAAAACAATCATGACCGTTTTATAAATGCATACTCTAAGAAACAATCACTAGAAACTTAAGAGAACCTGTATCCATCACCAATAATCCCCACGCCTTTCTTTGAAATCCTCTGACCTCAAAAACAGCATCCTAAATTAGCATCATGCACAACCAACCACTAGTTTTCTATGTGGGAAACTACCCAAGTGGCTGAGATTGTACACTGTGGAGGTGTTGAGATCTGGGCTCAAATCCTATCTCCTCCACTTACCTGTCTGTGGGGCAGGTTACTTAACCTGCTCTAGCCTCAGGTGTCTTAATAGTAAAAATGGGGCTAAAGGAGTAACTAAAGCTCATAAAGTTGCTGCAGGGATTAAATAAGATAATACACATTAAGAGATTAGAGACTAACGTGTGTGTGAGTGTGTGTGTATGTGTGTGTAGAATGAGCACTGAAAAAATATTGATTATGTTGATAAACACTATCTTTTTATCTGTATTAGAAGTTTTTGTACTTTTTTGGAGAAACCTTTGTATCTCACTTAATTATTTATTTCATGACTTTGTAGGGCTACTAATCAATGCCAGTGTTTCAGTCTCTCTGATCCCTGGCCCTTGGAATCTGAAGCAGAAATAAAAGTACATATTAAGTACCCTGAGCAAGTTTGATATTTACAGTATACCGACTCCTTTGTAAGGCGGACACTCATTTATTTCCATTCTGAAACTTCAAGTTGTTAGATATTGAATTTTATTAGAGTAGTTTTCATAGGGCAGGGTTAACAGTTTGCAAAACTGATAAAAGAGATATTTTTTTATCTTATTTTTGTTTTAATTTGCATTTCTCTCATCACTGGTATGGTTGAGCATCACTTGAAATGTTTGAATGATCTGTTTCCATGCTTTGCCCACTCTTTTATTGGATAGTTTGTCCTTTTAATTATTACTGTTTACAAAGATTCTTTATTTTTATTGTTTGCTAGAATTCTTTATATTTGTTGCCTATAAGAATTTTCTTTGTTTATACTATCCTTATATAATCATATATATATATAGAGAGAGAGAGAGCCTGCTTAAGATTCTGTCTCCCCCTCTCTGCCCCTCCCCTGCTTGCTCTCTCTCTTTCTCAAAATAAATTAAAAACAAAAAACTTCAAAAAAGAAACATCTTGGTAACTATCCTTTTTAGTCATTTGTCTATGTGTGTATGTGTGTGTGTGTGTGTGTGTGTGTGTATAATTTATTTAAAATGTATATTACATGTTATTTTATAATCTGACTTTCCCCCATCTCTATATTTTGCACATATTTCTATGTCACTAAATACTTTCCTACAATATAATTTTAGTTTCTAGGTAGAATTCTATTATATGTCTATATTATAATCTATTTAATAATCTCTTATTATCAGACAACTTTTTGCAATTATTTTAAAAAACTAACTTGACATACATATAATTAGTTCTCTGAATTTTTTCTTTCCTGGTAGACTGCTGCCTTTTAAACCTTTCTTACTGCAGCTCACAGTGAGTACACAGTGCTCTGATTCAACATTCACCAGTACATATATGCTTGTGCTCACACAAAGAAGTGAAAAAATGTTGTGAAACAAAACTCACTTTCTGCTAATTTCTATTCTTTTCTGTATCATTTTATTAAAGAAATTCTGGTCCCAATCCACTAAATGTATTTCATGACTCATGGATGAGTTTTTACCCTCCATTTGGAAAGGAAGGAGGGGCCGTGATTGGCCCACAGTAGGCATTAATTTGTGTTGCATGAAGAGCCTCATGGCTAAATCCTTGTGTACATTCAGGCTGACCGCTCAGGCAGTGTATTAGGGTTCTCCAGAGAAGCAGAACCAACAGGACTCATATATACGGTTGACACTTGAACAATATGGGGGTTGGGGTGCTGACCCCCATACAGTCAAAAATCTGTACATAACTTTTAACTCCCCCCAAAACTTAACTACCAATAGTCTACTATCCACCCAAAGTCTTACCAGTCACATAACAGTCGATTAACATATACTTTGTATGTGTTATGTATTATATACCGTATTCTTACAATAAAGTAAGCTAGAGAAAAGAAAATATTATGAAGAAAATCATAAAAAGGAGAATATGTGTTTACAGTCCTGTATTACATTTATAGAAAAAAGTTCGCATGTAGGTGGCTGCACAATTCAAACCCATGTTGTTCAAGGGTCCACTGTGTATCTCCTATTGGTTTTATATCTATAATGTATACAAGGAGATTTATTATGAGGAATTGGCTAACCCAACTGTGGAGGCTGAGAAGTCCCACAGGCGACCATCTGCAAGCTGGACACCCAGGAGAGCCAGTAGTACAATTCAGTCAGAGTCTGAAGGCCTAAGAGCCAGGAGAACCTCTTAGTCCAAAGGCAGAAAAAGATGGAATGTCCCAACTTGATGAGTGAGGCAGAAAAGAAGAAGCAGGGGGAGGGGAGAATTCCTCCTTCTTCTGCCTTTTGTTCCAGTCAGGCCCTCAGCAAACTGTACATGCCCACCTACTTGCCCACATAGTGGAAACAATCTAGTTTTCTGTCTCTACCAATTCGAATGCTAATCTTATCCTGAAACACCCTCATGGACACACCCGGAAATAACATATAATCTGGGCACCCTGTGGTCAGTCAGGTTGACACATGCATGAAATTAACCATCACAGGTAGTATAGTGTATATAGTTAACTCCCAGGACTCTACTCAGACAGCATGAGTTTAAAGGCTGGCTCTGCCACGTACTAGCTGGTGGCCAAGGACAAGTGGCTTAACCTCTGTGTCTCATTTTCCTTACCTGTAAGATAATAATGCCTATTTCAAAAGATTGTTATGAAGATTAAATGAGCTAATTTTTAGCACTTAGAACAGCACCTGCCATACAGTAACTAATATGTTTTTATTAAGTAAATAAATAGGAGAGGCGTCTGGGTGGCTCAGTCAGTTAAGCATCAAACTTTGGCTCAGGTCACAATCTCGTGTTTCGTGAGTTTGAGCCCCGCATCGGGCTCTCTGCTGTCAGCACAGAGCCCACTTCAGATCTTCTGTCTCCCTCTCTCTCTACCCCTTTCCCACTCATGCATGCTCACATGTGTTCTTTCTCAATAATAAATAAACATTAACAAAAAGTTAAACAAACAAACAGGAAATTCCTGGAAGCTGAGTGGTTGGATCAAAGGGTATGTAAAAACATAAGACTTTTAAAATATGCTGGTATACCTGTTGTTATAGACATATTGATATACCCATCCTTATCTCTTCCATCCCTTCCAAAGACTGAACCAACTTTTATTCCCACAGGCCATAACAGACTTGTGGAAATAGTGTACTAAGGTGTTGGCTCACTGCTCTTCACTTTCCTGAGGGTGTGTCGGGCTGGTTAAGACTTAGCCGGGTGGTTGACTCTTTCAAATAGTGGGAGAAGGGAAGCAGCAGACAGTCGCTCACAGACAGAGAGAGGGCCCCCAAGGGGATGCCCACCCACACTTGGCAGAACCCTCTGGCAGAATCATGGTAGGCAAAACCCCAGAGATACTCTGCAGGCTGGGCAGGAGGATCTAGCAGATGCTTGGGGAGTGGGTAGAAGGTAGGACTCCCAGGCAAACATTCCTCCCTGGGGCACATATTTCCCACCACTGCCCTTGCCACACGGCTACTTCATTCTAGCTCTAAAACCCTGACTCAGATCTGCCAGGTGCACCTAAATCTTATTTAGTCTGTGGCAAGTATATTTTCCCAAGAGCTGAGTTGTTTTGTGAAAACTGGGTGCCCACCTAAACTGTACACACATGCACGCACATCGCGCGCACACACACACACACACACACGCACAGAGATGATAGCTTTCTGTTTTAGCATTTGGTGAAATGCACATACGACTCTAGCCCCATCTTGCTTACAAAGTCTTCCCTGACAACTGCAGCCTAGGTAGATCGCTCCTTCCTCTGAGCTCCCACACCAATTCTAGGCATTCAGGATTCAGTAACTTAGTTATATGCTTGTCTGTCTGGTCCTGGAACTGTCTCAGGGCAGTAGTTCATTCCCCCAACCACAGTTGTAACTTGTTTGAAATTAACCACCATGTCTTAAACATTTCTTTTGGATCTCTCACTGGCTTGGTTGTTAGTAAATAGTCAATGATTGGTTGATCCAGGTATGAATTGCATAGAATTTGCACTGAAGTGAAATTACATTAAGAAAGATAAGTTTTCAGGGCACCTGGGTGGCTCAGTCAGTTGAGCATCCGACTTTGACTCAGGTCATGATCTCATGGTTCATGAGTTTGAGCCCCATGTTGGGCTCTGTGCTGACAGCTAAGAGCGTGGATCCTGCCTCAGATTCTGTGTCTCCCTCTCTCTCTGCCCCTCCCCCATTCCTGCTCTGTCTCTCTCAAAAATAAACATTAAAAATATATATATTAAAAAAAAGAAAAATAAGGTTTCCAACTTTCACAAACTAAATTAAACCTGGATCAAATATTGACATATTAAAAATTAAACTACTAGAATAAAATATGGTTGAATTTATTTACAATTATGGAATGAATGAAATCAGTCCAGCCTTTCTAGATAGGACACAAGCCCAGAAGCCATGAAAGGAAGAAAAGATAGATACATTTGATAACATAAAAACATTTTTAAGCTTCTCTATGGCAAAGATGTTTTTAATTTATGAGGAATATGTACAGGTCAAGAATGATGATGAAAAACCTTCCATCCAACCCCTAAATTGTAAGAGGGTAGAAAATGGCCAAATTTCCTCCTTCTGACCTTTGTTCTTCACTCATCCACAAAAGATTATTTCACCTCAGCTAAAATCTTGATCTTGCTCCCACTTCAAACTTTGTCTTCGTAGGTATGTCTTCCTCCTTTCTTCCCCTTTCTCTATTTTCCTTTACACGCTGATCCTTGAATATGCAAAAAGTGAGGGGCTTTGTGGTGGTGCTATAGGGAAAGAATAGTTTTCTTTGAACTTGCAGCTGTTGGCAGAACTATTAGACAAGTGACTCTCAATGGGTACCCCAGCCACTTACGATGTCAGAGTAGCAATTATTGCATGGTTGTCAGAGGCTACTGCCTCTGGGGCAGGGTGGCTAACCTTTCCCGAGCGGCCTGCTCTACCCTGAAGTCAGTGTATTAGATGTTCCATCGAGACTTCTACTATAACACTATAATCTTGGGAAACTTGTAACATCAGAAATTTCATGCAACACCTCATTTTAGGGTGAAGAACTAAAGGAGAAAATCATGCATCAGTTTTTAATTGTGCGTTTGCTTTCTAGGTCTGATTTTATTCAGAACAACAGAATCAAACCAGGAATGTATTTTTTTTCTCCTTAGTGCAAAGAGAAAACAGTCTTATTAATGTTGCCAAGCAATTGAAAAAGGTCTACTGTTTAGAGAGAAGATGCTCAAGACAGAGGAGGAGGCAGAGGTGAATAGATGAGCTGTGTTAGATGGTATTTTTGAGGATATCATTAATGAGGATGATGTATAAATAAGGAAGTGGCTGAAATTGATCTAAGTTCATTTTAGCTTCTTTGGGAACACCTTAAAAAGTATCATTGTTTATCAGGCGGAAAAGAAAAGTCGATAGTGAAAGAGAAGCTTATCTTTTGTAGAGTATAAACTATTACAAAGAATAAAGAGGAATTAAAACTATCTTGTTAGAGTACCTTTAGAAATGCCCAAGTCTTGACATTCTGATTATTTCAAAAAGCACTGAAAAGACACAAACATGCAAAAAAGGATGCCTTTTTATTCTTTTAGCATTTCTTTTTTTTTTTTTTTTTTTAGACAGGAAGCAGGATTTATTGGTGGGCATGAATGGGGAAGGGCAGTGCTGAAGTTCTCATGAGTAAAGAGCCCGCCATTTGTCCAAGGGGCCATGATTAGTGATGTATTTTACCCCACAGCCGTCTGGGATGGGCTGCTTTTGAGCCACCATGTCTTCAAATTCATCCGCATTAAACTTAGTAAAGCCCCACTTCTTGGAAAAGGGGATCTTCTGGTGGCCAGGGAACTGAACTTGGCCCTACGTAGGGCCTCGATCACATGCTCCTTGTTCTGCAACTTGGTATGGATGGACAAGATGACTTGGCCAATGTGGACCCTGGCCACTGTGCCCTGGGGCTTTCCAAAGGCACCTTACATACCTGTCTGGAGCCTAGATTGGAGAAAGCATGAGGCCAAACCTCAATGTCCACCAGAAAAAAAACTGTCTCCAAGGTCCCTCAGGGCAACCCATACAACCAAGAGGCTGCATACACTACTGAGGAGGCTGCTGTTCACAGCCATTGCACACTGGGCCCCACGAGGAAAGAGCACAGTTAGCTTAATTGGCTGTAGATCCTTTAGCATTTCTTTAACATATTCTAGAAGTGAAGTTTTTCTCATTTTTATCTAGGAAATTTGGAAAAGAGGGTTGTGTTTTTGGTTTTTCATTATAAATATCACTTGTTTTGTTTCCATGCACCTTTATGCAAGATGAAAGGCCATGTTTATACATAACATTTCGTTCAAGGGTATGGAAGATTTTTTTTTAAGTTAATTTATTTTTAGAGAGAGATTGCACACAAGTTGGGAGGCAGAGAGAGAGGGAGAGAAAGAATCCCAAGCAGGCTCTGCACTGTTCATGTGGAGCCTGACATGGGGCTTGAACCCATAAACCATGACCTAAGCCAAAATCAAGAGTGGGACATTCACCTGACTGAGCCACCCAGATGCCCCTGGATATGGAAGATTTAAAAATAATAGAATTCCGAGGTGCCTGGGTGGCTCAATCAGTTAAACATCCAACTTAGGCTCAGGTCATGATCTCGTGGTTCACTCATTCCAGCTGAGCTCTGCATCTGGCTCTGCGCTGACAGCTCAGGGCCTGGAGCCTGCTTCGGATTCTGGGTCTCCCTCTCTCCATGCCCCTCCCCCACTCATTCTCTGCCTCTCTCTCTCTCTCTCTCTCAAAATAAATAAACATTAAATTTTTTTTTTAAATAATAGAATTGCAGTTTGCTAAAGGAAGACATAAGAATGACAGGTCATCTGATGAGTCTCAGGCAGAATTGCAGGGATAACTGTTCTAAACACAAGGAGTTTCTTGGCTGCCAGAGGGAGTTTCCAGGCCACACATCAACCAGCTCATTAATGGTTGTTTCCAAAGGGTTCCATTCAATCTGGTTAATATAAATACTCCATTATTTTTACTATTTGGAAAGTAAACATATCAATATTGAAAAATATGATCAATCATATTAACAATACTTCTATATGGCCTTATGTTAATTGGGAAAAAAGTGGGATTCCTTTGCAAATGATATAAATATCTTGAAGATATGGATTTTACTGAATCACTAAAAGAGATAAATACATGAAAGGAAAAAATGAAATACAAGCCAATGGAGATGCATTCGTGGAGGAATGGATAAAGTTAATGGTGTTATTTGCTTTAAAAAATTTTACTGAGAAGAGTCAAATAACTCTGTTTTGACTGACCCAGGAGGGTATCATAGTTGGAGCGAGATTTCGGAACCTGGCAGAATAAGAGAGGAGTAGTTGGTGGATTCTTTGGGACTCATGGCCATTAAATGCTTTGTGACTCTGACTTTTTAAGTATAAATGGGAGACTATTCTGTTTTTAAATGTTTATATATTTATTTTGAGGAGGGGGAGGGGGACAGACAGAGAGGGAGAGGGAGAAGCCCAAGCAGAATCTCAGCATAGAGCCCAAAGTGGGGCTTCATCCCATGAATTGTGAGATCATGACCTGAGCTGAAATCAGGAGCTGGAGGCTTAACTGACTTGAGCCACCCAGGCGACCTGGGAGACTATTCTTTTAAAAATATAGGCAACTATTGCTTGAAACATCTCTTTCTCTCCGTCTCCTGAAGATAGTTTTGATATTGGTATCAAAATTTGCTCATGGACAAATTTGTCTTCATGTTTATAGTCACAATTTAAGCAATTGTGCCTGGGACAATTCTGTCTTACAACATGAAAGGAGATAAACACGATCTGAGTATGGTGGGCATTTAGACTAACCATCTGAACTTCCTTTGCTATTGTAGAGGCTGCAGTGTTATCACATTAAAGTATAGGACTGGGCAGGTGACAAATTTAAGAGCTAGACTTGGGTCTGACCTGGATCTGGGGCTGCTTAAACAAAAAGTTTAAGAGAATAAGAGTTTCTATTGCCCTGCTCAAGAAGCTCAAGTCAAACCTGATACTTCTGCTATTTGACCTACATACCAAGATATATGGTTACATCAAAATCCTTGTTGACAACATTCACTACTTACTCTAGGACAGGTGTTCCTCACCAGGGATCAAGAAACTCTTAAGGGATTCAGTAAATTCCCCGAAATTATATGCAAAAATTGATGTGTAGATGAGTGTAAGTGTTTTTCTAGGTATTGTTCATCAAATTCTCAAAGGGGCAGTGGTCCCAAAACAAAAATAAGAACTGCTTCTCTAGAAGGGAAAATTTCCCCAGGATTTTCCAAATGAACACAATTCAATAATTTCTGGCTACTTTTTTCAGAAGAGTTGAGTTGAACAAGTTAAAGCTTCACTGTATTTTCCTTTTTGTATAATTTTCATTGCATAAAATTACAGAACAGTATTTTTGTTCATCCAGATTTAATCTTTTTTTTTTTTTAGTGTGTGTTAGTTCACTGGTTACAAATGAAATTCATGTTTAAATTTCTATTTAAGGGGTGCCTGGGTGGCTCAGTCAGTTAAGCATCTGACTTTGACTTAGGTCATGATCTCATGGTTCATGAGTTCGAGCCCCATATTGGGCTTGCTGCTGTCGGTACAGAGCCTGCTTCAGATGCTCTCTCCCCCCGAAACAAATAAACATTTTTCAACAATTCTATTCAAATGAAAATGCTATTGCATACTGCAGTATTCTATTTAAATTCTAGCTTTTTTAACTAAAATATTTCAAAGACCATTTCAGTAAGAAACAAAACTATAGCTTTCTCCCAACTTAGGGAATACAAAATGATCAAACTTTTATCACTGAAAAGTACTTTAGAATTCTAGTCAATCACTTAAAAAGTCTTAAAAAAAGGTACAAATAATAACTCAATATAAGAGATAAAGTGGAATAATAAAAATGCTCAATTAAACCCAAAGAAGGTAGAAAAGGAGGGTATACAAACTAAGAAGTAGTACTCAAGAGAGAGAACAGCTAGCAAGATGGTAGAATTTGTGATACCAACAATCACTTAAAAGTGAATATCTAAACACCAGTTAAAAGACAGAGATGTAAATTTTTTTTAATGTTTATTTAACTTTTGAGAGAGAGAGAGTAAGACAGAGTGTAAGCAGGGAGGGGCAGAAAGAGAAGAAGACACAGAATCCGAAGCAGGCTCCAGGCTCTGAGCTGTCAGCACAGAGCCTGATGCAAGGCTTGAACCCACAAACCGTGAGATCATGGCCTGAGCCGAAGTCGGTCGCTTAACTGACCGAACCACCCAGGCGCCCCAAAAGACAGAGATTTAGACTGAGTAAAATAGCAAGACCCAATTACATGCCATCTATAACAAACCCACTTTAAATGTAAAGACTAAGATTGAAAGTAAAACAATAGAAAAGTATAACATGAAAAGGGTAACTAAAGGAAAGCTGGAGTAACTATACCAATTTCAGACAAAATAGACTGCAGAATCACAAACGTTATCAGGGTTTTATGATCAATAAATAAAGAAGTCAATTTGTAACAGTCCTAAATGCATATGCATCTAGTTGTAAAGGTTTGAAATGCATGAGGCAAAACCCGGCAGAAGTAAATAAAGAAATAGACAAATGTGCACTTACAACTGCCGACTTCAACCCCTCTCTACGTGGTCGATAGAACAGACAGAAAATAAAGAAGGATTGAGGTGACCTGGACAGCACTAGCCAGCAACTGGACATCGTTGACTTTTATAGATCGCTGCATCTGACGACAGTGCCTACTGCTCTAGTGCACGTGGAACAGTCACTAACATACATCATATTCTGTGCCATAAAGCAAACCTGCATAAAGCTAAGAGAGTAGAAGTCACACAGAACATGTTCTCAGACCACAGTGGAATTAAACTAGAAATCTACAATAAAAAGATGTTTGGAAATTAAACCACACACTTCTAAGTAACACATGGGTCAGGGAGGAGGTCTCCAGGGACACTGATAGCACATCTGTGTGTAGCTGGGACTGCGGGTGGTGTGAGGGAAGCTGGCATGGCCGACCAGTGATGCGGAAGCCAAGGCCAAACCCTTAGGCCTCTCAGAGAAGGAACACTATGAGAAGTGGGGACGAAGTTCAGCAAGGGGACATTGTGGGTGTAGGTTGGACACTGGGGTGGGAGAACAGTGTATCGAGAACATTTGGGGCCCCTGTGCTGTTGTTCCCAGCATGACTGCCCAGCTTTTCTTCCCCTAAGTCCTCCACTGTAACAAATGCAATGATTTTCTTGGGCCAGATGTGGAAACAACGTCAAAGGGCCTGGCACAGTTGCAGTGGAGCCCTCAGTTCCGAGCTTTTTGCTTTTGATCCCTTCCCTTCGACCCTCAGAGCATCTCAGACTCTGCTCTCCCCACTCTAATCAAATCACAAAAATTACAACTATGGTTTCTTTACTACATGGCAGGCACTATACTAAGCATTTAGTAAACATTGTTTTCTTTAATCCTCACAAAAAAAAATCCTTGTCAGGGAGATATTCTCATCTCCATTTCACAGAGGTGTAAAATGAGGTGCAAAGAGATTGAACAGGCACACAGCTGCCAAATGGCGAAGCCAGGGTTTGTTTGACTCCATCTTGTCCGATTCCTAAGACTGTCAGTACCCGTGATGTGCTGCTTCCCACTGTGGGTGCTCACTTCCCGGCTGTTAACTTTGCAATTGTGAGTGTCTAAGAACACAAAGGTCTGAGAGGATCTGAACAGGAAGCTTTTGCCTTCCTTGGGCAGAAATTTAAATCATTAAGAAGGCCCAAGGAGGACTTAGCAGCTGTTGGGGCAGCGGTCATATTTAGAACGATTTAGACACACATTTATACTATCATCACTAATGTATGTCTAGATTTAAAAATTCATAGCCTTGCCCTCTTCAGTGGGCCTTCTCATTTGACTCTTCCTCAGTGGGCCCCTGGGACAATACACCAGCAGCATGGAGGAGAAACTCAGTTTAGACGTGCATTCTTCAGGTTGGGACTTCTGTGACTACCCACAAAATATTGGGATTAAAAGTAAAATGAATCATTTAAAAATCTGTAGTCGCTCTTCTCACCAAACAATAAAAATATTGAGGGAAAATAAGGATGCTACACTGGATAGAAAAATATTTATGTAGGCAGAAAAGGTAAAGGGTAAGTGGTTGGTAGCATAAATTATAAATGTGTGTATATTGGCACATGGTGTTTAAGCTTGCCAGCCCTGGAGTTAGATGGCCTGAGATCAAAACCTGTTTCTGCTGCCTACTGGCTATGTGGCCTTGGGGGTCTGTTGCTTTGTCTCTCTTTGCCTCAACTTCCTCATCTCAGAAATGGGGGTAGTAACAGTGTTTATTATTAATACAGGGCTGTTGTGAGGACTAAATGAATACACACACACACACACACACACACACATATATATATATATATATATATATATATATATATATATAGTAATCCATGGCCAATACATTTCTAGTTATACTTGTATGTCCAGCAGTATGACAGAATTAAAAGCATGTCTGGATAGTTCGAGACCCAAAGAAATGAGGCTCAAAACATTTAGCGTCCTTCCAGACCTTGATCAATTGCACTTTCCTGAATGTCCTAAGAGAATTATTTTTCCCTCTTTCTAAGCTTTGGGTAAATGAGTAGTTTAGCATTCCTTACATTTTGAGTGGTAGAGAGTTACTTGCCTAGCTGTCTCATGGGCCGCCCTTGGTTGGGACTCTCTGAGGGCAGGAATAGGGTCTTGCTCATCTGTCTCCCAGACCCTTCCCACCTTAGCTGCAATCACAACTAGCACCTAAGGTAGTACTGGGACTTAACTGGTTCTGAATAAATGTTTGCTAAATCAAACTGAACTGAATTGAAATGCAAAGACTGGGCCACTCGGGACAGAAGAGACAGAGGGCTAGAAGCAAAATGATGGTTTGCTGCCATTGGTTGTTCAAAAGCAGGACTGTGGCTCTGCTCCCGTGTGTTTGCATGAAAGGCGTTCCACACCGCAAGCACCTGTGAGCACAAGTAGCCTAGTGAGGCCAGGGGGGGCACAAATAATCCTTTACAAAATATGGACTGGGGAGCCTGCTAACTTTAGGGATTTGGGCCGCCCAAATTTCAGTCTGTATCCAGCTCAGAGATCCCTGGGACGCTTTTTATAAAACTACAACTAACACAGCTCTCCTTGTGCAGATTAGTGTGAGCTAAAGGAAACTTTTCAACACACTCCACTGTGACGCCCTAGTCAGAAGTTCAATAAGTTCATAGGGGTCAACTTTGACAAGAGTCAGTCTGGCTTTGTTCTCTGGAGGCCTGAGAAAAGTCATGGAACCCAGATACAATTAGTGATACCGCCATGAATCCAGAGGGATTGGCCCGAGAGTAGCGTGTGTTCTGCAGCGTAAGCATACACTGCTCGCACACAGCCTCTCTCAAACAATCACGTGTGCTCCTAAACAGTCACACACACATGCACACTTTTCTAGTAATCGTTTCAGAAACTACATTGATAGAGCACTGGGCAAGCAACCATTCGTGTGGGGATCCAGAAACTGGCTTCTGTTGTATATAATGTCAGCGCTGAGTGGTTTTCAGTGTTTGGCTACTGAACTAGTAGTTCCTACCTTTACATTCGTCTACCCAAATCTCTTGTGGAGTGTTTAAAAACAAAATTCCTGGGCCTTGCACCTTTCAAAATTCCAAGTCATCAGGCCTGGGGCAGAGTCTAAGAATCTGCATTTGGCAGACAAATCAATAAGAGGCCACCCCAAATGAATTACACTTTGAGTAATGATTTTCTGACGACGTGTGAATACTTTTTCAGGCCAGATGGGCCTACCTCTTAGCACTGAATCAATGAGACCAATGAGACCTCAGTGGCTTTGGAAACTCAAGCATAAAAGTCTGGTTGCAGCCTGGTTACCTTATCTGGGATGTTCCAGTGTGCCTCCCTTCCATATTTAGGTCATAAGGAGGACTGTATTTAAGAGTGACACCTAAAATGAGCCCACTCTCTTACTCCTGGTGTTCACACCTAGTATCTTCTTTGATCTTGGCCAAGATGGCACTCAAACCCAAATCTTTTGATGATGCCAAACCCAGCATGTGTCACTGAACCACAGTTGTCTTCACTGGCTGACCAGGAGCGTCATAAAATGAAGTCTTTGTACCAGGTAATATTCAGAATATTTAGCAACCAGTAAAACAGGTGCAGGTCCCCTCAGAGCTGGTGCGGATGAGGGCTCCCCACCCCACTCCCTGGTGGTAAAGTACCCTTCTGATGATGGTAAAGTACCCTTCAAGATGTTATCACCTGGGACTTGGGCCCCTAATTAGGGGTGGAAGAGAGAAGCAGGAAATTACCTGCTTTTGCCCAACTTCCAGGACAAATGACAGTAAACAGAAAATGATGACCAAAAATTACAAGTTCACTCTTTTCTTGAAATAGAGTCAAAGGACTGAATTAGCAGGTTGGTTTCCATGGGCATGGGGACAGGTTGTTTCCCCCTCCAAACTACAGCTCAGACCCATGGCCTAACAAGTGTTCCTGTATTTATGAAGGTAAAAGGTCACAGTATTGGAAATCATGACTGTCATACACATTTGTGAGAAATGCTGGCCAAATCTCAGACATCATTTGGTAATCATGACTATGCTTTACTATCCCATAGGGTAGCTAAAAAGTCACCAGGAGAAGCTTTATTTCCTTACTGTAAAGAATCGCCCTCTTTCAGGGCTCAGCTGCAGACACCTGGGATGAGTTCGTGGGGAGGTCTAACAAGGTGACTCATTAAGTCCCAACTAACCTCCCAGTTTGGCCTGGATCCAGTGCAGGTCAGCTGTCCTTTAACCCTCTGTCAGGGCCTGTAAGGAGCCCCATGTGGGGTGAGGTTGATTTTCTCTGCAGATTGCAGCTGAGAAACAGCTCTGGCCAACTGTTCCTTCTTTTTTTTCTCCCATATTCGCATTCCCAGCTGGTGGGCATCTTACCTGTTCTATCCAGAGTTTTTGTACTTAATGTTTAATCCTCTTAAATTTCACAACTCATGATTTTGTTTCCTTATTAAGTTCGACTTTCACTTTTGATAGAAGTGTCTAGCCTTCCCTTTGTGTGTGTGTGTGTGTGTGTGTGTGTGTGTGTGTGTGTAGCCATTTAAATGTGGAACATTATTATCCTAAGTGCCCCAATTCTGACTTGAAATGATTTCCGATTTTAAATCATAACATTCTGATTTAAAATCCCACACTTAATACAGCAATGCCTAATAACCGTGCCCACAAGGTATTTAATATAATTGGAAAATATTTTATTCTGGCTTCACTTCCCTTGAAGCATTCCAATATCACTCATTCAAGGAGCTAAAATAGAAGCTTGATCTTGGAATTAATTGGAGATTAACACCAAATCTTAATTTTAAATGTATCAAAGGAAAGAAAACAATTTAGACCCCAGTGTACATCAAAGGATAATTCTATCTGGCAATGTACAATGGCCTTGCGGCAGCCTAATCTCTCACCACACCCTTATGCTTCCATAGCTACCGCACCACAGAAGCCACAACATCTTTAGTGCCATTGCCTCACGCAAGGACCTCTCCCAGAGCACCGTGGCTGGGATGTAATTAATTGCAACTATTTGCAAACTCTCAGAAGCCGGTTACACACCAACAGAAAATCTCCAGCCAGTCAGTAAGCGGCCTCCTTGGAAGTCATTGATAAACTGCCTTCTGATGGCTCCTCATTGAACACTAATGGAACCCTGGCAAGGATGCCAACTTGGCCCCTGCCCTGCTTGCAGCCTCTGTGGTGGGAGAGGCCCTTCAGGCCCTGGGGTGCTAGGCCACAGGGATGAGTGAGAGGCCAAGAACAAGGTGGGAGAGAATTCGAGTCCAACACCAGCTGCATGCAGGGTTCAAAGTGGTGTCAGATGTCAGCACTTCGCAGGGAGGAGATTCCTATGCACATACCTTCTTCTCTTAGGCAAGGTCTCTGGTGCATTTTTCTTTTCTTTTCTTTTCTTTTTTTTTTTTTTTTCATTTATTTGAAAACCTTGCACTGCAGAGGAAGGGGATTATGTGCTGGGAGTGTTTCATTTTCAAATGTTTTTGCACATAGCTTTTTGCCTCCCACCAACATTTCAATCACCCATAGTGAGGTTCACTAGCAAAAAGGTTTTCATTTAAAATTTGAGTAAACAGAGTACAGTCAAAAAGTATTCAGCACGCCTAATTCTGAAAGAGAGAATTCGGGATAAAGTTAGCCATCTTTTGGTTGAAACTGATGAGCCAGGACTTCATCATCCGAACCTCGAATCAACCTGCCTGTAATTTGAGACTTAGAGCGAAATTTAAGGGCTTGAAAAGCTAAACTGGTATTTCATTTAGGTGAAAATATTGTAAGTGTGTCTTACTTTCTGACCACATTTACTAAAAAGGGTTTTCCTTCTGCTACTTCTTGTCCCCTGTTCTTTTTCTTCTTTTCCTGATGAGTGTAACTGAACAGAATTTTTAAATGATCCTCAGTGCAACTCTTGAGTCACCTTTTCTCCAGTGCTCTCTGCTCTGAGTTTCCAAATACTAAGCCTCAAGTGGCTTCCTATAAAGTAGAGACCGGGGCTCCTCCTGGAAGCAGAGTGTCTATGGTAGAGATCTTTTTTACTTTTATTTTAAAACACTTCTCAGGGGCAACCTTCCCCTTGCAAGGGCTCAAGCGATTACTGCGCATACAAAGGAGGCTAAATCCTCTACTCTGGGGACAGCCAGTTCCAATGGGACACCCCTCCCCCACTCTCCGTGCTGGAAATGGTTTTTTATCTCTAAGAGGGGTTTTTAGCTTGAACTGATAAACAAAAATATGTCATTAGTGAGTGTTTTCCTGGGTATAGTGTATCCCGCAAAGCATTTTTCCTAAGAGGGAAATGTTAAGCTCTTGATAAATGAATAACAAACTCTTGTTCTCCAAGGTAAATTATGACAACGAAAACTTTCTCCAGCCTAAAAATCTAATACTAATCGTTGGCTCAGTACGGTAGAATCTCCCTAAACTTTTGAACGCAGCCCACGTTTCTCAGGCCTTCTTTTGGCAAAAGACGAGGGGAGCATCTCCCAAGGATGAGAGATCACCTTATCCTTTTACTGCAGCCCAGAGATCTTTCCCTCTTTAAGCGTGGGATGGAAGTCTTGAGGACACCCAGAGGCTTGCCCCAGGCTTCAGACATTCTCAGTTAGCAAAAAAAGAAAGAAAGGCCAGCTTGGATATCAACAAGGCAGAAACAGAATAAGCCAGGGAGCTCCATTCTGATAAGATTGCAGATCTTCTGCGAATCAGGTAAACTGACCTGCAAACAGCTGCCCTTGCTTGGGCAGAGGCGGCCTCTCCTGTCCTGGGCTTTGTATCTGGGGCATTCATTCTCCAAGCACCGTTAATGGCAAGAAAAGTTACAGATAGGCTCTTTCCCAGCTTCTCTGAGCAAGGAGGTTATTCTTTCACTTTTATAAACATTTTTAATCGCATCTTCTTACCTTTCCTCTGTGCATCAAAAAGAGGTTATCTAAAACTGAATTATAACCGTCTCTAGGCTATGTCATAAATACTGGGAGAATCATCAATTTTAAGAGGATTTTATCACCAACACTTTATAGCCCTTGATTGAAATGAAATAATAGACATAAGGAATGCTTGACCTCTAAAATGACGCCCCAACCCCTGCCAAAGGAAAGCCCACTTAAAAAAAAAAAGAAAAAAGATTGTAGGAAAATGCTCTTCAGACCTAAATGTCAGAATGCAGAAAGTTATTCCTTTATTAAGACTCTGCAAATCGGCCTTATTTTAAACCCTTTTATAATAAAGCCCATATGTCAGAATAATGATGTCAAAACCCTTAAACTACACTGGTAAATTGAAAAGGTAATGGAAAATGAAAGGTTTTACTCAAGTTTTTTTATTTTTTTTTTTGCATTTTGCTGGAAGTTCTGCCTATTAAAAAAACATAAATAAGTAAAACAAAAGTGTAACCGGCATATCTAGTTTTAACTTTAATAAGATAGTTCTGACTATTTTACTTTATGATTTTTGTTGTTTTCAAATTAAATGAGGTTTTATATAATATCAACTATAAAAAGTGCAAAAAAAAAGTTAGAAAGAGGGGTGCCTGGGTGGCTCAGTCGATTAAGCGTCTGACTTCAACTCAGGTCATGATCTCGTGGTTCATGAGTTTGAGCCCCGCATCTGGCTCTGTGCTGACAGCTTAGAGCCTGGAGCCTGCTTTGAATTCTGTGTCTCCTTCTCTCTCTGCCCCTCCCCCTCTCATGCTTTGTCTCTCACTCTCTCTCAAAAGTAAATAAACATTAAAAAAAATTAAAAAAAAAAAAACTTAGGAAAAGCATATGCCTAGAATTAAGGAGTCCTTGACCTTAAACGGTATGATTATAGTTGATGTTTTTTTTCTTACTTTTTACAGTTTTTGGAATTTTCCAATTTTCTTATAGTTAATATTTATGACTTTTAAATTTTAATATAATTTTGTTTCAAGTAGAAAAAGACTCCGATCATGTTATTTAATTCTTGGGTGTTTTATTTATTTATTTATTTATTTATTTATTTATTTGTAATTTTTTTCAACGTTTTTTTTTTATTTATTTTTGGGACAGAGAGAGACAGAGCATGAACAGGGGAGGGGCAGAGAGAGAGGGAGACACAGAATCAGAAGCAGGCTCCAGGCTCTGAGCCATCAGCCCAGAGCCCGACGCCGGGCTCGAACTCACGGACCGCGAGATCGTGACCTGGTTGAAGTCGGACGATTAACCGACTGCGCCACCCAGGCGCCCCAATTCTTGGGTGTTTTAAATGAGAGACATTTGACCCTCTTTCCCCTTCTCATCCCTCCATTCATCTCTGGATTGAGTTCCTCCTTAGGTTGCTTTTTTTTTCCTCTTCTCATCTCCCATCCTTCTGCTCTTTCTCCTTCTGTTAGGGTGTCCCCTGCTTGGGACTGAGCTGCCTGCCTAACCCTAGGAGGCTTTTATGGAAAAGAGGCCAGAGGGAGAAGGAGATTGGTCCTGACTGGGCCAGCAAAGCTCCAACTCCATTTCAAAGCCAAAGAGTTGAGACCACCTGCCTCAGCAAACAGAGGAAGGAACTAAGGTCAACCATGGAGTGACTTGCTCTGGGTCACACCACCAGTTTGGGGCAGGATGGAAATTAGAACCCGGGACGAGACGTACAGCTTGCATTTGTGAAAGGCTGTTGAGAGCAGCAAACACGGAAGCACACAAGGAATGGTGCAGACATCTAATGTGTGAAGGAGCCTGGATTTTTGCAGAAACATACTGCTGACTCTGGTTTGGGGTGTGTGTGTGTGTGTGTGTGTGTGTGTGTGTGTGTGTGTGTGTGTGTGTATTTCATCTCCCCACCTTAGATAGAGACATAAGCATGGAGAAATGTTTCTCTGCTGTGAGAGACACAGCCGTGTCAAAGCAAGGAGAAACAGAGACTGACCTGTGGCCTCAGTGTCACTGGAAGCAGAGGAGCTATAGCCACCACATCTCAAGGGGACTGCCCCTCCAGCTGGTTATCTCCATGTAAGAATCTTCTGATTCGACAAGAGAAGTAAAAAATTAGGATTTTTGTGTGAAATTTCCCAGTTTTAAATGTTGATGCAAATATTTAAAAATGCTATTTAAGCCACTCAAAATATGACAGAAGTTTGCGACCCTTGATGTCAAATGTGAGAATAGGGCACGGCTGCCTGGGGATCTTAGAGTGAAGGTAAATGTTATGAGGCCCGTGACACAAGAGGGATGGGCAACCATCTACCACTGCTGACGGTTGATCTCAGAATGCAATAGCATCAACATATATGGTCAGCCCAGGGGCATACCGGGGCACTGGGTGTTCTTGGCAACTGCTCTTTCTAGGCTTTTCATATCCTGCCTGGCCTTTTCTCCCCTTGTACATGAAAAACAGGATGAAATTGCTGCATGCTTGGCTTATAACTAATACACAGACTCTCCCTAGCCACTGGTAGAAAGCTGAGGCAGTAGATTGGAGTCTATTTGGATCTAGGTGTGGAAACTTGAATGTAATACACAAGGTTCCCCCAAATATGTGAGCCTCTACTCTGATGCCCATCAGAGGGATCCTTCTTGTCAGGTATGGGTGTCTGGTTCTGTTTCCTCTCACCCTCATTTAGAAAAAAGGAAACCTCTCCACAGCACAGAGCTTATTTATTCATTCTGTATGTCTAAAAGTTGGCAAAGACCACACCATCTCATTCTCTTTGAAATCAACTCATAAGAAAAGGCATTGTTTAATGTAGCACTCAACATCAGATTAAGTGAACTTCAGAAAGCCCTGGTGAACATTTGAATTCATGTGTGTCATGAGAACAAACCATTCTGAAGGAAACAGACGGCTCTAGAGTTTGTCTTTGTTTCTCCTGCCAGAACATTCCAGCGGAGCACCACAGAACCATATTGGATGGTTTGGGGATCTGTGTAAATTCTGTGAGAAAATTTAGAGTTCTTCTTTTGTTTTGAATGTTATACCATTTGTAAAGAAGCAGTGGTTGAGTTTACAGTCATTTGTAAATTCAGTTGCTTTTAAATCTTCAAATCAAAAAATTATGTCTCATTTTAGTTTTTCCAAGGTTCATTCTTTAGCACAAGAACAGTCTTTTTGAACGAGCTTAGATCTTGTGCGAAAGAGTGTGACAATTTTGCTAATGCTTTGCGCATACTTGTAGTCACTTAGTAGTCAATACTTGTTATACATGATTAAATGTTGAGCCTCCTGGCAAATGGCTACAGCGTGATAGAATCCAATGGAAAAGTGCTATACGTAGTGCATCCAGTGAAGTTTTCCACCCTCCAAAATTAAGGGAGATGCCAAATTCTTCATGACTAATTTCATAAACTATTTAAGCATTTTCCTAGCTTACTGTTTTCTGATGCTGTTTTACAACATTTCACTTACAATTTATTATGCTAGCTTAACATGAGAAATTGTTCTTTCTTTTTAAAGAAATGCTATTTAGTCTGACTAAAGATTTATGCACCTATCTTCTTCCAGCTCACAACCACTGTCCACTTTGGGCTTCGTTGTCTCTGGCCCAGACTATTGTAGTTAGCCCCCATCTGGACTTCCTGTCTCACACAGTCTACGGGGGCACACTGTTTTTGGTCTTTGTGAAATGCCAGTCTAATCCTGGGCTGTGACCTACTAGATAACAAGAGCCATTGAGCACTTCCTGCACCTGGCATTGTGTTAAGCACTTTGTATTCATTATCTCATTTAATCCTTGTAACAATCCCAGGAGGTAATCTCCATTTTACAGAGAAGCAAAGGGGGGCTCAGGGAGGTTAAGCAAATTGTAGATTACATTGTGGGCTTCATTCATCCATTTAATTACACATACTTTCCCCAAACTGCAGCCAGCCATAGCAGCATGATGGCAGAATGCAGTAGGCATGGTGCCATCTCTGTCACATGCTGTCTTCCCTATCTGGGAGGCTCTCACTCATTGGCACCGAAGTGAGTTCTCTCCATCGTGAAGTCTTCCAGATATCCTTCCAGTTTCCCACTTAGTCCCAACATTTCTCCAGAACACGTCTGGCACCTGTTGCTTTGCTTTTGTAAGTTTATCTGTCTTTCTGTTTTATCAAACGTCATAAGGGCTGAGACTTAACCATATCGTATTTGTAGTCATTTACACAAAGCCTGGAAATAGTGGGCACTCAATAAATGTTTATAAAATGGGTTCTGAGGTCCTCAAGAGTGTCTTACTGATCTCTATATCCCCCAAATTAAGTTGTGGTACCAGGAGATCAACCAGGAAGGGACAGATTGACCGAAGGCAGTTCCAGTGGTCTGTGCAGTTGGGATGTCACAAGCCATGGGGCAGAGAATCAGCAGACAGAGATGCTAAAGCTGGAGATAGAGAAACCCAATTGGGGGCCAGCTGGACAAAGAGGGGGTTGGATATGGAACACGTAAAGATGGGGTGGTGTATTAGTCAAGGTTCTCCAGAGAAACAGAGCCAATATGAAAAGAAATTTATTATAAGCAATTATGGCTCACATGATTATGAAAGTTAGAAGTCCCAAGATCTGCGGTCAGCAGGCTGGAGACCCAGGAGAGCCCATAGTATAGTTCAGTCTGAATGTCAGCGCACTTGAGACCAAAGAAGAGCCAATGTTTCAGTCCCAGAACAAAACATCAGGAACAAAACTGATGTCCCACCCCAAGGACACTCAGGCAGGAGGAATTCCCTCTTACTTGTGAGAGGATCAGCCCTTTTGTTCTATTTGGGCCTTCAACTGATTCGGATGGGACCTACCCACATTGAGAAGAGCAATCTGCTTTATTCAGTCTACCAAGTCACATACTAATCTCATCCAGAAACAGCCTCACAGACAAACACAGAAAACTGTTTGCTCAAATATCTGGGGACCTCATGGCCCAATCAAGTTGGCACAGAAGATTAACCGTCATATATGGGGAGTAGGCTAGCATTGACCCAGGAAGACTCTCATGGGCAATGAGTCCATTGGCAATGGGTAATGAGTTCCAATTAGAGTCCCTCTTTTATCTGCAGGTTGCTGTGGCCCCATCTGATGTGGACAGTTCTTAAAGTTTCCCTTCCTGACAGTTAACTGCTCGAGGAACCACCATCTCCCACCACTCCACCCTCAACCCTGCTCCTTCTGCACACTTCTCTCCTGAAGCTTTGAGCAATATAGGCCTTACCTTGGAGTCACCCCTCATTCACCCTGTTTCTTGCTCCTAGCATCTAACCAGTTGCCAAGACTGGTCAATCCTGCCTGTAAAATGCTTCCCACATCTCCCATTCCCTTCACTTGCCTATTGTTACTCTCCTACTTGTACAGTGATGGCTCTTCAATTTTTTAAGAGAAAAGAGCGAGGAGGGCCACAGTCTGGTTGCAAAAGAGGTTAAGGGGACTGGTTTTGAAGCCGCCTTCAAAAAGCAATATGAAATTTTCTTTAGATTGTATGTTACAAATTAATAATTAAGCAAGATTTTTTCCTTTTTAAAAAATGCTTATTTATTTTGAAAAAGAGAGAGAGAGTGTGTGTGTGTGAGTGTGTGCAGGGGAGGGACAGAGAGAGAGGGAGAGAGAGAATCCCAAGCAGGATCCGGGCTGTCAGTGCAGAGCCGGATGCAGGGCTTGATTCCACGAACCGTGAGATTTGTGACCTTAACGGAAATCAGGACTCCAATGCTTAACCAACAGAGCCACTTAGGTGCCCCTAATACAGCAGTTTTACCTAAGTATACTTTACTTACACTGAGAAAGTGTTCATTGTATATATCAAATTATACATACATATTTCTAAAGTTTGTGATAGAAATTATGATGGGGAGGTCCTACTTTGTACAGCACCTATTAGAATTGTTTTTTAAATTGTTTTTAAAATACTCTTACTATTCACAAACCTTCACTGGCTCCTCACAGCCTCCTAAATAAGGAACAATCAGTCTGTAAATGGACTCTATGACTTTGAAATATGGACCCTGCTCATTTTTCTGGCTTTACATCCTATGAGTCACCATTGCCCCTGTTATCAGTCAGGAATGCCTTCGGCTGCAAGTAACAGAACATCCAACGTATGCTGGCTTAAACAAATGGAAAGTTATTTTTCTCACATCATAAGAAATTAATAGGTCTGTAGTGCAGGGCTGGTGCAAGCTCTGTATAAGTCTCTGCTTCACCGTCCCATCATATGACTTTTGCTTATTTCCTCATGACCTCAAGATGCACTTCCAGGCATCTCAGCCACATTCCAAGGAGGAGGCAAGGGCCAAAGTTGAAGAAAAGAGCACATAGTTGAGCCTGTCCTCGTTTTATGGGTGAACTGGGTACCTTCCCAGAACCCTAAGCCAGCGATCTTTTGCTTATGACTCAGAGATCAGAAGGATGTCACGTGGTGGAAGGTATCATGTGGTGGCAGGGGGTGGGGCAAGGTTGAGGATGGAGGTGGGCCAGTCAGCAGTACCTGCCACGCCCACGCACATGCCCACTCTGCTTTGGCAGCTCACTCACCTTATTCCTCACCTGCCTTCACATCATTTCCTCCGCCTTGAACGATCTTTGCCCTGCTTCATCTCTGCTTATTGAAGGACTTTCATTTTGTTTAGGTCTCGATGAAATATGGCTTCATCCGAAAAGTCTTCCTGGTTTCCTTCCAAACCTCTGACAAAATTTCCCCTTCTGAGACCAACTGCCGTTTGCATTTCACTATACCTAGAATCCTCACACTGTACTCTGGTTAATTACATGGGTTTTATCTCCCCGTCTGTATTTTGAGGTCCAAGAGGACAGGGAGCATGTCCCATTCATCTTTGTATTTCCAAGGCAACTCAGCACAGAGTAGGTATTCAATAAGCTTTGGATGAATGCATGCATATTCTGTAATATTCTGTTCTGAACAGTAAAGTCTGCAGTACCCACACTGTGTCTATAATGGTCCCTCTGATCCAAGTTAAAGAAGAACATCTGCAGTCCTCTGTGAATATTGGCTGCTGTCCTCTGTCCTCAGCCAAAGCAGGGACATCTGTGGTGACAACGTGACTATCTACCAACGCTTTTTATGTCCCTCTGCCCAAATGTGCAGCTGTTTCCTGGGTGGGAAAGTAAGGAAACAGTACAAATCGGACAACATAACAGCAATTTCAGCAGGAGCCTTGTGAGGGCATTAAGTTCAAGCGAAGAACCTTGAAGTTGTGCTACAACACAAGCAATAATAATATTAATACCAATGGTATTAATACCATTTATCAGACCCCTATGCCAGGCGCTGTACTTTATATGCATTAGCTCATGGACTCCGCACAAGAACACACTCCTTTATTAAATAAGGAACCAAGACTCTGAAAGATTAAACAATTTGTTCAAGGTCATGCAGCCCGCAAGTGGCAAAGCTAGGCAGACACTCCTCTCTTAGCACAGGTCTGTGAGGGAAGGGGTGTCAGTTCTGTTTTACAGGCTGGTTTACACACGATAAAACTGCTCACAGAGAAGTGAGTGACTGGCTCGAGGCAGTGCAGTGTGGTGGTTAGGAGAGTGGGCGCCACAGTGGGACTTCCCTGCGAGACCTGGGGCAAGTAGTTGAGAGTTTCTGTGCCTTGGTTTTGTCCTCTGTGAAATGGGCTAAACGGTTACTTCATGGGTGCTTACGGAAAAAACATCAGTAAGCACATATATAGAGACTGGCCTCACACCTGGTCCAAACCAAGTACCTGGGAGCTCTTAGCCAGGACTGCCACCAGCCTAACTGATAAAGTAGCCAGAGGACAACATACTTGATACACTGAGCAGGACAGCGTTGGACATTCAGATGTGCTTTGTCCTTCTGGAGAGGAAATCGGGGCTACTTTCTGGCTCCCAATGGTAGAGTCCGTTTTTTCTCCACAAAAGGGACCCTTAGTTTTACCAATCCCATGCATCAAGGAGCTGCACCTTTTGAACAAAATGGCTATGTCAGTACTTCTGTCTACTGC
This sequence comes from Herpailurus yagouaroundi, assembly GCF_014898765.1. Taxonomy (NCBI): domain Eukaryota; kingdom Metazoa; phylum Chordata; class Mammalia; order Carnivora; family Felidae; genus Herpailurus; species Herpailurus yagouaroundi. The sequence continues at coordinate 30,628,800 of NW_024412396.1, read as the reverse complement.
CTGCATTAATTGATCCAGAGAATTAGCAAGCTTGTGGTACTGGGACTGTTTGTTTGTTTGTTTGTTTTAATGTTTATTCATTTTGAGAGAGAGCTGGGGAGGGGCAAAGAAAGAGGGAGAGAGAGAATCCCAAGCAGGCTCCACTTTATCAGCACAGAGCCAGATGTGGGACTTGATCCCACAAACCACGAGATCATGACATGAGCCAAAATCAAGAGTCAAGATGCTTAACTGACTGAGCCACCCAGGGACCTCAGTACTGGGACTGTTTTGAGAAAGGACCTTCATTTGGTGTATGCTGAGCTCTGTGGAGTAACCTGTAGTATAATGTTGTTTTTAAAATAAAAATTTATTTATTTATTCTTGAGAGAGAGGGAGCCTGCTCCCTGTGTGGGCAGGGGAGGACACAGAGAGAGGGAGAGAGTGAATCTGAAGCAGGCTTTACATGGTCAGCACAGAACCAGATGTGGGACTCGAACTCAGGAACCGTGAGATCATGATCTGAGCTGAAATCGAGGGATACTTAACCAACTGAGCCACCCAGGTGTGCCCATTTTGTTTCATTTTAGTTACTTTTCTCATCTCTTTGGAGGTAGGTTCTAAAGATGCTCCTGCAATGAACACTGTCTTTTGGCATTCACACCCTTGCATAGACCCCTCCCTCACTGAATCTAGGCAGGCTTTATGTAACTAATAGAATATGGTATGAGTGGTTTATGTGATTTCCGAGGCTAGGTCATAATAAACCTAATAGCTTCTGCCTTGGGTTCTTTTTTTTCTTTACAAAAAAAATTTTTTTTAACGTTTATTTATTTTTGAGACAGAGAGAGACAGAGCATGAACGGGGGAGGGTCAGAGAGAGGGAGACACAGAATCCAAAACAGGCTCCAGGCTCTGAGCTGTCAGCACAGAGCCCGACGCAGGGCTAGGACTCACGGACCGCGAGATCATGACCTGAGCAGAAGTCGGCCGCTCAACTGACTGAGCCACCCAGGCGCCCCTGCCTTGGGCTCTTTGAAAGCTCACTCTGGTGGAAGTCAGCTACCATATAAGAAGTCTAAGTACTATGAGATCACCGTGCTGTGATAAAGCCCAAGTTATCCATGTTGAGAAGCTGCATGGAAAAAAAGGAACATCTTTCCACATCCTCTCCCCACCCCCGCCCCCACCAATCTCAGCCATCTCAGTGAGGTGCCAAACACGTAGGGAAGAAGCCATCTTAGACATCCAGCCCAGTTGAACATTCAGATGTCTGTAGCCCAGGCCCCATCTGATTGCAACTGCATAAGAGCCCAGGCAAGAAGTGCCCAGCTGAGCCCAGTCAATCTACAGGACATAAGAGATGACTATAAGTTGTTATTTTAAGCGACTCTGTTTGGGGGCTATTTATTATGAAGCACCAGATAACTGAAACATTCATGAGTCCCCAAGGCTGCTGGTGGCAGTTACAATACACTTAAATCCAAACCACAGATGAGGACTGTAAGCTGTTTCTTTTTATTAAATTAGATTTGGTGGTAAATATACAAATCAGGACCAATTGAAGTCTGTATGCAAAACTTTTGTAATTCTTTCTGTTTTTCTAAAACAATAGGAGAAACACTATTCTAACACCACCTAACATTGTATCTATCACATGTTTATTTGACTATTGTTTGCCTTCTCTTTTTGAATGTAAGCTCAAAGATGGCAATGATTTTGTCTGGTTCATTCTCCTTTGTATCCCCAATGTTGGCAACAGTGCTTGACCTACAGTGGGTCTACAGTAAATGTTTGTTGAATTAATAAACACTTGAGGAGAGAAAAGATAAATGTGTCATAGATAAAATATTCATATAATAAATACATTCAGCCTATAGAAAACTTCTCACATTGGCTTCAAGAATAAAATCTGACATATGAAGATATCCATGATGTATCAATAAAAAGGCTAGTTTTTAAAAATCAGCTTGCAAATCAGTAGGTGCAGCAAAATTACATTAGAAATGTTTTTAAGTGTATATTTGCAAAAAAAACCCCAAAGAATCTGGAAGTATTTTCATCAAACTATTGATAATAGTTCTCTGGGTGAAAAGCTCACAAAAGAATTTTGTTTTTGCTTAGTGCCTTTCACATCCTTTCTAAAATATTTCAAATAAAATTGTATTCATTTTGAATCAGGAAAAAATGTTATTTAATAAAACTAAATTTGGAGTATTGATATACCTATTTTTAAAAATTTTTTAAATGTTTTATTTATTTTTGAGAAAGAAAGAGCATGAATGGAGGAGGGGCAGAGAGAGAGGGAGACAGAATCTGAAGCAGGATCCAGCACAGAGCCCCACACATGGCTCAAACTCACAAGCAGAGGGATCATGACCTGGGCTGAAGTTGGATGCTTAACCAACTGAGCCACCCAGGTGCCCCTGAGATCCCTATTTTTTATGTATGTCCCATCTGAGACCACAAAAAGTATAAAGTCTTTCGATTTTTTTCTCAACCATTTTAATATGTTCCAGGTGTCTCTGTCATAGCTTCCCTAACTTTCAGTGGAGTCATGGCACAACACTTCTGCTCACATGGAGAATAAAACAAAACATAGAGAATTCATCTATGGCTCGGGTAAATTCCTAGAGCAGCTTCTATAGGCAGGAGTGCGGAGGAATTGGTTGTGAAGTCATGGACGGTGATGAAAATGGAGAATTCCATGATTATGATTTGCCTTTCTCAGATAGAGTAGGAAATACTGTATTTGTAATTATGTGGAAGCAAACTTTGTAGCCCACTGTGAAAGTGACCCATTATAGAAATAAAATAGACAGGCTCCTGTTAGCAAATTCTTGTTTGCTTGTATCTTTGCGGTTCACATGAACATACCTTGAGGCTCACCAGAGAATGGAAGCAAAATCACTTGCCTTTTCCCTGAGACATGAGAAACTCCGTTGGAGAGGAAGCACACACGGGGAAGGAGTGGCGCCCAGCCACTTCTGAATGTTTTCTAAGTAGCAAAATGGTGACACCGCCACTCTTTCTACCTAACCTGTGATTTGCTGTGATGAACAAATGCAACAAGTTTATGCAAAACTGCACTACCCATGAGAAATGATACTGAAGATCAGATTTGCTCATGGTAACGGATGGTGGGAATTCTACCTCCTTGCCTACACAGTAGTACCTCTTACAGCGACCCTCGTTGGTCCTTTAGATGTTCTGTCATTGGGAACTAAGCATTATTTAATGGTAAAAATGCTTTCTAAAACATAGATTAGCCTCATGGATGACCAGACACTGATTTTTTTTTTTTTACTCACTAGTTTACTGATTTATTACAAAGAATATTAAAGGATACAAATCAACAGCCAGGTGAAGTGATACATAGGGCGAGGTCCTTAGGGAGGTTGGGGCTTGGCATGGCAACACATGGGCATGGGGGCATTCTGCTTCCCCCACCTGGAAATTCCTACCAGACACTGAATTTATTTAGCATAAAGGCTCCTCAAACCTGGCTTTCCTCTTAGATTTCCCATCTGCATTAATGGCTAGAAACAACAGAATCCTCTTTACCCTTACTTCTCTTTCTGCATGTCCATCACCTGGAAGTTCTTGTCAACTAATCCTCAGAAAAGTTCTCAGACTCTAATTTTTTCCTTTTGTCCAGTGCCACGTCCAAGGTTCAGGATCTTACCACCTCTTGCCATGACTAGTGCATCAGCCTCCTAACTTCACTCTTGACAGGTGCTTTCTCTACATTTTTCCCGCCAGAATTAAAGAGTATTCTCTGAAGATGAAGAGCAAGTTTTATAGACTTTTAAATTTCCCAAAAGGCATTTCTCCTAATAGGTGCTCAATAAATGATTTTTGCTCACTGATCTTGCCTGACTGAGAGGCAATATTTGAGGTGTCAAAAGCACTGGGACTGAGAAACTGAAGGTCTGGTCACAGCCCATTGTATCAGTCTCCTATGGCTGTACACCAAATCATCCCCAAACTTAGTAGCTTAAAACAACAATTATTTCTTTTCTCACATTTTCTGTAGATTAGGAATTTGAACAGGGCATAGTGAGGATATGTATCTTTCCTTTGTGAAGTCTGGGGCCTCAGGTGGGAATGTCTGAAAGTTGGGGGTAATGCAACAGCTGGCAACTGGAATCGTCTGGAGGCATCTTCATTCACATGCTGGCAGCCAGCCAGAACACCCACATGTGGTCTCTCCTTGTAGCCTTTCTGCTTGGGTTAGTTGGGTCTTCTAACAGCATGGCAATGGCAATTGGGTTCTAAAAGCAATTGATTCAAGACAACCAGTTGAAAGCAGTATCACTTTCATGGCTGAGTCCTGGAATACCACAGCCCAATTTTGCTCTCATCATGGGCTTACCCAGTGTGGTAGGCACAATAACAAATGCCCTAAAGAGGCCCATGTCCTAGTCCCCAAACCTGTGACTAGGTTACCTTACCTGGCAAAAGGGACTTTGTGATGTGATTAAGTTAAGGACTTTGCAATGGGGAGATAATCCAGATCACCTGGGTGGGCCCAGTATAATCACAAGTGTCCTTATAATAAGGAGGCAGAAGGCTCAGAGTCAGAAAAGGAAAGGTGATGTGAAAGCAGAAGATGGAGTGGTGCTGGCCAGGCATCAAGGAACGCCAACAGCTTCTAGAAGCCGGAAAAGGCAAGGAAATAGATGTTCTCTAGAGCATCCAGAAAAAACACAGCCCTACTGTGATCTTTGATTTTAACCTAGTAAAATCCAGTTTGGAATTCTGATCTCCAGAAATGTGAGATAATAGATTTGTGTTGTTTTAAGCCATGAAGTTTGTGGTAATTTTTTATAGCAGCAATAGAAAACCACTCATTTCTCCATGGGAAGAGTGTCAATGTCACTTTCAAGAGCATGTGGGATGGAAGACATTGTTGCAGCTAGTTTTGAAAAATACGGTCTGCCATAGTCTACCAGTAAGTAGCTAATTGTGGGCTGATCTCTCTGGGTCTCAGTCTCTTTGTTTATAAAATGAAAGTTTGAATATGAGGACAGCAAACCTTCTGGACCTAAAAGTTCCCCAATCTTACAACTGAAAGGGAGATGTAGTATTCCCATGACGAATCATAACAAATAATGACCGATTTCCTAAATCCTTCCTCGATGCTCACTACCATCTATATACTACTCCAAATGGAACAGAAATGGAGGGCCTGGACCAGAAAACCTCAGCATGTATGGTGAATTCCCTAAAAGATAAGCTTTGAGGCAGGGTTTTTGTTTTCAATTTCAAAATATTTAAAGAAGGAAGGGAAGAGGGAAATAAGGCAGGAAAGAAGGAAGGAAGAAAGGGAAGAAGGAAAGAAACTATTAATGTTTTGAGTCAGTGACCATTCTTGTTCATTATTGGAACCCCAGCACCTAACATACAGTCTAGAATGTAGGTAACCTCCAAAGAATGTTGAGGGAGAACAAAAAGAAAAGACAACCCAAGGCCCACTGGTTATGTGTCTGAAAGCTGTATGAGGTAGTCCAATCCTTGGCGGGTCACCAGGCATGGACCTTTTCACCATTTTACTCTGGAAATTATCTGAACAGCCCTCTATTTGGCCCCCTTTATTCGATCCTTGCCCTCAACACAGCAGCCAGAGTGATCCTGATAAAATGTAATCCTGGTCATTCCATTCCTCTGCTGAAAACCCAACAGAGGCTTCCTAATTAAAGCCAAAGCCCTTTCCAGGGCCAGAGCTGGGTGAGGTGAGGGAAGGCACCTGGGGCACAGCATTTAAGGAGGTTCTCACTCTCAGGGACTCACCCTGTACTTGCACCACTGTGAGAGTGAGCACCTCCTTAAATAGTGAGCCCTGAGTACCTCCTTCACCTCAACCGAGTCCTGACACTGGCTCTTACTATGGTGTACAAGACCATACACCATTAAACCTCTTACCTCCTCTGCCTCTCTGACCCCATCTCCAAATATCCAGCCCCTCCCCTCCTTGGCTCACTCCACTTAAGCATACTGGCCTCTTAGCTGTTGCCTGGCCCACTTCCACCTCAGAATTTACAGTGCTTTTTCTTTTCATGAAACAATTTCCCCCAATATCCATGTGGCCGGGTCCCTTGTCTCCTTCAGGTGTCTGCTCAAATATTACCTTTTCTGTGATGCATTCGTGACTACTCTTAAAATTCAACCCCATTGCTATATCTCTTTCCCACTTTATTTTTATTCTTGGTACTTCGTTCCATCTAACATGCTATAAGTTGTTCATATTTACTTGTTGGTGGTCTGCCTTCCCTATTAGATTGTAAGACCCAGGACAAGGATTTTTAATCCATTTTTTTTTCATTGCTATGCACCAGAATCTAGGACAGTGCCTAGCATATGTAAATGTTCAATAAAAAAAAATGTTAAGTAAATGGATAGCATAAGACAATTTGTGATTTAAAGCCATGAAGAATAGAGAATTATAGGACTTTTTAATGAACAGGGGCCTTACTAAGGAGATAAGCAAACTATTGCTTGCAACCTATGTTTGTATGGTCCACGAGCCAAGAATGATCTATGAATTGAATTGTGTCCCTCTAAAACTCATATGTTGAAACCTAACCCCCATCATCTCAGAATGTGACCTTGATTTGGAAACAGGGTCAATTCAGACATAATTAGTTAAGATGAGGTCATACTGGAGTAGGATGGGCCCCTAGCCCAGTATGACTGGTGTCCTGACAAAGAGGAGAAATTTGGACGCAGACACACAGGGAGAACGCCATGTGAATGTGAGGGTAGAGGCTGGGGTGAAGTTTCTATAAACCAAGGGTCACCAAAGATTGCCATGGACCAAACTCTTCCTCACGTCCCCAGAGGGAAGCAACTCTGCTGACCGGATGATGTCAACTTGTAGCCTCCAGAACTGCGAGACAATACATTTCTGATGTTTAAGCCACACACTTTGTGGTGCTTTGGTACAGAAGCCCTAACAACCTAACGTGAATGGTTTGTACATCTGTAAACAGTTGTGGGAGGAGGAAAAGGGAAGAGAAGAAAGAGAAAGGAAGGAGGAGGAGAAGGAAATGGGGGCAAGATAAGGGGGGAGGGAAAGAGGGGAAGAAATACAGAGGCAGTATGTGGCCCACAAAGCGTAAATAATTAGCTATTTGGTCCTTTACAGAAAAAGCTTGTTGACAACTGAAAGTGTAGAGATCCTAGCCCATAATAACTCATGAAGAAATGGCAGCCTCCAGAAATGAAATCCCATATCCAGCCAGGTTCATACATCTAGTATGCACTGGTGTAGCTATACCTTAAACCAGGCTCTCTGACATCAAGTCTATTTTTAAAAAATCACACTACATGGGCTACTGTACTTTGAAAAATCATTTCTTCAATTCCCCCTTATTTAAGTGCATGTTACTGAGATGTTTTCATCAATTACTCCAGCCTAGCAACCTGAGGACTTTACAGAAACATACCAGTATACATAATTTTTTTGAGCAGGGTGCCTACTATGGTCCATATTTTTTGTTTTGTTTTGTTTTTGCTTTCGGGCCTTGCCCTCCAGCAACTCATTTTCTGTGATACTGGTTCTCAAGCCATAATTAAAGCATAATTAAAGATCAAGAACAGATGTCTGCCTGCTCTCTGGAGCTTCCACAAACTAAGTAGTGTAGAGTTTGGTATTATGGGTTTTATGCTAAGAGAAACAAAATAGGAGAACTATCTGTTGAACAAACCCACATACAAATGCTAAAGGCATAAGAAAGTGTTTAGAAGAAATACTGGTGGACCAGGGCTTCTAGCACTTCTTTTCATGTACCTGTAACTCAGGGAACAGCAAAATAAGTCCGTTCTGTTTTCATTAGCTCTATGACTTGATGGTATAGCCAAAAAAAGATCTACGTTCTTACTAACTCACTTGGCTGAGACACTGAACTGTGTGGAGGAGTTTCGCCATTTGTTAGCTGCCAAAGGGGACAGTGCTTCCTACAGAGGGTTACCGGAAGAGATTACGGGAGTGGAGGGCAGAGGTGTTCTTTCTCTTCCAAGGCTGCCTTATTAGTTGAAGCATAGGTGCCACTAATAAGGAACTATGTGTATAAATTTCCATTAATTTGCTGGTGAACCCAAAACATGGAGGAAATGAAAAGGATGTGGCTGCTCTAGTTTAAAAACTTATACTTTGCACAGAATGCACAAGTACCATAGAAATTAAATTTACCTAAATCTAAACAAAATTTGCTTTTTTTCTTTTTTTTTTTTCCTAATATCCCTTCTTTAAAGTAGGCATCTCAGGGGCGCCTGGGTGGCGCAGTCGGTTAAGCGTCTGAGTCGGTTAAGCGTCCGACTTCAGCCAGGTCACGATCTCGCGGTCCGTGAGTTCGAGCCCCGCGTCAGGCTCTGGGCTGATGGCTCAGAGCCTGGAGCCTGTTTCTGATTCTGTGTCTCCCTCTCTCTCTGCCCCTCCCCCGTTCATGCTCTGTCTCTCTCTGTCCCAAAAATAAATAAACGTTGAAAAAAAAATTAAAAAAAAAAATAAAAATAAAGTAGGGATCTCATCTGAAGTTGAAATCTGGTGTTAGTTGGGTGGCTTTGGGCAATTGACTTAACCTCTTTTTGGCTTTCTTTCTTCAAAGAAAAAAAAGGGGCAGAAGGGAGGGGGGAGGGGATAACTATAATATACCAGTTATAAACTGTTTCAAAGATTAAGTGAAATAATAAAACATGAACATGCCTAACAATGGTCAGGAATCCAAAGTATGTTGATTTTCCATGTAAGTATATGGTGGAAGAAAATATGCAAATATTCACCTAATTATAATTATTTACATAATTGTTCATCTAATTATAACTAGCATGTGGAACATAAGCATTTATTTTCATAAGTAAATGCCACTAGCCATATGTTTTGTGATCTGTGAATTAGTTTCACATACACCCCAGCACTTCCATAAACTAAGACTCACAGGAGTCTTAGGTGGGTAAGTGGAGGGTACAGCTAACACGGAGCAGAGCAGGGACCTGAGATCCAGGTTACTTTTCTGTTTTTCCACCAGGATCCTTTCCCCTATGGGTGTTGGCTCTAAACAGACATTTCTGTTATCTCAATGAACAGTTAAGAACATTTTGCTCCGGAGTGTGAAAGCTATGTACCACTGAGTCAAGGTGTGTGTGTGTGAAGCTTGGAGACGTTCTCCGATAAGAAAGGGATGGCATGCAACATATTCTGCAGGTTTTTAACCCTTCCTGGGTCCAAACCCCTTTAAAAATTCAATAAAATTATGCCTCCTCCCTGCACTTTTACATCCACCTCCATCATTGTATGCCTAAATTTTGTGGTTTTCACAGATCTCCTAAAATCCATCTAGGGATCCTTAATGATGCCACTTAGCAGGTTTAAGAATCTCTAATTTAAACTACTGCTAAAATTAGATTAGCATTTAATTTAAATACAACAAAGAATGCTAGCTCTCACTTTCATATTCCACTAAGACCTTTTGTTTTTCAGTCCTCCAGTTTCTATTTCTGTTTTGTTGTGTTTTTTTTTTTTTTCTTCCTAATTCAGTCTAAAGGTGGGGACATAAAACCATACTATCCAACTTTCTCAGGTTCCAGCTAAAGAAGTAATCAGATGCAGGAGCGGCACAGCACATTCTGGTGCAAACTGAAGACACCCTAACACTGGTAGGAAGTGACGAAGGAAGAAAAAGATTTTCAGAATGGAAATCAGAATTCTGAGGCAAAGTCTTCAAAATCCAGCCTGAAATTCCTATGTACTGGATAAAGGAGTGTCCTTGTCATGTTTCATTTTTACCTCTCTTGAGGGAAGGCTAGGGCCCCCCAGGTTGTTTGGCAATGATCCACTGCCCCACCAGAGGCCATCTGAATGAAGCCTCTTCCAGCAGCCTCTTCCTTGCTGGCCTTCTCCATGCCAGATCCCTGCTCCTCCTCTTCCTAGCCTTATTAATCTCCCCTCCCTGGTGTTGCATAAACTGGCAGGTATCACTGCTGGGCTTGCCAAATAGAAATGGCAGGTCCCAGAAGCCTAGGCCCCTGAGGAAGCTCACTCTTTTCCTTACCTGATGGGAACAACCAGAGTCTGCAGTCTGGACAACTTATCTAAAGACGGAACCGGTAGAGGAGGGCATGGGGTGGGGAGCAAGGGGCAAGGTTAACAAATACTATCCAAATTTAATGTTCAGCGAGTGGAAGCAGGACTCTAGTACCCTGTGCCCCAACATATCTAAGGGGTGGGGGTGGGGGGTGCTGCAGAGAGCTGGAGCAAACTTGTTGCGGGAACCACGTTAGGACGGTCCTCCTCCTCTCCCTCCCTCTCCGTCTTCCTTCTGTTCTCCCCCCCCCTCCTCCTTCTGCAGGAATAGTCCAGAGTTTCCAGGTCGAGGTAGAGGGAGAAAGAAGTGGGAGCTCTGTGGAGTCACTCTCGCGGGTGCACGGAAATTCTGTGCGGGGTGGCTAGCCCAGGTGGCGGGGGGCGCTCGCTGTTTATTTAAGTGGGGGTCAGGTTAGGTACCTGGGGCACAAATCCTGCAAAACGAGTCTGAGAGCCCGGCGAGCTCTCGCAGGTAGGAAGGTGCAGCCGCCTAGCCAGAGGGGCCAAGGCCAGAGCCAGAGGCCGCCGCGCGGCAGGAGGCTGCGGCGGAGGGACCCTGGGAGGCGAGCGGGGTGGCGTCCAACAGCCGGCGCCGGCACCTTGGGTCGCTCACCACGGGGCCGCCACGCGCAGGGAGTGCGGGAGGAGAGGGGCCGCAGCCTCCCGAGCCTCCGCCCCCTCCGTGGCCCTGGGGCCTCGGGGACGCCGGCGGACGTTCGTTGGAGGGCCCGCGGGGAAGCCCACGCCTGCTTCTGACCCGGGAGGACGTACCGGGGCTGGCGAGGCTCGCGTCCCCGGCCTGCTACGCACCTGCAGCCGGCGAAGGGACGGCGTGCCTCGGAATTTCCGGGTGTCGGCGCCTCCTTCTCCGTCTGCCTGCCGCGGGTGAGAGCCGGGTGCGTCTCCGCTCTCCGCAGACGCAGGCCGGTCCCTTTCCCGCAGCCTCTCACCGCACGCTTTCTTAACCGGAGCTTGCGCGGTCTCGTGATCTCGGTGCCTGGCCCTGGGGACGCAAGGCCACATGCACCTAATAGCCATGTCTGCATCCGAGCTGGGCATCACGAGAGGCGCCCCTTCGGAGCCCCGTCTTCTGCATTACTATCCGGTCCCCAGCCCGTCTCTGCAGCCTAGTCCCCAAGCCTAGGACTCCCAGAATCTGGAGATGGAGCCCATTTCTTTCTCCAGAGCTGTTATTTTTTCTTTGGGCTTAGTGCACTTCTGTCCCTGCCTCCACCCCCCCCCCCCCCCAAGACTGACGCATTGTAATGCCCTGTCGGAGCCTCTCAGCCAGAGAAGCCAGGGACGGGAAGAGCTAAGTCCAAAGTGCACAGGCCTTCAGGAGCTTCTTTTCGGGCCCAGCCTTTCTGGCCCTCCCTGGGCTTCAGAAGAGTGCAGGGGCACATCAGGTATCCTGCCCTCTTATCTTGGGCAGCACTGTTGCCCAGAGGCCAGGCCCTGGTTGCTTCAACTGCTCTTCTTTGGGAGGCCCCAGAGTGGATTCCCTGAAGCCACAAGTCCATTTCCTTGGCGCTGTGGCCACCATGGAACTATAGATGGTGCTTCTCTTAGCTTTGCCCTTCCCGACCCCCTGGTTACCTGAGGTGACAAGAAACGTTGTCTCTTTCTTCTGGGCTTCAGACGATGGTCAAAGAAAGTAACGTTAAGGAATGATTTCAAAAGGATATTTTCAGTAAACGTTTCTTGATATATAACACGAATAGAAAAGTGCACAAATCTCATGGTACAACTTGATGAATGTTCACAAAATGAACATTAACAAGCATTTTTGAATGTTTGTTCTATCTATACATAATCCCTGAAGGGTTACAAATGATATACATTTATTCTTGAGGGGGATATTGGTGAAAAGGATTCCCCCTCATGCAATATTTAGACTATTTGTAAACACACCCAAGTTTTATTTGTACAAGAAAAAATACTGGAATCACATATTCCTTTGGACAAAACTTTCCTTGCAAAAGGGTAGAAAGCTATTAGCTTGAATTGAGGAGAGAATGTTAGATGGTATTGCCCAATTGACATCTGGTTGGGGAACCATAACAACTCATTTGGTACAGGGTGATGTCCCTGCTTCCAAAACTCATGCCATAGTGACACTGCATTTTCATCCAGGTCACGCTGTTAAGGTACAACAGGGAGAGAAAGAGAGTATGTATGTACATGCTGAGATAGAAAATTTCCAAAGTTTTAACCTTCTCGATACATTGCATAATAATTTATTTCTAAAGAGCATCTCTGCTATAGAAGCAAGGGGGTATAGTTGATGACTTTTTAGCAGGGAAAGCTTAAAACAGCAAGCCAAATATCCTTCATTGTTTGCCATGCCATCCTCTTTGGAAAGAGAGAAATTTCAATATCCATGCCCTGTCTGCCATCCACATGTTAAATATGTTAAGACATAAAAGCAGTCTTTTCATCTGTCTGATCTCTCTGGGGTCTTGATTAGAATTCTCTGTCCATATTTGATGGTCTGTTTTGAAGGAATTTTAAAAAAGAACTGTATTCCAGAAAGTAGCAAGACAATAATTTAAGGCACAGGAAACTGAAATAGTATTACAGTTTGTTTTATTCATGAGAAAATATTAGAATCCAGTATTATTTAGCTTTGAGTGAGGTGTATCAAGGGTTGACCACAGTCTCAAATAATCAGAGAAGGAAGACTTGGCAATGAGGCTTACATTTCTTCTTCACACCAGGGTAAAGGAAATGGGTTTACATTTCAATAAGAAGTAGAGAGAAAAATTGTTAAAAGTCAGAGATGTTAGAGATCAGAAAAATTAGAGATGGAAAATGTTTCAGCTATGTCATCTAGCCTATTATTTCTTTGCTCTCAGTAGTTAACGCCTGTCCACTTTGACAGCCACTAGTCATCTTTGCAGAGCTTTGTTCATGGGTCAGATCTATATATTCAAACCATAATGAGTGTTAACTCAGCGCAGTGCTGATTCACATTAACAGGATTTATACAATCAATACCTGAGATGTGTCCACCCTTAATGATTATAAAATAAATGTGAGATATAACCCCTTCCTTTAAAAAGTGCATCACTAACAGTAAATAAAACTCAGCACCAGAGTGACTCTTCACCTACTTTGCTCCTGTAATCATTACCTTTGTGAAGAAAAATAATAGCTAATATTTGCTGAGCACTTTATGCCTGCCAGTTTATTACATGAACTCATTTAATGCTTATAGTAAGAATATTAAGAAATAGAAATTGTTATTCTCAGATTATAAATGAGAAAACCCAAGACGCTGGAGGTGAAGCCATTTGACCATGATTTTAACTAGTAGATATATGATTTCTCCATCCTGGGACCTGAGAAAGAACTTGGTCAGTCCTCACATTTTACAATGAGGAAATTGAGACCCAACAGAGGTAAGTGCTTCTTTCTCAAGATCACAACTTGTTCCTCCCAGGGCAGGTCACATAAAGTCTTGCCCTAAGGTGGGCTATGTAATAAGATCAGGAGGAGATAAGCTTCTGGGTCTTGATTTTGTTCTGTCTTCTAAGAACTGGGAAGATACCCGGAAATTCTCTGTAACAGCATGCTGTAAGGATACAGCATCTGCTGATGCCTTGGCCTTGGGAAAGCCTCCAGGGCAAGACTTATTTACTCAGAAGCTGGGCCATGGGGATCCATCCCTCCGCAAGCCCAGCTAACTGCATGTGGAGGTGGAGACCAACTGACAGGGTCTGCATTTTGGGTCCCCGACCTACTAGCTCTGTGACCTTGAGAGACTTATAAGACCTGTCTAAATTTCAGATTCTCCTCTGTGTAACAAGGATTTTATAGGGTTGTTGTGAGGACTAGACAGCAAATACGTAACAAATGGCAAATATTAATAAGAGAAAAAAGAACGAATTAATAAGAGAAAAGTTTCAGAGATCCCTTGCAATTCCAATTCCAATTCATCTATCTTACTGCTTCTTAAGTCACCAAGACTGGGGAGTCCTTCAAAATATCCCTCCATAGCTTCAGCAGACACTTAATTGGCAAAGATTTGATGACTTGATGTGGTTCTTAATCAAGGACCTTGAAGTAAGGACCACTACACCGACAGGGTTAGAAATCTTTTCACTTACGAAGACCTATTTGGTGTATTCTGGACATAGGAAAACCATAATTACCATATTTAACAGCTTATAAAGCACAAGCCAAGCATCTTCCTTGCCTGTTTAATAATGTCCAGGTATCAGCCTTTTAATGGTATCTATCAGCCTTGAAAATATACATGAAATAACTTTTTTCATTAACTTTTTTTACTGTTTATTTACTTTTGAGAGAGAGAGACACAGAACTCGAGTGGGGGAGGGGCAGAGAGAGAGGGAGGCACAGAATCCTAAGCAGGCTCCAGGCTCCCAGCTGTTGGCACAGAGCCCGATGCGGGGCTCGAACCCATGAACTGTGAGATCGTGACCTGAGCCGAAGTCAAACGCTTAACCGACTCAACCACCCAGGCACCCCTACATGAAATAACTTTTACAACAGTAGTTCTCAAGCTTTAGTGTGCTCAGAATTATCAGGAAACCTTGTGAAAGATGTACATCTGAGTCAGGCAAGGCTGGGAGATATACATTTTATCAGCACCTCCAGCCTCGTTCTGAAGTTTAAGGTCCTCGGAACACACCTTGAGAAAGACTGTCCTAAGGGCTTGCAGTGGAGCTACTCTTTCTTGATGCTTTCCAGGAAAAACCCAAACAAATGCCCTTCATTCAGCAGGAGCAGCAGAAGAGGAATAGTCAACTCTTGAATTACGATAGATTTCTCCTCCTAATCTAAATGACTCAAACAGATACAGTTTCATTTGGCCCAGCTATATTATGTTCTATAAAAACATGAAGATTCACAAGTAAGCTCCAGATAGGGACTGATTTCCCTCACCAACTCTGATCACTAGGCTGTGATGGATTTAGTTCTCTAAGCAACGAGTGATTTCTTCTTTGGCACGAGAGATTGGAAGTAAAAAAGGAAAAGAGGAGTGAATAAAGGGAGGTGGTAATAGATGGTTTGCACTGCATACAATGTGGGCTGGGTATAAAGTTGTCCAGAGAGAACGGAAGCTGAGTTCTTCCATCACACATCTAAAGGTTCCTATAGGAGTCTAAACAACGTATGTCAGGTGGCTTAATTAGAAACTCCTGGACTGTGAGTTTCACACACTCATGGGTGGGCCAGTGGCCATTTTAGTATTTAGGCTTCGGTCACATGAGATAATAGCAGTTATCCAAAAGCATTTCAGTGAAAACACACACACACACACACACACACACACACACACACACACACACACACACACTTTCTCATGCCTTAAAATAAAGCCTTGCATTTTTTTAGAGTCTTTTTTTTTTTAAGTTTATTTATTTACTTAGAGAGAGAGAGAGAGAGAGAGAGGGAGGGAGGGAGAGGGGGAGAAAGAGAGAAATCTAAGCAGGCTGCCCACTGCCAGCGAGAAACCTATTGTGGGGTTTGAGCTCACTAACTATGAGATCATGACCTGAGCTGAAGTCAGATGCTTAACCTACTGAGCCACAGAGGCACCCCAAAGCCCTGCTTTTAAACACAGCATATCATGTTGTTTTTGAGTTTAAATATTAGGGAACACATTTCATTGATGATTAAAACAATGCTAAACAGGGGCGCCTGGGTGGCTTAGTTGGTTAAGCATCTGACTCTTGGTGTTGGCTCAGGTCATGGTCTTATGGTTCTTGAGTTCGAACCCCACTTAGGGCTCTGCGCTGACAGTGCAGAACCTGCTTGGGAATCTCTCTCTCTCTTTCTGCCCACCCCTTGCTTGTGTTCTGTCTCTCAAAATAAATAAAGTTAAAACATAATTTAAGGGGCACCTGGGTGGCTCAGTCAGTTAAGCGTCTGACTTTGGCTCAGGTCATGATCTCACACTCTGAGTTCGAGCCCCACGTCGGGCTCTGTGCTGACAGCTCAGAGCCTGGAGCCTGCTTCGGATTCTGTGTCTCCCTCTCTCTCTGCCCCTCTCTCACTCACACTCTGTCTCTCAAAAATGAATAAATGTTAAAAATTAAAAAAAAATAATTTAAAACAATACTAAACACTACTAATTATTTGAGGGGGTGTGGTGAACATTTGCTCTGTCCTTCCTCTAGGCAGTGTGCTAAAGGAGCCTAATGCCCCCGGATGGACACTAGGTAACTCTTCAATGGAATTTGAATTTTGTTATTGTTTATGGGTGTGATTCTGATTATGCTGGAAGCTGGAGGTATATTGTCAGCCATCTTTCAGGGTGGTAGTATTGCCCTGCCCTGTTTAATCAGAGCTTCTGAGAAGAAGTGGGCTCAGGAGTGATTTAAAATGAAAGAAGATGGATGTTTAACGAATTTCAATAAAAAAGTTCAATCATTTTTAAATTGAGAGTGGGTATGGAAACTGAGACCCATGGGAATTAAAGGAAGTGCTCAAAGCCATACAGATTGTTTTGTTGTTTGGGGCATTATGGGGCTAACAGACCTCACAGGCCTAACTTGGAAAAGATGGCAGGACATCTTGGCCCTGCCCTCACCGCTGTTCCCCTGATTTCGTGCAATTCCACTTGGTCATCTGTGTTCCACATAGGAAGTCGTGCCTATTTTCTGAATATTGAAGGTACAGTGTAAATGTAAAGTTTTTATAGTGAGGTACGCAGGACCATTACCTGTTTAAGTAAAGATCTAAATATTTTGCTGAGACAGCGAAGTTAGTATGGATCCCAGGGTAAAAAAAAATCCAGGACAGGAAATGCTCAGTCCTCCAGCACTGCCTGGCTACCTGGAGCTCTGGGCTGTGACCCTCAGCCCCGCCCTGCAGTATTAGCTCAGGACTCCAGAGCAGAGGCTGTGATTTACTGCAGGGCTGTGGGCAAGTTCCTGGAACCTGGCTGTCCTTCCCCTTCCGCGTTTGTACACCAGAGGGATGCTGCTGCTGTCTCCCGCACTGCTTCATCAGAGACACTGTGTGAAAGTAGCTCCTGTTTGGGAAGGTTTTAGAGCACACATTCCACCTCCCTGCTAATACAATTACTAACACTTTCTCGTAGGACAGGGCCAACTCTTCACCCTTTTTCTTCCTTTAAAAACAGAACAAAGGGTATCTTTTCTTGTCTCCCTGTGGCCAAAAAGGCTTTAGTGGTTGTTACCTCCTCAGAAGGTCAGTTTGCTGAGGTTAACAGTATTCCTAGGCACACCACAAATAAACAACAATAACAACAAAAATTACTGCTGTGGTGGTTCTTAAGTTACAATAAGCAGACTTTTCTAACTGTAAAAACATGGCACCAGCCTGTCTCCACACCACCTCTGTCCTCAAAAGTGCTAGGCCTGGGGTCGCAGAGGGGAAACCAGACTGTTTATTGGGGCCATCTTGTTTTGGTCATCGCCAAGGCTTTCCACAAGAAGCATTTAAAAAAATGTTTTGGAAGTAAGGTGACCTTTCAATAGCCAAAGAAGTACCTCTTAGCGCGCACAGTTCTGCGCACAGCCTGTTTCTCAGTTTGGAAATCCTTTAACAGTTTATGGAGGGCCACTCTTTAAGCCAATCCAACAGCTCCTTTTTCCATAACCTGATTTTAGAGGTGTTTCATTATCTCTAATTACTCGGGGTAAATGGTGATTACTCAGTGTTTTAATCATCAGTTTGGGCTGCAGTTACTCTAAACTCGGGGAAGCCCAGACTCCCATGGGTATTTTTGGAAGGAACGGCGACTAGTCGGTGCATGCTTTCTAGTACCTCTGCACGTGGTCCCCAGGTGAGCCCCGGCCGCTTCCCCGGGCTGGAGGCAGCACCGTCCCGGCCGGGGCAGCAGCTGTGGACTCCGGCGCAGCCCGGGCTTCCGGGACCCGGGCCTGCGAGGCGAGGCCCGGCGGCTGGATGGGAGGATGTGGGCGGGGCTCCCATCTCAGAAAGGGAGGCGAGCGAGGGCGGAGGGAAGAAGGGAGGGGCTGCCGGGGAAGAGGAGGAGGAAGGAAAGAAAGAAAGGGAGCGAGGGAAAGAGGGGGAAGGAGAAGATGCACGAGGGCAGAGGAGGAGGGAGGGAGGGAAGGAGAGCGGAGCCCTGTCCGGAAGCTAGGTGAGTGTGGCACCCGAGCCGAGGGACGAGAGCCTGAGACGCTGCGGCCGCTCGGGGCTGAGTAGCTCGCCTCTCTCCCTGATGGGATTCCCGTCCGCGCCGTCTCGAGCCTGCAGCGCCCCAGTCCTCGGTCCTTGCCCAGGTTCACTGCAGCCGTTCAGAGGTCCCCGGGAGCTGCTGCTGGCAAGCCCGCTACTGAAGGGACCTATGGTGAGCAAGGCTACCTGGCGAGGGGAGCCGGGCAGAGGGGGCCGGGGAGCATCCTTGGGGGGAACGGCGGGGGGGCTCAGCCTGTGGCCACCGCTAAAGGTGGCTTATTTTTTCTCCAACCGTGGTGCTAGAGGTAGGGATGCTGGCGCTGAAAGGCACTTCCACGTCTTCTGCTGTCCCTACCCAGGCCACTTTCTCCGTCCGGCGGCCCCGGGCCATTTCCACCTTTGATAGGTTCGGAGCAGAAGGGAAGGGAAAAAGAGGAGCCTCTAGTTGCGGGTCGCTGGGAAAGACTGAGGGGTCCTGAGACGAACGCGTTGCGAGGGCACTGGCGTTTGCGATCCCCGGACGGGAAGGGCCGGGAGAGAAAGGAGTGTCGGCTCCGAGGTCCTGAGAGTGTGAGAGGGCCGAGGGACCGCGAGGTGGAGAAAGAACACCTAACCAGGGCTGGTTCTCTCGCGGGGAGCGCGGTCCTGCAGCCTCCGGATCTTGCGCGCCGCCAGAGGGGCTGCGTCGAGGGGAGTGTCACCCGACCCGGCCCCCAGCCGGCGGGAGCCCCTGAGAGCACGCGATACGCCGCTGCACGACGTGCCTGCTGCACAAACTATTTTCATGAACTTGCAGCCTCCAAGGAGCCTCTCCCCTATCGTTTCCTGGTGTAGGGTTTGTAGGGACCATGGTCAGGATGCCTCGCGCTCCGGGCACGCGTCTTCCTGCGGTGTCGTGGCCCATGGGGAGTCGCTGGCGAGACGCGCTACGGACCCAGGCTCTTGCTGGTCCTCCTTGCCCAGAGCCGACTGGCAAGAGCCCTGGGATTCCTGGGTCCTTGTGGACCCCTCCCTGCGGGAGACGGGCCCGACGCTTCCGACGCTTCCTGGGCACCGCTTAGGTGGATGGACTGTGAAGATCGCAGTTTGTGGGCTGAAACCTTTGTGAGACGTTAAGCTCCCCCACCCCCTCCGCAAACGTAGACTTAGTAAACTGAGGCCACCCCTGGGCCAACTTCGGCGTCGGAAGAAGACTCAGGCGGGGAAGTAAAGGACAATCGTCACGAGTTGCATCCCTGCCTCCCCCCACTCCCAAGAAAAAGTTCTGGAGACGAATATCCTTTTCGACGTTTATCTTTTTATTTCAAAAAATGAGGGGGGCGGGTTGGGGGAGGAAAACGTGATTAGAGACGAATCCTACGGAATCTGAAATTGAAACGCAACCCGCTCTTGGTCCAGCCTCCGGGTTTTAGCGCCTCGCGCTCCCGCCGCCGCCCTGGGAGATTCCTTGGGGCAGAGGATTGTCCGGGGATCCCGGGCGCCCGCCCCTTCCACCGGCCCTTCGCCCCGCGGGGACTTGCTCTTCCCCGTCTGCTTTTCCCATTTCTACAGCTCCCCCCACGGGGCTTTTTTTTTTTTTTTTTTTTTTTTTTTTTTTTTTTTTTTAGGGTTCCCGGCGTCTCAAATAACCCGTTTGCTCTCCCAGCCCTTTCTCAGTCAGACCCTGCGGTGGCACGGGAGCAGGAAAACCGGAGAGCCGCTCAAGAAGCGGCGCGGCGCTCCCGGGGCGCCGACCGTCGCGCAGCGGCGCCCGCGGCCTCCACACCCTGGCCGGCGGTGCCGGGCGGCGCCGGGCAGCCCGGGCTCGGAGGGAGGGCTAAGAGCTTGATTCCTTACTCTTCCTCAAAGGCTTCCCGCGAGTGCCCCCGAGAAGGAAACCAAGTTTGAGGGAGAGAGGCGGGCAAGTTGAGCTTCCCGTCTCTGAAACGACTGGAGGCTGGAACTGGGAAGAGCCGCAGGGAAGGGAGGCCGGGTGCAGTGGCCACGGGAGCGGGAGTCCGGGGCTCGGGACCCGGCGCGGGCCGGGGCCGACGCAGAGTCGCGCGGGACAGATTTTCGAAAAGGCCCCAGTGCAGAACGACCCACGCCTGCAGCATCTCCCGTTAGGCAGGACATCCCGGTAGTTCCTCGAGCTGTGGGTTGGTAGAATTCTTGAAGAAATATTTGCTGCGACTCTGCAGCTGGTGCAAAGGAGGAAGGGGGTGGGGGAAGGAAGTGGAGGGGGGGAGGAGTGGTGGTTTCAAAAATAAGACAATCTGGAGAGAGAGGGAGAGACGTAGACACAGAGGTCGAGCGCAGGCCGAAATCTGTTCACGGTTTTCTCGACTCCTTGGAACGCAGCGGGATTTCGTTTCTGCGCTGGGTCGGGAGTTGTAAAACCTCAGCGACATTAAGACCTGAAACTTGTGATGCGCTCTTTCCGCGGCGACGTCTCCTTTTGAGTCCTGCCCTCCGCCTTGAATGGCCCGCCGACCGCTTTCTTTGGGGATTTGCTTTGCTCGGAGAGGACCCCCCGGCCGACGCGGTGCGGAGATTCTCCGAAATGGGAGCGCAGAAAATAGCCCCACGGCCGCTCCCTCCCCACTTTCCCACACCGATCTCCGCCCAACACCTCCCCCTCCGGCCCGGTGCGTGACAGGGGTGGCAGCTTTGGGCTAGGAGCTCCAGCACCAGCCTGGCTCCTCTGAGCACTCGCAGGCGTTCGCCTGGGGGTGACCGGCTGTCGCTGGAAGAAATATCTGGCCTCGCGGAGACCCCGGGGAGAAAGTGGCGGGGTGCGTGCACGCGCGCCCGTTTGTGTGTCCCGAAGCGCTTTCCTTTTTAAGTGCCCCTCGGTTGGTGAGGCTTTGAGCTGCCGGGACGCCGCCCCCGCTCCCGGCCCCACTTGAGCCGAGTTCGCGCCAAGAGGCGCAGCCCGTATCCTCCGGCTTCAGGTCGGGGGCGAGGGCCCGGCCCGCTGCACCGAACGCCGCAGGTAGAAGCGAGGACCTCGCTCCTCCGCGTACTGCTCTCGGGGACCGGCCGGGGGCTGCTCCGAGCGCCGCCCGGAGCTCCTCCCGGACCGCAGGCGGCTCCGGCGGCCGGCGCGGGGGTTGGCCTCTCCTCGAGGGGGCGGGGCCGCGGGGGGAGGGCGCGCGGGCCCTTTCGCCGCCCGCTGCGGGAAGGGCGGGCTCCTCCGTGCGCGGGGCGGGCCCTCTGCGTTCACGTGACTCAGAGGGGCTGGAAGAAAAACAGAGTCTGTCTGCGCCAGAGTCTCATTATATTCAAATATTCATTTTAGGAGCCATTCCGTAGTGCCATCCAGAGCAACGCACTGCCGCAGCTCCTCTGAGCCTTTCCAGCAAGTTTGTTCAAGATTGGCTGTCAAGAATCATGGACTGTTATTATATGCCTTGTTTTCTGTCAGTGAGTAGACACCTCTTCCTTCCCCCCTCCTGGGATTTCACTCTGCCCTCCCCACCCCTGCTCGCCTTGTGTCCCTCCCGTCGGACCTTTTTTCCAGAGTTCACACTCCGCTTTCTGGCAGCGCTGTCGCTTTCTTCTTGGCCGGGCAGCCACGGGGCTCTGAGCGTACCGGTTTTGTTTAGAGTGCTGCTTGCTCCCACTCGCGCTCTCAGATCGGGTGCGTTGCAAGAAAGGGGAGCAAGAGGGGGCTAAAGAGATGAAAGGTCCTCAGCCCCGGGTTGTACCTTCTGGGCAACCACACACACACACACACAGACACACACGCACGCACACTTAACTGGGGAGCACCTAGTGCCCCCGTGCATGTTCCCAGCTGCTTGTCAAAAGTCACAGAGGTCTCTCTCGGAATCATCCCACTCCCCCGCCCCCCTGCTTTCCTGGGAGTGAGTAGCGGGCGCGATCAGATGCTTTTTGCTGGGCATTTCAAACTCATCAGCCACAGTAAAATAAACCGTCAAGTCACTGGGTCAGCTCCCAGACCACGACCTCGGCCTCAGCCTCTGGACCCTGCCGCCCAGTGTCTTCGCCCACCCTCCCGCTCCGAACCAGCTGGAAGTTGTGGAAGGAAGGCGGAGGAAGAAGGGGGGGGGGTGTGGAGGAAGAGGGAGAGAGGCTGAAGGTCTGAAGTGGAGAGCAGTGGCATTATAGGTCTCCCTCCCCCACCCTTTCTTACCCCCTCAATGTTAACTGTTTATCCTTGAAGAAACCAAGCTGAGATCATGGCTCAGATAGCAGTTGGGACAAAAAAAGATTAACAGGATGGAGGCTATCTGATTTGGGGTTATTTGACTGTAAACAAGTTAGACCAAGTAATTACAGGGCAATTCCTACTTTCAGGCCGTGCATGGCTGCAGCTGCTGATGGTGGGGGTGTGTGAGGGAGAAGACACAAACTTGATCTTTCTGACCTGTTTTACATTTGACCCTCCATCGCTAGCCTTATATGCATATGCAGAGACATCTCTATTTCTCCAGTTATCGGTGTTTATTTATTCTTTAACCTTCCACCTCCTCCCCCTCCCCAGAGACACCATGATTCCTGGTAACCGAATGCTGATGGTCGTTTTATTATGCCAAGTCCTGCTAGGAGGCTCGAGCCATGCTAGTTTGATACCTGAGACGGGGAAGAAAAAAGTCGCCGAGATTCAGGGCCACGCGGGAGGACGCCGCTCAGGGCAGAGCCATGAGCTCCTGCGGGACTTCGAGGCTACACTTCTGCAGATGTTCGGGCTGCGCCGCCGGCCGCAGCCTAGCAAGAGCGCCGTCATCCCAGATTACATGCGGGATCTTTACCGGCTCCAGTCTGGGGAGGAGGAGGAGGAAGAGCAGACCCACAGCGTCGGGCTGGAGTACCCTGAGCGCCCCGCCAGTAGGGCCAACACCGTGAGAAGCTTCCACCACGAAGGTCAGTCCCTGAGGAGAGTCTGGCGGTGGCGGGGTGGGGGTGGGGGGGGGGCCGCTAGTAGGGCTGGTTGGTGGGACAGTGGAAGCCCTGGGGGACAAGAGTTCAGGTTACATCAAAGCCCCAAATCCTGGAGGCCGGGAACAGAGCTGCTTACCTCCAAGAGCTGTGGCTGAATTTATTTTTTAGAGACAGAGGGGAGGGGTTTCGGGGGCGAGGGAATGACACCACTCAGACGTGGGCTAGCCCCCGCGGTGTGTTTTTGCTATATCAAAGTCTTTTCTGCCAGGTTTTCTGCCCGTTTTTTTCAAAGCACCTACTGAATTTAATATTACAGCTGTGTGTTTGTCAGGTTTATTCAATAGGGGCCTTGTAATCCGATCTGAATGTTTCCTAGCGGATGTTTCTTTTCCAAAGTAAATCTGAGTTATTAATCCACCAGCATCATTACTGTGTTGGAATTTATTTTCCCCTCTGTAACATGATCAACAAGGCATGCTCTGTGTTTCCAAGATCGCTGGGGAAATGTTTAGTAACATACTCGAAAGTGGAAGAAGAGGGAGAGGGTAGTTGTGTGCCTGTTTCCTCCCGCCTCTGCTCTGTTGGCCCCCCTTTTTCTTTATAACCACTTGTAAAGAAAACTGTGTACACAAAGCCAAGAGAGCTTTAAAAGGGGAGTCTGATGGTGGTGGAGTAAAGAGTTGACACATGGAAATTATTAGACATATAAAGGAGGTTGGGAGATCCTTTCTGTCTTTGGTGCTTGCTGCATGCTAGCTAAGTTTTGCTGGTTTGCTAGCTGCCCGTGTATCTGCTCCTTCAAATGAAAAGGTATGCTTCTTTCCCCAAATAGGCTTCCACTATGGAAGCAGAATTCACCACTCATCACCCAGTGCTTCTTGACTGAAGCTATTTCTTGACTTTTTTAACTCTCAAAAAAGTTAATGTGCTTTTTTTTTTTTCCTTTTCCCTTTTTTCTTTTCCTCCTCAACGGTGCCTAGAACATTTGGAGAACATCCCAGGGACCAGCGAAAACTCTGCTTTTCGTTTCCTCTTTAACCTCAGCAGCATCCCAGAGAACGAGGTGGTCTCTTCCGCAGAGCTTCGACTCTTCCGGGAGCAGGTGAACCAGGGCCCCGATTGGGAGCAGGGCTTTCACCGAATAAACATTTATGAGGTTATGAAGCCCCCGGCAGAAGTGGTGCCTGGGCACCTCATCACACGACTACTGGACACGAGACTGGTCCACCACAATGTGACACGGTGGGAAACTTTTGATGTGAGCCCTGCGGTCCTTCGCTGGACCCGGGAGAAACAGCCGAACTATGGGCTGGCCATTGAGGTGACTCACCTCCATCAGACACGGACCCACCAGGGCCAGCATGTCAGGATTAGCCGATCGTTACCTCAAGGGAGTGGGGATTGGGCCCAGCTCCGGCCCCTCCTGGTCACTTTTGGCCATGATGGCCGAGGACACGCCTTGACCCGACGCCAGAGGGCCAAACGTAGCCCCAAGCATCACCCACAGCGGGCCCGGAAGAAGAATAAGAACTGTCGTCGCCACTCGCTCTACGTGGACTTCAGTGATGTGGGCTGGAATGATTGGATTGTGGCCCCACCAGGCTACCAGGCCTTCTACTGCCACGGGGACTGCCCCTTTCCACTGGCCGACCACCTCAATTCCACCAACCATGCCATTGTGCAGACCCTGGTCAACTCTGTCAACTCCAGTATCCCCAAAGCCTGTTGTGTTCCCACTGAATTGAGCGCCATCTCCATGCTGTACCTGGATGAGTATGACAAGGTGGTACTGAAAAATTATCAAGAGATGGTAGTAGAGGGATGTGGGTGCCGCTGATGTCAGGCAGTCTTCGGGGACACACAAGTTCCCATCCACTCACCCACACACTACACAGACTGCTTCCTTATAGCTGGACTTTTATCTTTAAAAAGAAAAAAAAAAAAGGAAAAAAAAAAACCTAAACATTCACCTTGACCTTATTTATGACTTTACGTGCAAATGTTTTGACCATATTGATCATATATTTTGACAAAATATATTTATAACTACATATTAAAAGAAAAAATAAAATGAGTCATTATTTTAAAGGTAAACTGTTCCTTTTCTCTTTAATCCGTTCTCTTTTCCTTCTGCCCCATCTCTTGAAAGAGATTTATGTGCCACCCCCGCCCCCCTCCAACCCCCCTGTTAAGGAGGGGCTGGGGGCAGGATGGAAGTCAGAGGGTGGTAACTAGAGGTGGTGAAGTTGGAGGGACAGGAAGTAAACTGATGGTAGAGAGATGGTAATTGCCAGGATGAATTGTTTTCCATTTCTATTTAATGTTAACAAGGACGCAGCATCCTCTCCCATCTGGATGACACATGCCTTGGAGAAACAGTGGGATGAAAGGAGTAGGCCAGATTAAAGACTCAGATTTGGGCTCCTTGTACATCTTCTGTTTTTGCTCACCTGTGAGAGGTGCGTCCCAGCTGAGTGTGATGGATAGAGTCTCAACTCTAAGGAATGATTCCCACTGCAGTTTTATGATAGCTAGGGTGTTTCCATTTATTATAGGCACCGATGATGTATTTTCAAACCAAAACTAATTTGTACATTCACATATTAATGTGTATGTGTGTGTGTGCGTTTGTTTTGACAGGCTTTGGGGTGGGGTGGGGGGGTGAAGTGGGTTTTATTGAATAGAACAAAAAATGTGCCTTACCTTTGAAAAGTTTGGTGACCAGTATTTTAATATACCACAGTGGTGGAATCCTCCAATGTCTCTTGGCTTTTGCCCCCTGTCCTTCTATTCCCCACACGAAAGCCTAAAATTCTAACAGATTGGGCTTGGGTGGCAATGGGATCAGATACTGAAGGGTCAAAACTGCTAAGTAGGCATTGTGAACACATTCTCCCACATGCAACACGAAGTCCAGTTCCAGCTCCCTTGCCTCTCGGTGCTGTCTGCTCACCCTTCTAGAGCTGGGCAGAGAGTAATGCATCTAGTGGATGTGCTCGCCCTTCTAGAGCGGGACAGAGAGTAATGCATCTAGTAATGCATCTTCAAGGAGAAAGCTCAATTTTTGGCCAAAGGGAAAAAGGAAAACGCTAATGTGTGTGAGTCCCCCTCAGTTAAGGGATGCCTAGAACTACATGGATATAGAAGCTAAGAGGATCGGAGGAAGAGACCCTGGCTTTTTCTTACTTGCCACCAGCAACTAAATTAAGCCCTGGAATTTTAGCCTGCGTAGGTTCATTTCTTATGTGTGTACTTTTCCCTGGGAAGGTTTGGGGCAAAAGCTTTGTCTTTATAGTCTGTGTAAGGTGGGCTGATAGGAGTGCCTTTCTCCCTTGTGAAGGTGTAGACACCAGTGGCCCTGGTGGTGGTGGGGGGGGGGGCACCCCTGCATTCATGTACACAACTCTTCCCAGTGCTTTTGGAGGTGGGGTGGGTGAAGCAGGATTCATTTTTGTTTTTAATTACCGAAGCCCTACAATCCTCCAAAAGGAGCAGCTTAGTGGAAACCAATAAAAATAGAAGTGGAGCGGCTGCCAAAGCCCCAGCTCCCCGGAGAGCGCAGGTGGAGAGAGGAGATCAGAGCCCCAGGCAAAGGCAGCAAGACTCCAAGGTTCCTCCAAAACTCCCTGCAAAGAGGGATATGTGCCTCCCTCCTCCAGCCCCCCAGGTCGCTGCCCCTTTGATTAATGGTATAGAGGTCGAATAAATCATTTAGGGGAAGCCCATTATGGGTTCCCCTCAGGCGGCCTCGTTTTGTTTCACCAGATTTCCAGCAACTTTCTGAAATGTCCGTGTCATTGGAAAGGAACCCGCAGATCTCTAGCACTTGGACAAATTATCAGAGGGCGAATCCTGAGCCTGGTGGCAGCCAGGCTCAGGTCACTTTCTAGCAACCACCCGGCCCCCCAACCCCCCCCCCCCCTTCTACTGGCTTATTTTCAGGAATGGATAATGTTGTTTATTTGTTCAGCCAAATATTTGGTCTGGGGAATTTACCGTGAAATTCTGTGAATTGCATATACCTAGTTAACAAAATAGTCCTAATGCCACAAATGTTAGCATGAAGAACAACGAGCTATGGCCAGCTTTAACTCTTTAAATTCTGTTTAAAGGCAGAATTTTGAAGTCATAGTCCTGAGGCCCAGGGAGATAAGGAATTGTGTGTGGAGATGATTTAATTTAGGGTACAGTGTTCTATCTTGGACTAATGCTCGACCCAGTACTTTAGGGAAGTTGTAGACTGATTCTCGGCCTCGCTTTTGGATCAAGCCTGCCACCCCCCCCCCCCCCATCTCTTTTTCCCAAAGAAATGTTCCCTTTACTTGAAGAAAGCTGGGGTGGGAGGATCGCTCTTGAGGAGTTCAGCAAAGTCGTAACCACATCAGAAGAGATCCTCCGTCGATCCCGGCCCAACCTTTAAACTGGAACGGGCTTCCGAGGAGTTTAAGGAAAAAAAAAAGGGGGGGGGGTAGGGGGTAGGGGCCCGGAACGCATCACACATTCCCCCGGCTCCGTTGCATAATTCGCTCAGAACCTGCCAGGTGACCTGCTGACTTTGTTTTCTGTCTTGACCATGCTTCATTCCACCACCCCCTTGCCGCCGGGCAGCACCACACTGAGAGGGCTCGGGGCGGCCGCGGCGCTGGCAGCCCCCAATAATCACCCGGCCTTGGACGGACGTCAAGATCCCGCCCGACAGGCTCCGCCCCGCGCCTGCTCCCGGAGCTCCCCCGGTCCGCGGCGGCGGGGGCGCCAGGGGGCGTCCTCCCCGCCTAAGACTGGACGGTGCACTCGGCGGCTGCGCCGGAGAAGCGCCGCGGGCTGCGTCCCCTCAGCCTCCTAGCCAGATTGTGGGTTTCAGGTCCCCCCACCCGACCCGACCACCCGTCCAGCTCAGCCGCGCTCGGGGCCCAGGGCGCTCAGGTGAAGCTCTGCAAAGACAGATGGATCTGATTAGTGCACCCAGGTCCTAAGGGCGTGTGCTCGGCACATTTAATGTGAAATGGGGTCAAGCGGCCACGCGGAGCGGTGGAGTCTGGGAAGAAATTCACCCAGGTGGAGGCGCCTAAGAAGGGTCGAGATCTTTAGGCATTTTCCGTGGGCAGCCGAAAGCAGAAATTAGGAAGCAACGCTCTGCTTTGCGCAGAGTGGGTCCACATCTTGGAGTGACAGACTGGCAGCGTGGGTGAGTGAGAACGACCCACTTGACAGAGAGGGTTGGACCCGCATGTGTGTCCCCCAAGATGCCCTCTCAGCTTCCTTGGGGTGTACAGAACCCTGGGGTCCGGCTGATTTGCCTCTATGCCCTACCTCCCCAGTGCAAGGAAGGAAAACAGAAAAGGCCTATGGTGTTCAAGAATGGGTTGACTCATTTCTTCGAGAAACGAGATGCCAAAGCAGTAATGCTTGCCGGGTCTCCTCTCGGCCTGTGGGTCTCCCAGGGACCCACAGTGCCCAAACCCTCACCCACCACCCAAAGGCCAGGGCTCATAATGGTGATCCCAAAGCTGAATCAAGGAAAATAAGCTGGAGGCCCAAGTCTCCAAGCTGTTTGTGCTCAATGGTACTTTGTTTTCAACACACAGCAGGTTGTGTAAAATGTACGTGCATTCTGATTTTTAAATGAAAAGAATAATACAAAAGCAACGTTGGTGACCTTACATTACCTGAGAACCAGAAAGTTATTAGTATTCCCTGGAGGAATTTAAGGCTAGCTGGTGGACTGCCAAAGTAGAATTCATGCAGAATTATTCAGGCATATTATCTGAGATAGACTAGCACAATCCTGAAAACTGGCAATCAATTCAGAGTGGTTAGAAATGTGGCCCCAGTGGCCCCATTTCCCCATGTTTTCAACACTTAGTGGCAGAATAAATAAACGATTCAAAACTGCAGCGGTTACCAGTGAGGCAAAGTGGCTGGTTTTAGGAAAAATTGTCAATTGCTCTAATATTAAAAAAAAAAAAATACTGGAAAATTTGAAAAATAAAAAACTCAAGGTATGCAACATTTAGTCAATTCTAGAAAAAGAAATTACAATAATTGTTCACTGAGGAAGCCATTTGAAATTAGCGTTAATAAGTCATTTTACTTAAGGTATTAACTGAAGCAAGTTCCAATTGTCTCCGCTTTTTCTCTGTCTCTTCAAAATCTTCTCTGAAAACCCTGAGTGAAAATATAAATGTTGTTTGTTCTTCAGAACAAACTATTCAGAAAATATAACACTATAGGATTCATTTCTATAGAAATGTTTACTGTGTGAAATTTGAGGAAAAGAGGACAAGATGGAACCATAATTTGCTGAGTTATGTTACTAATAAGAATTTCTTAAGCCTGGCTTTCAGTCGCTTTTGCCAGTTTCTGAAGAAAAGATATTGATCTCTCTTGACGTCTTATGACTTGTTTTCCAACAGCAATATTTAAAATAAGACAATCCCCCCCAAGTCCTTGAGCCCCTCACCAGGATGCAAATAGATTCTGTTTTTGCATAGTTTCATTGTTATTACTTTAGCAGTATTTTTTTTTTTTTCAGTTTTACTAACTAAAGCCATGGCCAGTAGATAATTTTCCTGAGGATCCAAAGCATACTGATCGAAAGTTTAAAATACCGGATTCTATTCTTTACTCTTGAAATTGTTTCTCTGTCCTTCTGGTACCAGCCATTGACTCCATCCCGCACATAGTTGCCAGGATTCAGTTGAGAAAATGTATAATTGTGTTCATCTTAAGCTTTATGCTGATTTAATTTTGAATCCTTGTCATCAAAGCAGTTTGTTATTAAGATAGAACCCAGGTGAAGGGCACCTGGATGGCTCAGTTGGTGAAGCCTCTGACTTTGGCTCAGGTCATGATCTCGAGGTTCCCAGTTTGAGCCCTGCATCGGGCTCTGTGCTGACAGCTCAGAGACTGGAGCCTGCTTGGGATTCTGTGTCTCCCTCTCTCGCTGCCCCTCCCCCGCTCACACTCTGTGTGTGTCTCTTTCTCAAAAATAAATAAACATTAAAAAAAAACAAGGTAGGACCCAGGCGAAGAGTCCAGAGATATGCACATTCTGAGAGAGAGAGAGAGATAGAGAGAGGGAGAGAGAGGAAAGAATTTCTTATTGAATTCAGTTAGGCTTAGATGTCTATTGATTATTCTGAAAATGTAGTGTTGTTTTTTCAAGGCTAATAACAGGTATGGTTATGGATATACCAATATTCTTTAAATTCATCTAGGATTCCAAAGTAGAAAAAGGTGGATCTTTCGAGAACTGACTTATAAACCCTTTTCAAGTGTTTCAGTGAGCACTATATAACCCAAAGCATGAACTTCCCACCAGAAAGTTCAGACTCAGGTATTTAATGTGCAGTTGTAATATCTCATTCTAGTTGCTTAAGGGCAACGATGTCTTTCCTCCTTCTAGTGTTTCTAGTCTGTATTTAAATATTTTAAAGAAATTTATAAGAAAGCAAATTTGCTTGTAGCCTCATCATCCTAAAACAACTATTTATGTTTTTCTATGTTGTTTTTCAGCCTTTGTTCATATATTTACATGTTGTCACATAGCTTTTATTTTGTCTTGTTTTTCTTAAAGAAAATTTAATAACCGTGACATATTTAGGATTTCAAACATATTATATGTATGTGTGTATATATATATATATATATATATATATATATATATATATATATATATGTTAATGTGGATCACCTTCCCTCCTTTGTGAAAGTAGGTTGGGTATAAAGCTTACATAGTTACCTCAGGTAATTTTAAGCAGCCTGGCTATAATAGCAGAGGTATGGGCATCACTTCCAAATTTCATTAAAATTCTTCCTGATTTCATTAAGTCTCAACTATTGTGGTCCCAGTACTAAACAGAATGCTCCTTGTGTGCTTTAAGTATCCTAAAAAAATGACATCTAGGGCTCAGACAATTTTATACTAGAGGACTTGTACCTCTCCGATTTAATCGTCTTGGGAATATGTTCCTTCTCTGGAGAAAGTCAGTTGTGACCCAGACAATGAAAGACATACTAAAGAGCTCTGTCTCATATACTCAGAAGTCATTGGTTGAGCAATTCCCTACGGGACTCAACGTGCGCCCCTCATTTTCTGGCCCTGACTTAGTGCACTGGTTTTATTGGGAGCTGAGGCTGATGGGAAAGGGGCGTAGAATGATGGAAATACAGTAATTACCAAATTGAAACCTATTCAGTTAGGTTACTGGGCTCAGAACCGACCTTGACACTTGCAACCTCCAGATTCCAGTTCGTTGGGGTCAAACACAAATGTCGAGTTGCTGAGTGATTTCCACATGCTTCTTTTGTGTACCTTCACCAGGGCAGACAAAAGATGTTTTTCCAATGGGACTCATTCTTTAGGAGGCCTGACCCTTGAAGGAGCAAACTAATCTCAGGTGATTTTGAGGTTTTAGGGCACTAAGAGAACTTTTAGAGCATGGAGAAGTAATTTGTTCAATGGTTCCTTAAAAGAGTTAATTTATCTCCAAAAGGTGAGTTCCTTTACTATCCTGGGTCCTTCACTTCCTCTGGGATCAGACTCATAATTTGCATAGCAAAGCATTCCATTTCGCTGGAAAGGAGGAGGTGGGGACCTTTAACAGGGAGAGTCAGTTTTCCCACAGTCTTTCACAACTCAGGAGTGTGCTAAGTGGGGTTGATCAACCTTTCCCCTCCCCTAAACTCCAAAAGTTCAGACTCTTTTGCTCACTATCTATCTTGAGATTGAGCAGTTTTTCCGGATGGAAGAGTTGTTGGATTTAGCAAATAGTTGTTGAGAAGACAGGTCTGCTTAGCATCGTTGCTTAGTTTGGCCAGTTTAGTGTGGACTTGCAGGTGAAACCCCAGGAAAACAAACAAACCCCACTCACATGCCTCCTCGTCTTTTTTACAGACATCAAATTTTATTTTCAATTAGAAAAAAAAAAAACCAGATAAGGCAAAGAGGAGGTTTTCCATATATCGATGACAGCCTGATTGGGCATGCTACAAATTTATCTTGGTATTATGTTTGTCACTTGGCTCTCCTGCTTGTTCTACTCAAAGTCATACAGGCAGTTAAATCACAGTCTCCGAGGGCCTCCACTTTGTGTAGGTTATTGTTTATTTGATTGTCACTTAACGATTCTCCAGAACCAGCTCATAATTTATTTTAACCAAATATGCTCTACCTTAGAGACCCACCATTATAAATACAGGGGACTTTTCAGCATTCTGGAAGATTGGACCCTCTGAGGTTCAAATTAGCATGAGATCTACCAGTGCTTCTTTTAATGTGCTTATTATTTCCAAATTGGGAGGTTAGTCACAGGGATCTGAGGGAAGAAACCAGGCTTTTAATAAGCTCTGTCAGTCACAAGGGGCAATTGGAAAAATATAAAACATTTGCCGCTAGAAGCCAAATTGTGATTTTGAGTCGAAACTATTGCAGTTTGAACATTTGTGGGAGAATCTAAATCTTGCCCTATCTCCCTAAGATCAGTGATGTTGTATGAGAAGCCATGGTGACTTTAAGAACAGCAAATTTAGAGAAATACTAGAGGAAGGAGAATGGCAAGCAGGACAAAATGATCTGTGGTCTTTTCTGCACTGTTCTACCCATTGCCAGAGTTTACAGGCTTCTTTAAGAGAAGCATGGTTTGGGGAGGGGGAGTATAACCAGATGGGGGTGAATTAGGAAGGGGCTTCTATTTTCCCTAGAATAAGATATGTAAAAATGTATTCTGGTTGTGCATACATAATTAAATATAAATACCCAGAATTTAAGCAGAAAAGTAAGCTGCTCAGAAGACAAACATGCATTTACATAGAATTGATTGCATCCCCGTATTGTAATGCTGGGATATTTTTGTTTGTTTGTTTGTTTGTTTTTAAAGGCATAGCTATGCAAATAAGTAGAAGCCTGGCCATCAGTGGGAAAATTATGATGAACAGGAAAATGCCCTTGAGGTTAACTTAATGCAACACGAAAATCTCCTTGAACAATTTTTATGGCACTTGAAAGATCTTCAGATGGGTCAATGAGTGGGGAAGGATATTCCCTCAAGTTTTAGGGTAATAATAGTAGACTGGCCTTAGCAGATATAAAAATATGTTACAAAATGACGATCATAAGAAGCTCCTTTCTAAGGTTATCAACAGAAAAAGGGATCAATGAAATGAGCAGATAGCTGAGAAATAGGTTTAAGATACTGTTAGAGCTCAACACCTGACAAATTAGAAGCAATAAGTGTAGGTACAGGAATTACTAGGAAATGCTACTTGGTTAAATGCATATCATGCAAAAATGATTTAATAGAGATGTGTAAGTTACACCAATCTTTAGAATATCTAAACATAGTAAAGAGTTAACCATGTTGGGGTGCCTGGGTGGCCCAGTTGGTTAAGTGTCTGACCCTTGATCGGCTCAGGTCATGATCTCACTGTTTGTGGGGCTCTGGGCTGACAGTGCAAAGCCTGCTTGGCGGTACTTTCTCTCCCTCTCTCTGCCCCTCTCCCACTCACGTGCATGCACTGTCTCTCTTTCTCTCAAAGATAAACATAAAAAAAAAAAATGAAGAGTTAACCATGTTTTTAAGTATAGGAAAATTGAATTGCCTGTTATCCAACCTATTGAAGAAACACACGTTCAGACTACTTAAGAAATTGACCTTCATTAAAGGTAAAGAAACTAGGTTTGATATGTAGAGGGTTTCTTTTATTTAAAAAAATTTTTAAGCTTATTTATTTTGAGAGACAGTGTGAGCTGGGGAGGGGCAGAGAGAGATAGAGAGGTAGAGAGAGAATCCCAAGCAGGCTCTGAAGAGTCAATGCAGAGCCCAATGTGGGGCACCAACTCACAAAACCACGAGATCATGAGCTGAGCTGAAACCAAGAGTCAGACGCTTAACCAGCTGAGCCACCCAGATGCCCTGGTATGTAGAGGTTTAAAAAAAAATAATGGCAAAATGTAATAAACATAAAAGGCAAAGCAACAGAGTATGAGTAGGACATTTCTTGATAAATGTTTACTCTAAAATATAAAATTGTGGCTATCATCCAAAGTCCAAATGAAGATTTATAGTCAAAGTAACTGAACAGACACTTTAGACCAGAGGTTGGCAAGCTTTTTCTGTAAAGGGCCAGATAGTAAGTGTTTCAGCTTTGTTGACCACAGGTTTTTGTCACAGCTCCTCGGCTCTGCGAGTGTGGCACAAAAGCAGCCACAGAGAATAGTAAACAAATGCACGAGGCTGTGTGCCAATAAAACTTTATTCATGAACACACAAATTTGAATTTCATATTATTTTCACATGTTATAAAATAGTATTTGTCTTTTGATTTTTAATTTTTTTTTTAAGTTTGTTTATTTTGAGAGAGAGCATGAGCAGGGGAGGAGCAGAGGGAGAGGGAGAGAGAGAATCGCAAGCAGGCTCCATGCTATCAGCGCGGAGCCTGATGTGGGGCTTGAACTCACAAACCATGAGATCATGAACTGAGCCAAAACCAAGAGTCAGAGAGAGAGAGGCTTAACTGACTGAGCCACCCAGGCTAAAAATATAAAAGTCTAAAAATATAAAAACTAAAAATATAAAAACTATTCTTAGTTCAGGGCCTGTAGAGCAATAAGGCAGCAGGCTAGATTTGGCCTGAAAGTCAACTCCTGCTTTTGGCCAGTGTTCCCCAAAGCATTTTCCTTGAAACAACAGTCTCAAGAGATTTTTTATGAAAAAAGAATGTTGTGACCAAATATATTTGGGAAACCCTGTGAACTATGTTACCCTCTTTGAAATTTACAATGAATATTCACATTGTAAAACCCTTGAAAGTCTCACAGGGAGAAACCTGCTTAACTTTGGTCAACCCAGTGACGCTTCTTCAAGTTATTTAGCCATAATGCCCCCTTTTGTCTCACAGATCTTAACGCTACAAGGCTTTTGCACAATTGGGCCCTTCCCCATCTCTCTGAGGACACTTCAGGCCTCTTTTCTTCTTGTTAACAGGATGCCAGCCACACAGGTTTTCTTTCTGTTGTTTAACCACCAAATATCTTCATTCCTGCCTTGGGTGTTTCTATCCGCTGTTCCCCATGTTGAAGAGTTTCTGCTGCGAGATCTTCACAAGGCTGGGCTTGTTGTTCAGTTCCCAGCCCGAGTGTCTCCTCAGTGAGGCTGTCTCAGATGTCCTGCTCTAGAACGGCTCTCTCCTTCCAGCGTGCTCAGCTGCAGGAATCAGGCTGTGTTCTTCACTGAATAAGAAATTTTCTCTCTCTCTGTGGATGTGGATGTGTCATCTTCTCACTGCAATGAAATCTCCACGAGACTGAGAACCTGGCCCCTCTTGTCTTCCTGTCTTGAGATGAAGCATCTGCCATATAAAATACATGCAATATAATTTTATCCAGAGAAATTGAGATATAGATATAGAAATATAGAGATGGGGGAGGGGAGGAGGGGGAGAGGAAGTATTTCACAAATCACATTTCACATTTTTGGATATGCTATTTTGTGCAAAAGAAAATACAAATGCTAAATTATCGCTTGAAAAAGCACACGATGTCAGGGGTGCCTGGGTGGCTAGGTCAGTTAAGCAAGTGATTTTTTTTTTAAATTTTTTAAAATGTTTATTTCTTTTAGAGAGAGACAGAGTGCAAGTAGGGGCAGGGCAGAGAGAGAGGGAGACACAGAATCCGAAGAAGGATCCAGGCTCTGAGCTGTCAGCACAGAGCCCAATGCGGGGCTCGAACCCAGGAACCACGAGATCGTGGCCTGAGCCCATGATGGCTGCTCAACCGACTGAGCCACCCATGTGCCCCAGGAACTTATTCATGATTTCAGCTCAGGTCATGATCTCAGGGTTGTGGGATGGAGCCCTGTGTCAGGCTCCTCGCTGAGTGTGCAGGCTGCTTGAGATTCTCTCTCTTCCTCTCTCTGCCCTTCCCCATGCTCCCTCTCTCTTTCTCAAAATGAATAAATAAACTTAAAAAAAATGCACAATGTCACTAGTAGTTACATTGCAAATTGATACACATAAAGTTTATATTCCAACTCAAATTTACTCTAAACAGCTTATGTAATCACACCCATCAATTGCCTAGGTTTCTCTAAATGAATTTATGTATGTATGCATGTATGTATGTATGTATGCATTTATCTGGGGCATCCAAAGAACCTGCAATCAGAACTATAAAATTGTTTGTATTTATTCTTCTTTTTAAATGTTTATTTATTTTTGAGAGACAAGAGAGAGACAGAACGTGAGCAGGGGAGGGGCAGAGAGAGAGGGAGACATAGAATCCGAAGCAGGCTCCAGGCTCTGAGCTGTCAGCACAGAGCCCAATGCAGGACTTGAACTCACAAACCTTGAGATCATGACCTGAGCCGAAGTCAGACGCTTAACCAACTGAGCCACCCAGGAGCCCCTATACTTATTCTTTGACACTTTGGGGAACACACTTCATAGAAATAATCTGTAGAGGAAAACGGTATTGTTTTCCATAAATTGATATCAACACTACAAAGATTGGAAATGATCTTTCTATGATTGTTAAAAATGACAATAGTGTAAATTACGTTACTACTTGGACTTGTTTATTAAGCAACAGTAAATGAGAGGAGCAACATATACGCCCTCTGATTACACTGATGTAAAACGTGCACACACCCAGTAAACATAGCCAGACAGGAACCTACACTAAAGCATAGTAAATTTCATGTTTGCCACAGTCTCTTCTCTGTAAAGTTAAAAAGTCAACAAGAAAGAGAGAGAGAGAGAGAGAGAGAGATTGGAGCTTGTCTGCACTGAGGAGAGCAAACCGGTTCTGTACATGCTTTATTTCAGGTCAAAGAGATAAGACTTCAAAATCCTGAAGTAAATGTGGCAAACTTATCCCTTCGGCCTTGTAAGGTAAGTCTGAGCCTGTGGTCCCAAAGCCATTTCTCAGTGAACTCACTTGGCTGTGCTCTGAGTCCTTTGAGAGGCAGAAGGTGACTGTGCACTATGAAGTATTTGCATTACACAGGGTACTTTTGCATAAATTACATGGAAGACACTAGTTCCTACACCTTGGATTTATGAGCTTTGTTCTGTTGGTTTAAATGGTTAACAAACACGTGTTTAAACCTTTCAAAAGCAAAAACTTTCCCATGCTAGGATTAGCTAAGGGGTAAAAGCCTGGTTCCCTATTTACAGGGTCCTAGTCCAGTGAGGAATGAATGCCAATGTGCCCACCGGAGTGTTTTGCAAGGCTGTTTGATCTGAGGCACAAAGATCCCCCGGTGTGTACGTGAGCTCCATGGATGAGCACTGGTCAGAGCACTGTTATGTAATTATAGCATCCATAGCGTCCAACACGCCACCCAGCTGAGCCTCCTAGTTTGCACTGGGAGTGGGCATCATTAGGATAGTGAGAATTAATTAATGTTTATGACGACTTGTCCAGATTCATGGGAGAAAAGCACTGTGTAAGAGGCAGTGTGTTAATATGTTCGGGAAAATGATGCCTTTTTTTTGTTTTGTTTTGTTTTTAAAGAGCTGATTGGGTAGAAATGTTGTCATTCTAAACACTCATTTTAATTCATTTGAAGGTTTTGGGCAAATTCTTTTCTCGTCATACAAGTCAGGTTTATTTGGAATACGGTGAATATTTTGCCAGCATACAAACTTGAAGAACTGAGATTTGACCTGGCTTGCTGTATGTAAAATACCATCATTCTCGATGAATAAATAGAACCAATTTTTCAGTTCATATATGTCATTATACCACTTCTCTATTGTGTGCAGAGTAAGCAAATGTAGTCTCTGCAAAATACTGCACTTTACAATCCAAGAATAATTTTTTACCAAAGTTTACAGAAACACAGTGGCTAGCAATGTATATTTGAATTGCTCACATAATTTTCATCTTGGCTTCAAAAAATGAAAAGATGATACGAAAAATATGTTTCAAGTGCTATCAATTGAAATTTATCATTTCAGTGTAGCTAGTTTGCTAGATAATTGTTTCTGTGCTTTCTTTTATAAAGAGTATTTAAACACTGGAGGCAGAAAAGAAATAGGGTTAATGTAAAGTTGCACAGTTAAAATAAATTGCACACGATATTTATAATGTCATTGGCTCACCCACATGGCATAAGATATAGAAACACTTTTTACTTAACTAACTGTAAATTTAAATACAACATAACATGAGAATAAATTGCTAACTGATGTGTAGCTCCATAGCTTATCAACCTGTGTCCTGGGTGTATATGGAACATAAATTTAGCATAATTCTTGGCTGTTGAGCAGCATGTCTGGTGCTCTAATGAAAATGATTCGGCAGACAAGGTGCATTCATCGTATTTAATTTAGAATAATTGTTTTTTTAATATTTTAGAATGATCCTT
The DNA here is from genome assembly GCF_014898765.1 of Herpailurus yagouaroundi. Classification (NCBI taxonomy): domain Eukaryota; kingdom Metazoa; phylum Chordata; class Mammalia; order Carnivora; family Felidae; genus Herpailurus; species Herpailurus yagouaroundi. Next base: position 30,590,343 of record NW_024412396.1, on the reverse strand, counting down.
CTTTATAATTAAAGGAGATGCTTAGAATGTCCTTAATATTACACTGTAATTTTCCTGCAACAGATGCTTAACTCAGCAGCACCAGTTTATTCATTCTGAAGTGTTTCATTAGGCTAAACGCATTTAGTAGCAAAGCTACAAAATAAGGAAAGTTACTCAGGTGCTGGAGACCACAGATATTAAACATTTTGTGCTGACTTTGAATTCTGCTTACATGTGGTTTGAATTATTTGATAACTCTTCATACTTTTCTCAGGTGTACAAATTATTCCCTTCTTTAAATTGCATTTTCAATAGAAAACTGTTCTTGTTTATTAACCTAGGGAAATATGAAGATGTTACAGAGAATCTTGTGTCATCCAATTATAAAGTCACGAATCTAGAAACTCCTCTTGTGGCACAATTTCATATTGAGTGAAGCATTAATCTCTAATATTTATCATTTTCAAAGTGAAAGGATGCTTTGGAGCGTTATGACTGGAATGTCTCAAAACGGGAATTAGGCCAGGTTACCTAGGAAGCCTGTGAAGATGGGGTAGGATGCGTTAGGGGTGAAATCAGCCCAAGGAAGGAAAAGACTGTGATGGGATTTGATTTGATGGAGAAAGACAATTTGTGGTAGAAAACAAGTTGCTTTTAACCTTAGATTTTTACAATCGGTCAAGTGTGAGCTGGAAACCAGAAGAGAATGTATTTGAGGGCAGAAAAACAAACTGGCATGGCCAACACGTGAAAGCTTAGGTCATTGATCTGGCAGTATTCAGATCCACAGGCATTGACGACTGACACCCTGGGGTCAAAGAAGAGTTGGGTGAAGTCACCACAAAGTGTGAAGTTAACATTCTGAAGACTTCAGAGCTAACTGACAGAATGCCTAAATAAAATAATACTTGTATTTTTAAAAAGAAGACTAACCAACTCACCACTATAACTTCAATATGTGGAATTCCTCAAGTTTATCACAAATTTTCTTAACTATAAGCTTTCATAGAGCAAGTGAAATTTGAACTAGACCTTAAAGCTTGAGAATGGTTCCCTTCAGAAGTTCCTGACCTGCTGTATCCCACATGGACTTTGAGGCAGTTTTCCACCAGTGTCTTTGACTTGCACTGCTTTTCCACATAGATTTTTGTCTCTAGGTTCCTCATGGGACGAAATCATGCTGAATTATTATGGCAGTCTTCTGTGACTGTGCCACAGAGGAAAAGTAACCGATTTTGTAAACTGATACCTTGACCTTGCCCCTGAGCAGACAATGCTATAACCAACTTAGCTAACTAGTCACAGACCTAAGTAGATGAGCTTGGTTGACTGAGGGGAAGCAATAAATTATGTTTGTATTGACCTTAGTAAACCTTTTAATTCTTTCCCACATGATATAGTTCTCAACAAATTGGGAAAATATGGCCTAGAGTCTAGGTAATTGCACAAGTGCAGATCAATGGCCAAGGCCTGCCGCATGCTTGATGTATGCAAACAGCTTCATCATCTGTAGGGAATGGTGGGGCGCTTAAACTCCAGACCATTCCCTCCCATGGGCCCCAGGAGGATGCTGACCTTTTGTTGCCTACAATAGTGGGAGGGAAGGGACATGGCCTCCTGCCCCATTAGGGAGGAAACACTGTTCCAGGTGTGTCGGGGGTCAGGACTGACAAGAGGAGGCCTGAATGTTATTGTTACATTTTCCCTAGCAGCTGGTCTCTCCGAATGGGAAGAGGAACCCAACTTGCCTCCTTGCACCATTTGGCTGCTGGTTGCTATCAACTTGAGTTGAAATCTTCCTGTAGTGGCCTGGGCTTTTTGTCTCTGCCTGTTTGCTAATAAGTTGCTTCACAATCCCTCTTTCTTTCTTTTTTTTTTTTTTAATTTTTTGTAATATTTATTTTTGAGAGAGAAAGAGAGAGAGAGAGAGAGAGAGAGAGAGAGAGAGAGAGAGAGAGATAACATGAGCAGGAAAGGGGCAGAGAGAGAGGGAGACACAGAATCCAAAGCAGGCTCCAGGCTCTGAGCTCTCAGCACAGAGACTGACATGGGGCTGGAACCCATGAACTGTGAGATCATGACCTGAGCTGAAGTTGGAGGCTTAACCAACTGAGCCACCCAGGCACCTCCACAATCCCTCTCTTAGTTGTAATAGGGAATGCACTAAAAAACTTACATAGCTTCCAAGTTGGAAAGTTGATACAATTTGTAGAAAATTCACTCCTTCATTCACTCAAATATATAATTGTTGAATAACAACTATCGTGTGTCACCATTGTCTTTAGCAGGAGGCATACTGAACAAGATTGAGCTTTTGCTTTGGAGGACGTTCCGTCTATTTGATGACACTGACATGTGTATACATAATGCCTGTATTAGTTTACGAGGGCTGCCGTAAGAAAATACCACATTTTCTTTGGGATTCAAATACCACATTGTCTTTGGGATTAAAAAAAAGTAACATATTTTCTCTCAGTTCTGGAGGCAGGAAGTCCAAGATCAAGGTATCAGCAGGCTTAGTTTCTCCTGGGACCTCTCTTCTTGGTTTGTAGATAACCACTTTTTTCCCGTGTCCACACATGGTCTCTCTTTTGTGTTCACACATCCTTGGTGTCTCTTTGTATGTCCAGATATCATCTTCTTATGAGGATGCCAGTCAGATTGAGCTAAGGCTTTACCCTAAAGGCCTCATTTTCATTCAACCACTTCTTTAAAGGTCTTATTTCCAAATACAGTCATATTCCGAGATACTGGGGGTTAGGGTTGTAAAAATGAATTTTGGGTGAACACAATAGTGAGATAAGTATTAAAAGATATGGAAAGTTTTATGTGAGCTCAGATGGTATCTTGGGACCAGGATGACATTAACTGTCAGTATTACTAGAGCCTTGAGCAGGTGTCACTGTGGTAATTCACAGGTGGAATTAGGTTTATGGCCATGATCATTTGACTAGCATCATGTATAGAATATTCTAAATCTCAATGTCTTTAAGGTGGGACAGACACTTGCCTCTTCCCCACATTTACAATGTTTATTTAGCCCTTAGAGGTATTCAAGTTTTCAATCCTTGGTTACATTGATAAGGAAGAAGAGAAACATTTTTGTACCCACCCCATAATTTGCAAGGCCCTCTAGTCCACATCAAGTAAACTACATTATTATACACCTGCTGTTAATTTACTTTATCCATTCCTCTCTCTACCCACTTTTATTTAGTCTTCCCCCATCCAACCAAGAATCAGAGATGGACTCTTTATTGAGTCACATACCTCTTCGCAACTGCTTTTTTGGTTACTTGAAGATTTAAAAAAAAATTGAAACTACTACTTAATTTGCTGTTAATTTCTTTTTATTTTTTATTTCTTATATATTTTTTTAATTTTTGAAAAAGAGAGAGAGTGCACGTGAAAGTGGGGGAGAGGGGCAGAGGGAAAGAATCCCAAACAGGCTCCATGCGTAGCACAGGAGTCCAACACGGGGATCGGTCTCACAACCTTCAGATCATAATCTGAGCTGAAATCAAGAGTCAGCCGCTCAACCGACTAAGCCACCCAGGCGTCCTCCTGTTAATTTCTTAAAGACTTTCCACTGGTACTACAAACCTGAATCTTCTCCATTCTCTTCTAATTTAAAATTACATGTGGTCGTGGCTGATGATAACTAGGACCCAACTCAAGTGATCCTTTAACATTCAGCTCTACTGCCAACTGGCAATTTTGGGGGGGATATCCTGGTTAAAAAAGCAAGGAGAGAGAATCCAGTGGGTTGATTCATTTCCTTGTATCGGGTGGTAGGTTACCACCATTTATAATGTGGATGAAATTGTTGAGTTTCACTATAAAGGAAGGATAGATAAGTGGGCAGGATATATCCAGATGCCAAAAGTACTGTATGATCTTGGTATTGCCTATTTTTCTGTGCTGGTTTAGAAATAACATTAAAAAAACAATATGGTAAAAATTAAAATATTTTATGTAAAATGTAAAAAAGGTGGAGAGTTTCAGTAGTAATCAAAGAAATGCAAATGATGCAAATATGAATCATAACATTTGAACTTCTCAGTTTGGCAAAGATTTAAATATTGATGATGTCCTATATTTGCAAGAATGTGTGAAGATGAGCACTTCTACATTATTCATGGGGTATAAATTTGTACAATCTCTGGAAAGCAGCTTGATACTAGATATCAAAATATAAAATTCCACTTCTAGGAATTTATCTCAAGTGCACCAAATATAAACACACACACACACACACACACACACACAAATTATCACAACATTGGAAATAATTGGTAAAAAAATAACTAGAGACATAAGAATCCATTAATAAAGGATGGGTCAGAATCATTATTGTCCATTCATATAATGGAACTCTATGTGGAACTCTATGTTGCCATTAAAAAGAATGAGTCATAGCTATAATTCACTGGCATAGACAGATATTTCAATAGCATATTATTTAATAAAAAAGAAAAACAATCTTGAAAACAACTATGTAGGAGAACTCCACCAATATTAACTTAAGTATATGTATCTTTTTGTGAGTGTGTGCATGGAGAGATGGCAGGGGTTCAGCAATATAGTTATAAGGACAACCTCTGGGAAATGAAATTTGGGTGGTTTTTACTGATTTAGGGGACTTTTATTATCTTTGTTCTTTCATAAAGACTAAACATTTTCTTTGTATTATCTTTATAATTAGAAAAAAAGTAAATAAAATATTTGTACAAAAATATACTTCTTAGGGCCAAGATATTTACCAAACAGTTCGATTTCAATATCTGACTCTGTAAACTGTTGGCTTGCTCAAATATCTTCCTTTTATTTATAGGCATAATTCTTGCATGCAGAATATTATTGCAGTATACCTTGAACTTCCCTTTTAATAAATATGAGTTATTCCAACAGTGGCCAAATAAATTAGGGATATGTACATGTTCACTGAAGACCAGTGTTATGGGCTGAATTGTGTCTCTCCAAATGTATGTGTTGAAGTAGAAGACTGTATTTGGAGATAGGATCTTTAAAGACATAATTAAATTAAAATAAGGTCATTAGGATGGGCCAACCCAATATGACAGATGTCCTTATAAGAACAGGAAATCTGGGCAGAGTTATGTATAGAGGAGAGGTCATGTGGAGACCCAGAGAGAATGCCACGTACAACCCATGAAGGAGGCCTTGGAAGTAAACAGTTCTGCCGAAGCCTTGATCTCCAAATTCTAGCCTCCAGATTCCTGAGAAAATGAATTTCTGTGTTTAAACCACTCAGTCTGTGGTGGCCCTTTTTTAATGTTTTACTTAAAAAAATTTTTTTTTCTGTTTATTTTTGAGAGAGAGAGAGAGAGAGAGAGAGAACACAAGCTGGGGAGGGATAGAGAGAGATGGAGACATGGAATCCAAAGCAGGCTCCAGGCTTTGAGCTGTCAGCACAGAGCCCGACACAGGGCTTGAACTCATGAACCACGAGATCATGACCTGAGCCGAAGTCAGAGCTTAACCCACTGAGGCACCCAGGCACCCCTGTGGTGGCCCTTTTTAATTGCAGACCTAGAAAACTAATGCAACAAGTAAAACTACCTCGTCTGTAATCCTTATTGAAAGTCTTATTTTTGTTTTGTAATATTTCTAAGACACTAAAACATATTTGAAATGAATGATCTTAAATTTTATTAAACTACCCAAATTAGTAAACAAGCAGACAAACAAAAAGTAAACACCAACTTCAAAATCTTACACCTGAAAAAAATTATCTAACGAATAAACATAAATATAACACCAAAGAAATGAAATTATACCAGCCATAGGTAAGGTTGGATTTGGCAAAGAAATCTATATACATAGGTGTGGAGTTCTGTGATTTCAATTAGATAAAAGTATATGGAACAGAAATATGATTTTAATCAAGGCTATACCTTGTAAAATTGAAGAACCTACTGTTTTATCCCATTTATTGTTTTTGTGTATATGGTTTTCATAGAATTTTCATTGGGAAAGGAAAACCTTACAATACAGAGAATTTAAAAAATGGGAGGAAGGTAAACCATTTCACTTAAAATATTCTAAATTGCTGGGGCTTTTAAAACTTGTGACAAATTAAGTCCAAATAGTAATTTTTATTTAGTAATATCTAAAGATTTTAGATAGAGTTTTAAAGTTCTTTTCTTAATGTAAAGGGATATTTGTAAATGAAGGGTTTGATTTTACCAAAGGTATGGTAGCTGCTTAATGGTTACAAAGTATGAAATCCTCTGGAAAAAAAGCTACTTTTAGTTAACATATGTTGGATCTTGTGTATTTACAGGAAATGTTTCCATTTAAGACCATTGATACATTAATAGTTTCCAGGCACGTTTTATGACAGCCCAAGTTTGTACTCTTTTGAACAACTAAAAAAGGATGTTTTTATTTTTATTTTTTCAACGTTTATTTATTTTTGGGACAGAGAGAGACAGAGCATGAACGGGGGAGGGGCAGAGAGAGAGGGAGACACAGAATCGGAAACAGGCTCCAGGCTCTGAGCCATCAGCCCAGAGCCTGACACGGGGCTCGAACTCACGGACCGCGAGATCGTGACCTGGCTGAAGTCGGACGCTTAACCGACTGTGCCACCCAGGCGCCCCAAAAAAGGATGTTTTTAAAGTAAGCACTTAGATTTGCCTGGATCTCATTTATAAAGCAAGGGTCTTAACTTCCAGTGTCTCTGAAATCAAACTGTGCCCTGAAGTAGTGAATTCCCCAGAGGGATGACCACAACATTTTCCATTCAATTTCTCTTTACCATCAAACTTCCTAAGTCTCTTGTACCTTTGTGTTTTCTTTCTGGAAAAGTAGTGAATGGATGCAACAGTGAATGAAAGTTGTCCCTCCAATGCTCCAATTTTATTCATGGATAGTCTGTGATTTTACCTTTTTTTTACTCTCTTAGAGAAGTTGCCAATCATAAATCATTTATTATAGCACTGCTTGAAAACTCCGTGCTCACTTTGATACTGGGTTTTGGCCGGCATCTTTTAGTGGCATTATGAGGCCTTTAAGAATGGGGGACTGAGGGGCACCTGGGTGGCTCAGTCAGTTGAGCATCCAACTTCCGCTCAGGTCATAATCTTGTGGTTCGTGAGTTTGAGCTCCACATTGGGCTCACTGCTGTCAGCCTGTCAGCCCAGAGCCTGCTTCAGATCCTCTGTCCCCCTCTCTCTGCCCCTCCCCTGCTTGCACTCTCCCCCCAAAAATAAATAAAATATTTTTAAAAAATGGGGACTGATTTGGTGGAGAAATACGAATATATTCTCAGGAACAGGTAAGGTGCCAATGACCTTAATCATTTTTGTCTTCCAGTGTGTGTCTTCCAATGGCCCTAGTGGCCAGGTGACTCCAATCAGATGCTGTATGTCCCCTCTTTGGGGGAGAGGAGCTAACTCTTCCTCTCTCCAGATGTCTGTGAACTATTCCATCTAAGACTTGTCCGCATCCCCATAGTACTCAGCATACTGCTCACACATAGTGAAAACCATCTGAATTCAGAAGCTTGGTAGTGTTCATCTTCTGCAAACTAGAGGGTTTCCTTAAGAACACGTATGCTTCAGATCACCTTGGTTCAACTATTTTCATTTATTTCAAAGACTAAATGTGGCCTTATTACGTGCCGGACACTCTGCTCATCACTGAGGACACACGGAAGACGTGGTCCCTTGTCACACGTTTATAAATGGGCTTGTGCCCAACGAGGCTATACAGGTGCAGAGGAATGGGGAGACAGGGGACTGATTCCTAGAGACACTATTAGGTCCCTAGAGTAGCCCAATTACCTGGTTTCAAAACTTCTCAGGGAGTGCTTGCCCTTACCCCTATAGGCTTCCCAAGGAAGGGAGAGGACAGCTGCTTCTTCAACTCAGAAGTATTTTAACTAGCTCTTTAAAGTGGTAAGATATAGTTCTACTGTCATTGCAGACTGCACAACTCACTAATGTTCTGAGAGCTGTGAGCTGGGGTTCCCTGAGGTAGCTTCCTCATTTTAAGTGTCTTACCCTGTCTGCAGAACTTAGGAGAGGTGGAGGTCCAGATTTCCCCTAGACTTTCTTATAGGAGAATTTAGGCAGCACAAAAATATAGTCTGTGAAGTTACCTTGTACTTGGTCATACTGTACAGTTACACATGATTTGGGTACTTGCTGTAAAATCAAATGACCCTCAACTTAGGCTCTACGGTGCAGACCCTTGAGGAATCAGTCCCCTGTCTCCCCATTCCTCTGCACCTGTATAGCCTCGTTGGGCACAAGCCCATTTATAACCGTGTGACAAGGGACCACGTCTTCTGTGTGTCCTCAGTGATGAGCAGAGTGTCCGGCACGTAGTAAGGCCACATTTAGTCTTTGAAATACATGAAAGTAATTGAACCAAGTTGATCTGAAGTATATGTGTTTTGAGGAAACCCTCTAGTTTGCAGAAGATGAACACTACCAAGCTTCTGAATTCAGATGTTTTTTTGCTGTGTAAGAGCAGTATGCCGAGTACTATGGGGATGCAGACAAATCTTAGATGGAATTGATTCCTGGTTCCAATGAAGCACCTATAGTCAAATGGAAGTCCTGTGCCTGCCTTGAACTTATGCTTCCCTCTGACTCCTGCCCCAATTCTCTTCTCCCTGTCCAGCCTCTTGGCACTCTTTCCCCACCTCATACTTCCCATTTGTCTCTCCTCCTTGCATTCTGTACCCCCAGCTCCTGGAATCTGCTTGTGCTGAGATCATTGTGTCACAAACTCAATAGTCACTTTTTAGCCCTCCCAACCTTAATTTCACCTGCAGGAACATGTCCACATGTGGCCATCTGTTCATTTCCACTCTCTGCTCCAGGATTTCTATTTTCTGGATGTTCCCCTTCAGGCTCTCTTGCCAGTTCTCCTTTCTCTTCTCAAGTCCACAGGTAGCTTTTTGTAGACCTCCATCTTAGATTCTCTTTTCTCATATCACTTTCCTGGTTATTTCCATCATGGATGTACATTAGAAGACCTTGTGGAGTTATTTTAAGCTAGGCATACACAGGCCCCAGAAATTCTGATTTGTTGGGCCTTTGGTGTGTGTGTGTTGTGTGTGTGTGTGTGTGTGTGTGTGTGTGTGTGTGTTTCAAGAAAAGAAATTCCACAGGTGATTCTTCATAACAACTCTTGTAGAACCTTGGCCCTATTTCTCTCCCTCTCTCTCTCTCTCTCTCCCCCCGCCCCTTTCCATCTCTGTGTTTCTCTCTCCTTCTCTCTAGGTGAACTTATCCTCTCTTGGCTTCCATGCTGATAACTTCCAAATCTAAATTTTCATCTCAGAGCTTGCCTTTGATTCCAGATCACTGCATACAAGCATATTCTTGGGTAACTCAGGGGCATCTCATAAAATTGTCCTAAATGGAAATCATGACTTATTTCTCCAAATGTGCTCCTCCTCCTGTTTTTCCCTTTCAGTAAGTGACATTGTCATTTGTACAATCCAGAAAACCAGACATTCTCCTTGACTCCTTCTGCTTCATCTCAGTGAAGCACCTAGGCTTGCCTAACTTGCTTCCTGAATACACATTTGCTGAGAAACAACCATTTTTACTGCAACAAAAAGGCAATTGCAAATGATTTAATCCAATACCTATTAACTATGTTCATTTTTCTCGATTTCAGTGACAACATCTTGGTCCAAGTGCTCATTCTTCAGATGGCTGAAATACCTCTCTTACTCGCCTCTCTGCATCTGTCCTTGTCCCTTCTTTCATTATTTGTACTGTCTCCAGAGTTAACTTCCTTTTATTTTTTTTAAATGCAGATCTGATTACATCATACCTTCACTTTAAATAAGTTGTCAGTGTACTTTGAAATAGGTTTAAAAGTCTTAAATGGCTTGGAAACCCTTCTATAATCTGGTCCCTTGTTCATCTGCACCTTATTCTAAGCAACTGTTTTCTTTCCACTTCCTTCTCTGATCACAACTTGTTGGACTTCTTTAGGTACCTTATGGTGTAGGGACTTGGCACATGGTACTTTTCTTGGCCTGGTATGCTTTTCACTAATTATCTTGTTTGGGTAGCTCCTATAAATTTGTCCTATCTCACTTGTGCTGGAAGGTTTGCCTGATAATCGCCACGAGGTTAAGGGCCTCTAGTATGTATCCCCAAACTCTCAGTTATAGTGCATATCATCATTGCCATTCATTCCGTAAATTGTTGTGCAATTATTTATCCAAAAAGTTTCCTTCTGCTAGACAAACACTTCATGAAAGCAGGACTATATTCATCTCATTTTCTGCAGCAGCATCAACTTTTAACAGGGTGCCTTAAATTTGGTAAATTCCTGATGTGTATGCATTGAATACATGAATGAGATGGGAATTAAGACACAAATGTAGAAAACAGATATCAGAAAGTATTTTAGAGGTGTTAGAGTAGAGACATAGATTAAGCACCGTGGGGGATGGAAAAGAAAGACAGATTGTTCTGGGTTTTTTGTGGAGGATTTATCACACAGAAGGTGATACTGGTCTTGGCCCTTTGCAGGTAGTGAGGTTTTTCAGGGATAAAGAATGACATCATACGTGGAGGGAAAAACAGGAGCAAAGGCATAATAGTGGAGAAAGACAGAGTAAGGTTAAGAAATAGCAAGGACCCAATTGACCTTAGGCTAGCCTAGGTACTGGGGACCTAGTAGGTGATAAGCCTGGGACCCAAGATGGGAGAGGAGAACAAATGATGGAGAGCCCAAGGAGTTTAAATTTGTCATTTTCAGCCACAGTCCCAGCAGTGTTCTGGGAGAATTGATCTGGCTTTTGTGTGCAGGGGATGCTCTGAGAACCCAAAACCAGTTGGGAAGATTGCAGTAAACTTTGTGAGAGACAATGAGAGCCAGAACTCAGTTTGTCGCAGCAGGAATGAAAGGAAAGACAACACTGAGGCTAGGGTGCCAGAGGTGGCATTGCTAGGGCTTCGAGGGCTGGTTCCAGGCAATGGCAACAGAAGGAGAACTGGCCCAAACACTAGAAGGGAGGCCAACAATTTCAGAGGAGCACTAGTTAGGGTGTAAGGGGGGATCTGATGACTGCATCGTGTCCATTCCACAAAAACTGCAAGAATCATGCATTAGACAAATACATTCACCAGGATTTCTATCCAGTGTCCGCTCTGCGGACACATTCCTACTCATGAGTAGTTGCTGAGGTGGTTTGTAAGGTGATTTCTAGACGGGCTATTAAAACATATGTTTTAATCTATATATATTTTAATAAATATTTTAATAACTATATATTTTTTAATTTTCATTTTCTTTGGCATTTAAAAAATCCCTTTCCCCCCCCCAGAAAGTGGTTATGGTTCAATCTACTTTATAGGTATGTGGGAGGCTTGCAAATGACTATTTCACATTTACTGTGTAAACGAGTGACTCAGTATGTTACTTTAGAACCAGATATGTGTGGTTTTGCTTCACTTGAGGAATTCAGTAAAGAACATACTTCATGTCAGCAGAAACCCTCATAAATCTATATAGAGAAGGGCATGAGTAAAACTTTTTTTTATCACATGGCTGCATGGAATCCGTTTCCTTTTCTTTATGGAGACGCTCTAGATTTTTCTCGCATACCTCAGAAAAAGCTTATTCATGCCCAGGAAGAGATTCTGATAAGGGGCACCTTTGTCATCTTTTTCTTGCGTATACTTTTCAAGATTAAAAAAATGATTGAAGGAGGAAAGTAAGATTCTAAGGGTTATTTTGCCTTGTATGTGAGAGGGTATGCATTTTCCCTCTAGACCTGTACTCCAGGGGAAGCTTGCCAGAAAAAACAAACAAGGTAGCAATGGTCCTATGCAGTTTTTCCTGCACAATGGCTGGGCTTCTGTATCTGGCCCTATGTATATAAACTATGTGTCTTGGGATAGAAAGTCTTCCAGAAGCATAAAAACATGGATACAAGAAGTAGCGGAGAGAGATAACTTTCTCTTGGTTGGAAAAGAACATTTATACTGTTGCTCTTTCAGCTTGGATATTAAGCTTTAAAAAAATGTCCACACATATCATCTTCTGGCTAAGTAGGTTTTGACTCAGAGAAATCCAGATCAGGCTGGTTAGCTGAAAGGAGATAGGTGTTGGGAGGAAGTCCCACATAGAAGGGTTTCTGCAGGAGACACCTGCCCAGTTTGGCGTAATGAACTCAGCGGCCTGGCAGAATCTCTATTTGAATACTTTGGTTGGATTGGTGACCTTTCGTGGCTTTTGTGGCATGGAAAGACATATATATTTTTTTTCTGAATGGAACACTATACGTTCCTCTAAAGAGTCCTTGGCATTCTGTTGTCTCCTGACCTTATTAGTGAAAGTGGAGAGATTCTTAGATAAGCATAATGTTAGAAACAAATTTAGAACTTTCAATTTACATATTCTGTGTGCCATATTACAAAAATTCCCTAGGAAATTGATGTATTATTTATTTAATTTATACTTGAAATGCAAAGCATTTCATGTCTTCACAGGGGCATTTACTTAGTATTAGTCTTTAAAAACACGTTTTTATTTTGTAAACACCATTCCTCTCCGTGTGTGTGTGTGTGTGTGTGTGTGTGTGTGTGTGTATGTGTGTGCATGCACGTGCTTTAACCCCTGAAATCTATCATATTTTTTTTTGACTTTAGAAAACTTCTGAGGCTGTCTGTCATGCCTAGTGATCGGCACCCAGGGACCACATGTCCCACAGTCCACAGGTTTTGGAATGGAGATTGCCACCTTGGTTTAATAGCAGCCCGAATGCCCCCTGTGGCCAGGTATCTTAATATTTCCTTTGTTGAGAAGAACTAGAAAACATTGTCCTTTTAATTTATAGATGACACTTTCTTGGAAGGAAAAACGAACAGTGTACATTTTGAGATCAGAATTAGACTTCAAAATAACTTTGATAGAGCCTGAGGAATGAGCAGAGCAAAGATTTGTTCTGTGGCAGATACATTCCCTGGTTCACAGAGCACCCCGAGCCCAGTCTCCTGCATCAGCTCAAACCTGACTGCCTCCCAGGACAGTGCAGCCTGCTCCCCTGGGTCCCTGCACCTGTAAGGGACACTCACAGAAAGACAGGTTCCTCTGAGGTCGTCTTCAGCTGACCTCCATCTTCTGACCACTTTTCTCTCACCTTCCGCTGACAGTCATTGATGGCTTTGGCATGTTCCTTCACTCCTTCAATTCATATTTGTTTTTCTCTCTTTTCCCTGTCATGATGGAAAAGATGTTCCTCCTTCTACCTAAAGTCAATCCCTGAGGGTGGGCTCTAGGTCCCATCCTTTCCAGACTCCTTATGGTCCTCTCTGATTTTATCTACATAACAGCTCTTGGATTTTTTTTCTGATCTCCAGCTTCACTGCTTGTCTTAATTTATGCCACCACAATCTCACAATCTCTCAGCACCCCTAGTTTGTCTCTCTGCACATAGTATTGTCCATTCCCGACCACCCTTCTTCATGAAGCCTGTGAGTGTTCCAAAACATGACCCTGACTCTTTTACATGACCCCTTTCTTCCCTTCTACCCTGGGTTCCCCTTGGTCATTAGAATAAGACCTTAACTCCCCAGCACAGCATTCAGGGCTCTGGCCTTTCCTAGCTCTGGGAGGAGGTAACAAATCACCGCTCAACAAATTAAACAGTGATATGGATTCATCTAGCCTTGCATGTGAAACTATATTTTTTTCAACGTTTATTTATTTTTGGGACAGAGAGAGACAGAGCATGAACGGGGGAGGGGCAGAGAGAGAGGGAGACACAGAATCGGAAACAGGCTCCAGGCTCTGAGCCATCAGCCCAGAGCCTGACGCAGGGCTCAAACTCCCGGACCGCGAGATCGTGTCCTGGCTGAAGTCGGACGCTTAACCGACTGCGCCACCCAGGCGCCCCGAAACTATATTTTTTAAAGAGACAATTTCTGGTATATACAGAGCCTCATGTTAAAGGGTTGAAAGAGAATTTTGGAGCTTAGAAAACGTAGGCTTTTCTTTATAGGCATGCCAATAAAGAATACTGTTTCTGACATTTGCCCTATCTCTAAATACCATACACCTTTTGCTCTTAGATGTCTATGATACATGTTTGGGCGATTTCTTTTGTACAGTAGATGTGATTCATAGGAGAGATTGATGGGTAATTTAGGAACCATGAGTTCTAATTATAGGAAGTTGCCTGTGTGAGGCATATGCGTGATCCCTACTTACTTCCTAAACTGCAAGATGGTGACAACACTACTATACCACCTCCGTGAGCGTTTGTGGAGCATAACTTATAAAAATAACCGGCTGTGTTATACGATATTAAGATGCCCTGCAAACAATCTTTTTCCTTAATCATGCATGAGGTTGATTTATGAGTCCTGTGCAATTGCTTTTAATCCCTGAGGTTAGCCCTTATGCAATTGAAGCAAGAATAATCAGATACAAGGTGGTGATATTTTCTGCTTCTCAGTGTGTGTAATATGATATATGATACCAAAGTAAAACCATGAAATTGAAAAGAAAACCAACTAATATTTAGCATTTATGAGTATCATTTTGCTTTCACAACTCTTTCCAAACCTCAACTAATTAATTTATACACATCTCAAAGGAAGGTGATGATTATCTATTTTACAGGTGGGAAGAAACTGAGTTCATTGTTAAAAGCCTTGCCCAAGGCCACAGAGGAGGGGGATGTTTGGGTCCTGGCCTAAAACCTGGGCACCCCTGGTGTCCAGTTCAGCTGCTTCACACACTCCCCTCTGCAGTGGCCTTGACTGTTGACTGAATGAATCTTGACAAGGATCTTCAATGGCTAGAAAGTTGAAGCTAATATGTTTTGTGATTCATGTGGACTTCATGGGTCTCCAGGAAAGCTGAGTTTGTGGAACCGTATTATTTTTTTAGGGATGATTTTTAGAACACAACGTGCCCGAGGAAATAAATGAAAACACGATATACCAGGAAATACATTCTGCTGTAACATGTGAGTGAGAGTAACTGATGGCCTGTGTAACTTCCAGTGAGGAAATTCAAGCATTTAGTGTTACATGTTAATTGTGAGTGCACTTACCCTACCTGGTACAAGGTGATGAATTGTAAACTTCCAGAGGGCAGAGATGATGGGGTAATTCCTTTGTACCTGCAAACTGAGGATGACAGGTTAGACAGGTTGTTCCAAATGCTCTTTGAAAAGGGACTGTCAGAGGTCTTAGATTGTTTGCATTCCTCAATTTACATAACAGATATATCCCCTCAAGTTTCTGTAAATGGGTCATATTTTTAAAGCACCAGGACATTTTGCCTTTTAAAGGGTCCTTGTTTTGAATCCATTTGCACGTGAACTAAACTATTGTGATGGAGACAGTTGCTTCTGAATTAATCTCCTGTGCAGATCTGGCTTTTCAAATAAGTGAGTTTTTAAAAGCGGAGCCTTTCTGAGAACGGGTCACAAAATGCAGCAGTGAGACCACTTCAGAGTTGGAAGGTGGGCAGGACCCCTGGAAGAACAAGACTTTTGGAGACAGGTGTCTCCAGGTTACGCTGCAAATTTTGTTAATTAATTCTGAGGGACCGTGGGCAAGTTCTCTCTGGTAAGTTTTCCAAAGAAATGAATGATTGTACTCAGAATTTTAACTTAGGTAGCACAGACAAGTTCAAGGAAGTTCCAAGGCAGTTTACATAGAGCTCTCTTCTTTTCTTGATATTTGCATGATGTCACTACCTAGATTTTTCATAGCTTGCTTGCTCATTCATTCATTCACTCACTCATGCATTCATTCTTCTTTTTTCTCATTTTTTTTAAACAAGTGATCTTGCAAGGAACATCTTTATAGTATGTGTTTATATAGTCCTATTATGTATGTAGGTCTACAAGTGGAATGACTAGGTATCTGTATTTTTAATTTCATAGAGCCTGAAATTGTACTCCAACACTTTGTGTTCTCATGAACACTTTGTCAGAGTGCTCCTATCCTGACACGGCTGCTTCTACTGGGTATTACCAAATGTTCTCACTTATTTAATCTATTGGATGAAAAAAAAGTATCTCAGTGATGTTCTTATTTGTGTTCTTTTAATTGTGGATGAGCTTAATAAGCAGATTTTACATGTGTACTAGACCAACAATTTTGTTTCTGGCTGATTGGGAAGGGATAAGAATCAGGCATGCAACTTAATCCACCCCTGAGACTGAGAGCTTCCTTGATATTCTCCTTTGTTATAATGGTTATAGTAATTTGCAGTATGATAACCTGACTTCTCCATTCCCAGCATATTGGAAAAAACTGAAAAAGCAGTTCCTGTGTTGTGTTCAACTTTATTAAAACTTCTGATTATTAGGGGCACCTGCGTGGCTCAGTTTGTTAAGCATCTGGCTCTTGACTTCAGCTCAGGTCATGATCTCACAGTTCCTGGGTTTGAGCCTCACGGTCGGGCTCTGTGCCGGCAGTGCTGAGCCTGCTTGGGTTTCTCTCTCTCCCTCTTATTCTGCCCCTCCTCTGCTCACATGCTCTGTCTCCTTCTCAAAATAAATAAATTAATTAATTAAAAAAAAAGACTTCTCAGTATTAGACAAGCATTATTGGTTCTAGGAATGGAATTGGTGAAAATGCTTTTAAACAAAGGCTAAGAAAGAACTTAATGTCAAGGAACATGAGACTAAGATTTTAAGGGGAATAGTTTTATATCCCTGCATTCTGACTTTCAGCTGGAGAATCATTCGTTGCCATGACATTTGGATTGTTATAGTTAGTAGTAGTTATGGGCTAAATCACTTTAATTCATGGTTTGAACAGCCCACAGATATTTGGCCTGTAGCCTTTCAAAGAAAATGACCCTTAAAGTGTGCTGTTGTTGAAA
The DNA here is from genome assembly GCF_014898765.1 of Herpailurus yagouaroundi. NCBI lineage: Eukaryota > Metazoa > Chordata > Mammalia > Carnivora > Felidae > Herpailurus > Herpailurus yagouaroundi. Next base: position 30,573,507 of record NW_024412396.1, on the reverse strand, counting down.
ACAAGAATCATCTCTGTACAATATTAAATCTGATAAGAAGCCTGCCTTTAAGGCTTTCCCTGGAAGTCTCTCTCTCTCTTTCCCCTTCCTTCCCTCCTTCTCTCCTTCACTCTTTCTCCATTCTCTCCCTATCAGTCACTTCTTCTTCTTCCTTATCATTGTAAGAAGCATTTTTCAGATCTTATCTTGTTTAATCAAAAGAGAGAAAGAGAGAAAAAAGACCAAAACATAAAAGCAAACTCTTTTTAACCTACAAAAAAAAAAAGATTGCAATTAAAAAGTTTTTAAGGTTTTCTTTTTTTTTTTTTTTTTTCTTGTTAGCTTCTTGTAAGCATAGTGTAGTTTCTCAAACATGGGTCACTATTTGGTAAACCCCATGAATGTGGGATTAAGTAGAAGTACAGATAGGAGGAGAATTTATGTCTCTTGGAAGAACCAAAACATTGTCGCCGTAGCATCACAGGTAGTGTCTTTCTTTCAACTAAGGGTTTATAGTACTCCAATCAGTATTTCAAATCCTGATTTGAAATCCAGTTTTGAAGAAAGGTCTAGTTAAAGCTCTCTTTCATAATCAGAACAAGAATATTTAGTACTTAAAGACATGACAATGAAGCTAACCCCAAACTATCACTTAGGTCCTTTTTGATTAGGGTCATTTTGTGGCAGAGATGATGGTGGAAGACAGATTTGGGACAACAGGAAAGGAAAAAAGGCCAGCTCAGTTGGGGAAACCTGATGTGCTACGTGGGGATGGTTTAACCATGAAAAATCGTGGTGGCCATGAGGACTTCTAGGAGCAGAGGTAGCTTGTTCTTAATCATATATTCTTTGCAAACCTGTGATTGAAATCCCCCTCATTTCATTAAAACTTTATTGAAATCCGCCTCCACACAAAGACTTTGTGTAAGTGTGCTTATTTTAAAAGTTATTATTCTTGGGCTCCTGGGTGGCTCAGTCGGCTGAGCTTCCTACGCTTGATTTCTGCTCAGGTCATGATCTCACGGTTCGTGAAATTAAGCCCTGTGCCGGGCTCCATGCTGACAGTGCAGAGCCTGCTTGGAATTCTCTCTTTTCTCCTGTCTCTTCTCCTCTCTCTCCTCGTCTCTCTCTCTCTCTCTCAAAAGTTATTATTCTTCTGTTGGAAATTCAGGATAGAGTCTGAGTTGGCTGAGTCCATGTTTTGTAGAGGAGAGAGAGCATACGCATGCTATCTAAATGGTTCATAGATTGATTTAATTAGAACTAGAAGTCAGAGATTACCCCAAGAATGTAGTCCATGAAATTCTCTCTTTTTAAAGTTTATTTATTTATTTTGAGAGAAAGAGAGTGTGAGAGAGAAAGGGGCAGAGACAAGAGAGAGAGAATCCCAAGCAGGCTCCACACCATCAGTGTGGAGCCCAATGGGGGGGCTCAAACCCACGAACCGTGAGATCATGACCCGAGTTGAAATCAAGAGTTCGATGCTTACTGACTGAGCCACCCAGGGGGCCCATCCTTGAACCTCTCTCACCATCTCTCCCACTCATCACTCCACTTCTTGCAACAATCTGGGAGTTGTGAAAATCTTTGGGTGAGGAAGAAAGGAAGAACAAGGGATTTTGTACAAAATGGGGATGATCTGTTCAAGCCGATCCTCTTCGAGACATTAAAAGTTGTATCTATAAGTAGGCAGATAGTCAAACTCCACCTTGCAGTTGAGGAGGTGTGCTCCTTCTAGAGAAAAGAGCTATCTTCCCAGGCTCTGGCTCCAAGAGCAGTTACAAGTGTGGAGGATACAATGGCATTAGTGGAGGCACTGCATCAGGATTTAAAATGTATGTATCTGTTAAGGATATAATCAGTTACGTGAGCAAAAGAAGTATGTAAAATGATGTTCATTGAAGTAATTTTTATGTTAGATAAAACTGTAAAGAACTCCCTGTTTGGCAGATGACATGATTACCTATGCAGCCAGTTCAAAGGAATCTGCTAAAATTCATGTGAACAATATGAATCTACAATAAATAACTGTGTTTCTATATAGTAGCAATAAACAATTGGAAATCAGGATTTTTAAAATGAATGTCATTAACATTTTTTTTTATGTTTATTTTTGAGAGAGACAGAGAGAGACAGAGACAGAGCACAAGTGGGGGAGGGGCAAAGAGAGAAGGAGACAGGAACCTGAAGCAGGCTCCAGGCTCTGACCTGTCAGCACAGAGCCCAACGTGGGGCTTGACTTCACAAATTGTGAGGCCAAAATCGGATGCTTAAACAGCTGAGCCACCCAGGCACCCCAAGATGGGTGTCACTTAAAATAGCACTAGAAACATGAAATAGCATATTTAGTATAAATCTTTCAAAATAGTGCAGGATCTGTAGATGAAGCTATAAAGCTGAAAGAAGGATAACCTAAATAAATAGAAAGGTAAAATGTTCATGAACTGAAAACTTCATACTGTGAAAATGTCAGTTGTCCCCAAGCTGACTTATAGATTGAATACGATATCACTTGGGGCACCTGGATGGCTCAGTCGGTTGAATGTTCAGCTCTTGATTTTGGCTCAGGTGCCAAACCAGGATCTCATGGTTTGTGAGATCGAGCCCCAAGTCAGGCTCTGTGCTGGTGACACGGAGCCTGCTTGGGATTCTCTCTCTCCCTCTCTCTCTCTGCCCCTCTCCCACTAGTGTGCTCCTTCTCTCTCTCTCAAAATAAATAAATAAAAAGTAAAACAATATCATTTAAAATCCCAGCAGATGTTTTCGACAAGTATACACACTGATTTAAGTTTTATATACAAAGTCAAGAGCTGGAATTTTGAGGAAAAAAAACCCTACTGTTCAAAGAAAGAACAGAGTTAGATAGAGGACTCCTACTACCTGAATTCAAGATTTATTATAAAGCTGTGGTAATCATACAGTGTGGTGTTGGCAAAAGGACAGACATATACATAAAGGGGGCAAAATAGAGATTTCAGAAATAGGTGCACAAGAATAGATTCATATATGGCCAATTGATTTTTCAAAAAAGTTTTTTTTGAGAAAATTATAGATCCACATGCAGTTTTGAGAAAGTATACAGAGAAATTCCACCTACTCTTTGCTCAGTTTCCCTCAATAATACATTTTGCAAAACTATAGTCTAATATCACTGATTCAATTACACTGGATCAATCCATCAATCTTGTTCAGATTTCACTAATTTTACTGACTCTCGTCTGTGTGTGTGTGTGTGTGTGTGTGTGTGTGTGTGTGTGTGTGTGTTTAGTTCTATGCAATTTTATCACACGTATAGGTTTGTGATTCTACCTCCACAGTCAGAGGACTTAGAAAATACAGATCCATCACTACAAGGATCTGTTATGCTTCCCTCTTGTAAACACACCAATTTCTTCCCCTCACGCTTGTACTTAACTCCTGACAACCACTAATCTGTTCACCCTCTTTATAATTTTGTCATTTAAAAAATGTGTAAATGGTATCACATGATATTTAACACTTTGGGATTGGCTTTTTTTACTCAGCATAATTCTCTGGAGACTCACTCAAGTTGCTTTGTGTATCAATAGTTTGTTCCTCTTTGTTGCTGAGTACTAATCCATGGTATGGATGTGCCATGGTTTGTTTACCCCTTCACCCAGTGAAGGACATCTGGATTGTTTCCAGTTTTGACTATTACAAATGAAGCTGAAATAAACACTCCAATGCAGGTTTTTATGTGAATATAAATTTCCACTTCTCCGGGATAAATGCCAAAAGTGTAATGACTGGGTGATATGATAATTGCATATTTAGTTTTTAAAGAAACTACTAAACTGTTTTCTAGTCCTAGTTACATTCTCACCGGCAGTGTTTGAGTAATTTGGTTTCTCTACATCCTCACCAGAATTTGGTAGTGCCACTATTTTTTATTTTGGCCATTCTGATAGGGGTGTAGTGATATCTCATTGCAGTTTTAATGTGCATTTCCTTAATGGATAATGATTTTGAACATGTTTTCATGTGCTTACTTTACCATCTGTATCTCCTTTTTGGTAAATATCACTTCATGTCTGTTGTCTATTTTCTAATGGGATTTTTCTATTTATTGTTGTTTTGAGAGTTCTTTATTTATTCTGAATACTAGTCCTTTTTCAGGTACATGATTTACAAATATGTACTCTCAACCTGTGGGATTATCTTTCATCCTCTTTTGCATAGCAAGGGTATGTTTTGATAAAGTTCGAGTTTTTCATTTCAAAAATTAAGGTTTGGCTGTCCAGTCTAAGAGCTTTTTGTTTACCCCCAAATCCCAAAGGTTTTTTTTCCTATGTTGTTTTCATAAAATTTTATAGTTTTTAAGTTTTATACTTTAGTTTGTGATTCATTTTGATTTAAAATTTTATAAGGAATAAGGTTAATGTTCTTTTTTTTTTTTTTGTCTATGGGTGTTCAGTTGCTCTAGCATCACTTGTTGCAAAGGTGTCAAGTGATTTTTGACAAAGATGCAAAGTCCATTCAATGCAGAAAGGATAATATTTTCAATGAATGATGCTGAAACAACTGGACATCCATGGAAAAGTATGAATCTCGACCCATACCTCACACATCATATAAAAATTGTAGATTCATTTATTTTATTTATTTATTTTTTAAAGTGTTACTTATGTACGTAATCCCTACACCCAGCATAGGGCTCAAACTCATGGCCATGAGATCCAGAGTCACATGCTCTTTTGACTGAGCCAGCCAGGCACCCCTAAATTGTATATTTAAATGTGAAATATAAAGCTATATAACTTCTGGAATAAAACAGAAGAAAATTTTTATGACCTTGGATTAGGCACAGATCTTTTAGATATAATACTGAAAGCTCTCTCATAAAATAAAAATGCTGATAAAGTAGACTTTATTTTAAACTTCTGATCTTTGAAACTGTTAATAAAGTAAAAGGACGAGCCACACACTGGGGAAAGTATATATAAAACACATATGGGACCAAAGACTTGTGTCCTGCTTGTGTAAATAACTTCTAATACTCAGTTGTAAGTATACAAGAATCTAATAAGAAAATGGGCAAAGGATTTGAGCAGACACTTCACCAAAGAAGAAAGTCAGATGGCAAATAAGCACATGAGAATGTAGTGAACATCTTTTGTTACTAGAGAAATACAAATTAGAACAATAGGATATCATTTCACAGGTATTAGAACAACTAAAATAAAACAAAAAACCCCACTGCCATCAATACCAAATGCTCACAAGGATATGTAGCCACTGAAACTCATACATTGTTGGTGGAAAGGCAAATTGGCACAGCCCCTCTAAAAAATGTTTAGCAGTCTCTTACAAAGTCAAACATATTTACCCTATGAGTTAGCAACCCCTGAGAAAAATGAAAAGTGCACACAAATGTTCATCACTGTTTTATCCATACTCACCCAAACCTGGAAACAATCCAAATGTCCTAATGGACATTTTAACCTAAAAGTTAATGCTGGTAGATAGATAAACTGTGGTATATCCATACAATGGACTACTACTCAGCAATGAAAACGACAAATGAATGATATATGCAAAAACATAAATGCATTATGCTTAGTGAAAGGTGACTGACTCAGAAGCCTACATACCAGGTAGTTCCATTTATATGACATTCTGGAAAAGGCAAAATTATAGAAACAAAAGAGACCAGTGATTGACAGAGGTTGAGGGTGGAGGGAAAGATTGAACAAAGGAGCAGGAGGGGAGAATTTGGGGGGTAATGAGACTTTTCTGTATCTTCACTGTGTTGATGGTGTTTGTCAAAACTCAAAGAACTGACATCAACAGAGAGGGAACTTTATCATGTACAAATAAAAAGAGTAAGAAATATTAGTCTGTAAAAATATATACAATAGCTTAAAAAATTATCTCTTCAGTGGTAGGACATAGCATAATTTCAATTTTTCTTTTTCATAGGTACCTTTAATGTTTCTTCAATAAAAAATAACTTCAAAACAAAAATAAGAGAAAAGTTAATATATGCTCATTGTGGAATATTTGGAAAAGACAAAAAAGTAGAATGTGTGAAAAATATACCATGGTCCAACCCACCTTTTGGCAATCACGGTTTTATCTATTTCACGCCAATCTTTTCTTTCTATATAATGTCTACACATTGTTCCAAATCACTTAAATTTGTTTCTGTCTTTCTTTAAACCTGTACTTGTTATCTTAACTTTGAAAAGCATACATACTTACACGTTTATTAATGTTGTTAATAAAGCAACGGACATCTGTTTCACTTTTGCCACCACAACCCAATGCCTGGAAACCTTGCAAAGATGAGCGAAGCAGTCTTCTCCCCTTTGACAAGCTTGTGAGCTGCCACTTGGTTGATGCCTTTAATGTAAAGCTGGTTACTCCCTGCGTAGGCACCTGCCAGGGCATTCACATGAATGCCTGCACATAGGCAGGTATCATATCTCCAGGAGCTTGATTTCCAACACGGGAGGTACCTTGCTTAGACACATCTCTAAGAACTAGCACACTTACATTTTTCCTCAAAGCTAGCTTCCTTCCTAGCCCTCTCTTGTATTTAGAGTTCCTTCCTGGTTCCCCCCCCTTTTTTTTAAAAAAATTTTTTTTTAACGTTTATTTATTTTTGAGACAGAGAGAGACAGAGCATGAACAGGGGAGGGTCAGAGAGAGGGAGACACAGAATCGGAAACAGCCTCCAGGCTCCGAGCAGTCAGCACAGAGCCCGACGCGGGGCTCGAACTCACGGACCACAAGATCATGACCCGAGCTGAAGTCAGCCGCCCAACCGACTGAGCCACCCAGGCGTCCCCTGGTTCCCCCTTTTACCTCGAGTCCAAACAGCACATTCTTTTAGGTCTCCCTGCTCCACGGCAATTGTGTGTATGCTAGACTTTTCCCAAGGTTTATCAAGTTTCCTTTGGGCATCTCCTTGATTGTTCTAGCTGCTGTTCTCTCTGGCCTCTGGCTGATCCATTTCTCGCAATCCTCTCGGTGTCTCTGGGTCATTACTCTCCATCTCTGTCTCTGTTTCTGTGTGCATGTCTTTTGTTCTCTCCCTGTCCCCTCCTTCTCTTGTCTCCTGTTTTCTCTCTCCCGTTTAGGGCTTTGGTATTCCACAGAGAGGTCTGGGAATCAGCCGTCACTCAAAATCCTGCATATGGGGTGCCTGGGTGGCTCAGTTGGTTAAGCATCTGACGTTGGCTCATGTCATGATCTCGCCGTTCCCGAGTTGGAGCCCTCTGTGCTGATAGCTCAGAGCCTGGAGCCTGTTTCAGATTCTGTGTCTCCATCTCTCTCTCTGCCCCTCCCCTGCTCATGCTCTGTATCTCTCTCTCAAAAATAAACATAAAAAAATTATTGAAAAAACCCCACACAGCCAAGGTATTTGTAATGAGCTCTACAGCTGGCACTAAATATCTGGGCAAATATTGCTTATGAATAGAAATTGTCAAGAGTGAAGATTGTAAAAGAATGTTATTTGGATTAACTTTGTAGTATCTTTTTTGTACATAGGAAGAGACAGTATGTGTTGTGGTTAGGAGTGACCACTCTGGGGCCAAATTACTTCGATTTGAATCTCTATGGTGCCACTTTCCAGCTGTGGGAACTTAACTGTTCTGTGCCTTGATTTTCATATCTATCAAATGGGGACTCTAATGGTATCTATCTCGTGATGTTGCTGTGAGGACGGAATTGGTTTTATTAAAACCATTTGAGGAGTGCCTGGCACGTTGTGAGTGCCCCACAAACGCTAACTCTTCTCGTTGTGGGATAATTTCACTTCTGTGGGCCATGACGATGATGGCAGAAGTAAGCATTAACTACAAATGTCAAACATTAAGTTGGGGAATGAAACAGTTCCCAGACAAGGAGTCTCTGTGACATCAGTGAGAACTAGCAGTAAAGGTGGCTGAGTATTGAGAAGGCAGTGGGGTGCTCTCAAAGGATTAAAAACTTCAAGCAACTGCTCCAGACACGGCAGTCTCTTTGGTAAAGATCGGGAGCCCAGAAAGCTGCCTGTCCTGTCCAGTTTGTGTGTGTGTGTGTGTGTGTGTGTGTGTGTGTGTGTGTGTGTGTGTGTAGATTGGGATGGGGAATGGGTAGGAGGGTCTTTTCTTCACCAATGCTCAGTGAGCTAAGCAGAGGTTATATTAATAAATGCCATTGAAGATGCACTACCACTAACGAAGGGGCTCTGCCTCAGTTCTCCTGTGGATCCTCACTTCGACCCTGGGGAAACTTAGCTGCTAGGAAAAAGTTAACCAACGTTGTTTTGATTTTTGAAATGTCAACTCCAGACCCTGAGGGATTTGTTTACCTTTCATGTTTTGCTCTGTTCTACCTGGCTAGTGATTCATACACAAATGCATTATCACATCATCACTTCGCCAGAAAATAGAGGCAGCAAAGGGACAATTAAGGGGAGACATGCCACAGGGAATGGACTCTTTCCACAGTGTGCATACGCCCAAGAGAGGACATTTGCTAATTTGATGATACATTCCCAGCATGCATCTGTTGAAGGCAGTGGACTATGTTTACATGAGCACTCCGTCTGTTTTCTTACAGCAGTACTTTTTGAATCTTTTTCATCTGACCCAAGGATTCCTGTGTATGCCCTCCCACCAAACAAAAACAAAACAAGACAAAAACTCAAGCAGCTGGCAGCAAACTGGAGGAAGGACATTGGATTAGCAAAATGTACCCAGGAGAGACTTAGCTAGAGATGGAGTAGAGAAGTAAGGGCAGAGAATCTAGGCAGAGAGAGGTCCTGAAGCAACCAGGAGGGCGAGGAGGTCATCGTGGAAAAGGTGCCTAGCTCGAGGATTAGAAGAGGGTTCAGGGTATGGATTTATCTTTCTCAGGCAAATATTTGAAGAGTGAAATAAAAAAAAATCCACATCACATTTGATGAGTGGAAATAAAAAATATTTGAAGAGTGGAAATAAAAAAAAATTCCACATCACATTTGATGATGTGATGATGTGATAACTTCTAAAAGCATAAAATACTTACGGATAAATTTCACAAAAGACACAGAAGACTTCTACCCTGCAAACTATAAACTACTGCGGAAATAAAATTAACGAAGCCTCAGATAAATGTAGAATATATATATTTATATGCCCGTGGGTTAAAAATCCAGTATTTTTTCACTGTCAGTCCTCCGCAGATTGGTCTCTAGAGTCATTGAGAGCCCGATCACAATTCTAACTGGATTTTGGGGGGATAAAAACTGACATATAAATTCTAAAATTTATACAGAAAAGCAAAGGTCCTGGAGTAGGCAAACAACCTGGAAGAGGAAGTATTTCATATACCTTAAGTATTGATGGCTCAAGTGCTGTTACTCAGTTTAATGATTTAAGCTCCTTGGGGGAAAAATGTAAAATACGAACTGATAAACCCAGGGATTTTAATTTAATTTTTTTTCTTTCTGTGTGTATTTTACTGATAGGTAATACTGAAAACTCATTCAGTTATAACTGCATTTGGTTCTTGGTTGGCCGCCTTTCTTTCTTAATTCAAAAGTTGGAAAGGGTAGGGGTGGAGGTGGAAGCCAACAAAACAGATGATTTCCCTGCATGCTTCTGTTAGTTTCTAAGCATATAGGCAAAACTCAAGCTCTAGCATACACAACTCTCTAAATTTACTAACAAAAGCCCTGTGTAAATCTTCAAAGGTGGTTTATATTTATAACTGCTTCCTAACGTCCCGCTTTGGTCCTCTCTTTAGACATGCTAACCATAGGTTTTAGTAAACCGGGGCTGTTTAGAGAATGTTAGAGAATATTGGATGAAGGCCAGGATGTGTTAAACTTCTAAATGTAAATATCCACTAACATCCCATGGCGAGGGGGAACGCAGCACATTTGTATTTACCATTGGTTTCCATAAATTCACATTAGCTGGGCTGCAAAGTAGATTGGATACAACACTTGAATGGAGCTCCTTTACTATGTACAGTCTGTGAGTGGATGTGAATGGCGATGACAGCGGCTAGAATAACAAAATTGAGGAAAGGAAAAAGGATAGCACAGCTCTCATCCCGGCTCAATTGTTGCTAATTGGAGGACCAGTCTCAATATCCAAGCAGCTTGTTCTGGGCTCAAATGGCAGACAGATGCTCTAAAGCCCTTGGGCTCAGGTATCTTATAATTGTGGATCCAGCCAAGGACAAATTTGATTTGTAGCCCACATTTTGACCTCTCTATAGTGCAAAGTGCTGGGAGTTGTTCCCACTTTGCCCCTCGCTTTCAGATTGTTTCCATCACGGTCCCACACTCCCAATGGCTTGTCGGTTTCCAGAACTATGTCCATATTTTACTAACAGCCCTCAGGAGGTTGGATTCCAGAAAGAATGGTGGGAGAAAAGTGAGACCAGGGGAGAAGAGAGGGCAGACTCACTGTAAAAGTCACTGTGAAGCTGACCCATAGGCTATTTGAGGGCACAGAATGAAGAACATTAGCTTGGGAAGTATAGAGTTCTGGGAAGGCCACGTCTGCTTCTCCACTGCAGGTTTTTATGGGGGTAGAGTTAAGTTGAAAAGAACAGTGAAGGCATGTTTGAACCGCAAGAGGGTCATGAGAACAACACACAATTTATACTCTGTGGATAAGGAGGTCGTGTTCGATGACAATGGAGAAGATTTAAAAACTGATTTTGTATTATGAGAGCCTCAAAACTTCTCAGTTACCAGATGTCAAAATTACCTCTCAGAAAATTAGCCGGCCTCTATAAATGCCATCACCAATATGTGGGGCTTTGGGTAGTTACCTTGAAAATAATAGCCCATATTGATGATTAGGCTTTATGGGATGGCGCCCTAAGAAGCTGTCCATCCCAGTTGGGACACAGTCTTAGCATCAAAGACATCACACGCACTGATGCACTTCGCACACAGACAGTAAACAACAATAGGGCACTGGTTACAACTTCTGCAGAGTTCTTTATAGGTTAGAGCTACATGGCCCCGGGTATTCAACCTTTCTCTGTAAACACTAAACTTGACTTTTAAAATGAGGTGTGTGTGTGTGTGTGTGTGTGTGTGTGTGTGTGTGTGTGTGTGT
>NW_024412396.1:30457172-30562446 GCF_014898765.1 Herpailurus yagouaroundi | reverse complement strand
GTGTGTGTGTGTGTGTGTGTGTGTGTGTGTGTGTGTGTGTGTGTGTTTTAGAGAGTATTTGTGAAATTGCAAGAGAACATGCATCTTTCTTTATACATCTTACTAATCTTATGCCCTGGATCTGTGCTGTCTAGTATAGTAGCCACTAGTTATTTGTGGCTCTTGGGCACTTAAAATATGGCTAGTCCATACTGAAATATACACTTGATTGTTCAATACACACTCGATTTTAAAGATTTAATGTAAAAATATGCAAACTATTTTATGAATAACATTTATAGTGATTACATGTTGAAATAATATTTTGGACACATTGGGTTACATAAGAAAATTAACTCAGCTCTATCTTTTTGCTTTTATTAACATAGCTACTAGAGTTTTGAAATTATATAACTTGGCTCACGTTATATTTCTATGGATGGCACTACTCTATATTTTTAAGATAGGCATGTAAAAAGAAGTCTGAGTAACAGGCAAGATACTCACTGATTCAAGATATTTCCCTCATCTGAACAATTGAATATTTATTTAAAACCGACGGTATGACTGACGCTTTGCTAAGTATAAAGGAGCTTACAATTTCAGTGGGGAGAGAAACATGCTAATAAGACACTTAACACCTAGCCATTTCTTAGGAGACTGAAAATGCAGAGTCAGCATTACACTGCCAGTATTTTCTTATGAACCATCCTCTGCGATGAATCAGATAAGCAAGGGAAAGATTACACAAAGAGACAAGACCATAGGGTCATAGAATTTGGGGCAAGAACAAATCTTGGTGATAACAGGCTACAAAGAGTTCATTTTATAAAGCAGGGGTGGGGGGGAGGGGGGTGAAATGCAGGGGGAAAGAGGAGATGCAGTGGAGACAAAAAGCCCCTCAAGTCTAGGGAGAGTAAGCACTTGTCCAAGGTTATGGGGACCCATTGGTCTGCGGGCCAATCAGCAAAAGCCACTCCCTCTGGACAGGCCAATCAGAAAAATGCCCCTCCTCTTCAGGTGAAAATAAGTCTTGGTCAGAGCAATATGTCCCTGGTTTCACCTCCCCTTCCGGGTTGGCAGAACATCGTGGTTGATGTATGGTTGTGGGCAGGGGCAGTTAGAAAGGTCACTTTTCTCTGATCCTGTCACCATAATTGAGATATTCCTGAGTTTTCAAAATTTTACCTTTTTCCCCCCTCTCTGAGGTTCACTGTGGGAAAGCAATATGCCTATCACAATCTTTGCTGATTTCAGCTTATAACAAAATCCCCTTTATCGTTTTGTGTTAAGGGTTTCAAAAGTATTCTTCAACCTCCTAAGTGTGAATCCATGCCCCTCACTAAAAATATAAAATTAGGGGCGCCTGGGAGGCTCAGTCGGTTGAGCCTCGGATTTCAGCTGAGGTCATGATCTCACAGTTCATGGGTTTCCAGCCCCACATCCGCTCTGTGCTGGCAGCTTAAAGCCTGGAGCCTGCCTCAGATTCTGTGTCTCCTTCTCTCTCTGCCCCTCCCCCCTCACGCTTTGTCTCACTCTGTTTCTCAAAAATAAATAAATGTAAAAAAAATAAAATAAATTTTTGAAAAATATAAAATTAATATTATTATATTTTAAAAAGTTAAATGAAGAGAGAAACAAAAAAATCGTATAAAACAGGATTTTTGCTACTTTTGTGTTATCAGGAAAGCTATCACATTTTGTATTTATAAATCAAATAGTCAATTGTAGGCAATTGCATCAGAAAGTTGATCCAACTTGTGGGAGTCGGGGTGTGTGTGTGTGTGTGTGTGTGTGTGTGTGTGTGTAATCAACATTAAAAAAATTGTAAGGTGATAAACTCATTTACTAAAAAACATATTTAAAAATACAGCCTTCTTGAGGGCAGGCCTTTTGGAGGACTGCTGTGAGCTTTATCTTTTCCCTTTCAACTTTATTGAGATATAATGGATGCATAGAATTGTGCTAGTTCAAGGTATACAACCTGATGATTTGGTACATTTATAAATTGCAAAATGATTACAGCCTTATATGCCACTGCTTCCATTTAGCCGTGTAGCAACTGCTTACCGTGTCTTTTTTGTGGTGAGAACATTTAAAATCTATTGTTTTAGCAACATTCAAGTCCACAATCTTTATTTAATTTAAAATTTTCTCATTTTGATCTTAAAGATGTTTCTCTCCCCCTCCCCAATTTAACATCATTTTTCCAACTTTAAGGAAATAGGCATATATGTATGGAAAATTTATTTTTATTGCTATGGATTTGAGATCAGTTCCCTTAAATAGTTAATAACAAATTTCCCTACCTTTCTCTTTGGTGTATTCCTGCCACTGATGATTTGCATTCAGTAATCTCTAGATAATTAGTGTTGTTTCTTTGGAATTTTTGCTAATAATTTAGGATTGAGGATTTTTTCTTTGCATAGAGATTTCTAACTCTGGACTTACTGCTTGTTTCTATTATAGTCTTGAAAATAATTTCTCCCATTTTCTGGATGCAATTTAACTGCAAAAGTTAATACTGATTTTATTCCTGTTTGTTTTTGAAAAGTTTATTTCCTTGTAAATTAAAGAGGATGAATAATTCTTCATTTGGAATATAGTTTGTTTTCTGGCACTTGTATAATTATTGGTAACCAGAATATGGGTTTCTTATTGGTAAGTTGCATTTAAATATAGTAAGCTCTCCGTTTCTAAACTCCAAATAACGAGAAAGATAAATCATTTAAAAAACAAGATCATTTTAGGGATGCCTGGGTGGCTCAGTTGGTTAAGAATCCAACTTTGGCTTAGGTCATGATCTCACAGTTTGTGAGTTTGAGCCCCGTATTGGGCTCTGTGCTGACAGCTCAGAGCCTGGAGCCTGCTTCAGATTCTGTGACTCTCTCTCTCTCTTTGCCCCTCCCCTACTCATGCTCTGTCTCTCTCTGTGTCTCTCAAAAGATAAATAACCGTTAAAAAAATAATAAATAAATAAAAAATAAGATCATTTTAGGGGCACCTGGGTGGCTCAGTTGGTTAAGAATCCAACTTTGGCTTAGGTCATGAGCTCATGGTTTGTGAGTTCAAACCCCTCATCAGGCTCTGTGCTGACAACTTGGAGCTTGGAGCCTGCTTCAGATTCTGTGTCTCTTTCTCTCTCTGCCCCTCCCCCTCTCAAAAATAAACATTAAAAACATTTTTTTAAAAGGATCATTTTAGCTTTGTTTAATATTTTTAAAAAGATCCTGAAATATTATAATATCTCAAAATGCTTTAAGAAATATATTACAAGAGAATGATAGTCAAGATAGGTTTAGGATTATGGATTTTTGCTTCTTAATATGATATATAAACTATGAATAAAATGTTCTGAACCTAGATTTCATTTTCTTTGTGGACTCAATCTCATTGACTTTGTTTTCACACTTCCTATACAGTAACTTTCAGTTTATCAGAATATTAAATTAGCCAGAATATCCCATTTCCAACCCCAAGAACAACAAAAACAATACCAGAACCCACTAGCTTTAGTAATAAATAGTCTTCCTTCCATTCAGAATGCATCGACTTACTGAAATATTCCTAACAAATATTTTGATCGTGGTGAATCCTTTCTAAATGTTATACTGCTTGGTTTAACCTCAAAACTGATTCTCAATATTTGTATCGACAGTCCAGTGTGACTGATTGATCGACCTACTAGTACCTTTAGGGATAAATGTTGTAAGTGTTTACTCCATAGTAATGTAAATAAAAGCCAATATAATCTTCGTTAAAGCCACCCCAAATTATACATTAATAGTATCTGTTTCCCAACCCAGATTGCAAGCTTAGGGTATGTCCCGAGGTTGTTTTATTCCATTCTGTGTTCCCTGATTCATCCAGCCTAGGGCTTTGCATGTGGTGAGCACTCAAAAATGTTTATGGATTAGAAATAAATAAACACATTTAAAATAGGCTTTGGAAAGCACTTCCTTTACAGATGCTACATTGGGTCTCAGCTGGCGCCAACAAAGCCTTCCAGAGCTCTCTGTTCTGCACACAGCCCTGTGTTTAATAGGACTGGGCAGGGAGGAAGCAAGAATGGGGGTCTGGGACCTGACACTGAAATGTGTAGACCCTCTGGAGAATAATGCACCAAGGCATGGGACAGGGAGAGGTGTGGTGGGGAAGTCTTGGTTTCTAGTCAGAACCTGGTGCTTCCAGGTGGAGTTCTTACTTATTTTGGCACTTCTTTTTCACATTTGTCAACTGTGGACAAGAGTACTGTGGACAAGAGGCCGGTGCTCCTCACATGTCCACGTGCACATGAATCTGCTTGGCATCTTGCTAAAATGCAGTAAGTTTGGGGTGAGATCTGAGAGATGCTCTATCTCTGGCTACTTCCCAGATGATGCCCATGTTGCTGATCCACGGACCGCACACTGAGCAGAGAGTCAGGGATCTGTTTGATTCGTGTGTGCGTGTCTAATCCTGTGAATGGAATAGAGCAGGCCCTCAATAACTGGCTGCTGGGGAAAAAAATCAGTTTGATATTTCATACCCAAGCTGTACAGCTTTAAGTTCAGAACTGGGGCCTTAGAAGAGAAAATAAGGATTTTGAATTCTAAACATTCTGCTTTTAGCATCAGAAGCCCTGTGGACTGAGAACACAGAGCGTTTACTACGAGCCACAGAATTGGAAATGATGGCTGGTTTCCAGCTCTAAAGGAAATATGACTTCATCTAACAGTGAGGAAGGAAGGATTGGAGACACAATGGGGGGTGAGGTCCTGGTGGGTGCTTAAGAAGGGGTCCTCTCACACTGTCTATGCCAGGGCTTTGGCCCCAGAGGCAGTCCCAGAGCAGAAAGGACAATTATCCGTCTCCCAGGGTTTAGCATGGGGCGACTTGAAGATCCATACTGGAGCAGAACCTGAGGAGTAGATCAGTAAAGGTGAGGACAGCCTCACTGAGCCCTGAGCCCACTTAGAGAACTTGAATTGGCAAGTTCAGGAGTTCCAGAAGTTGGACTTGTGACCTGAGTCCCTCTGCTACCTAAGTTAGCAAGAAATAAAGCATAGTTATTTTGTGTCACTGAAGGTGCCTCCCTACATTTTAAACTTGCTCCAGATGTCTGATATTAGGCTCCACCTGACGTTGAACAAAAGTAGAGAGGCAAACAGAGGGCTGAAGGAAGCAGAAGAGCCCCAGAAAATGCCGGATAATTGCCGCACCTACATAGTAGCACTTTCCCCAGGTGTCTCGTGCCTGGCTGATGTAATGAACTGGATTTATTTGATAATGAACCTTCACTGTTGGGAGAATGACAAAACCTTCCCAAGAACTCCAGCACATCCGTGGTGACCCAGGCCAGGAGAAACACCCAAATGCACAATTCACATGCCCCACGCAGACTGTGGTGTTTTGCTTCACTCAGTGAGGACCAGAACTGATGCAAGGTTACTTTCAAAGATGGGGCTCAGACACTTCCTAGTTAGGACAAAGAACTGGGGAATATGCAAGCAGAAAACCTGCCTTAAAGAAATCATGCTGAAGGGAGAGTACAGAGTGCTTTTGTCTGCTCACTCGCCTTTTACTATGAACCACTTGAACCCCACCTAGGAAGGTTAGCATCTGTCTGCTCTGCAAACCCTCCCGGCCACTGCCAACAGGATCCCATGTTCCAGCTTCCTCTGCCCCACAAGATGAATGGGGAGGCTGAGAACCCCGTTTGAGCCGTGCTGGACGCTTGCAGGCATGAGTCCAATTGCAACATCTGGTGGCTTGGGAGGGGCGTTGGCCTGAAGCTTGGAAAAGTGTTGTGACATCCTTGTCCTCACGAGAGGCAGCCTCCTACTGCAGCCTCCTCTCGGAGCTTCTGCGCTACCCAAACTGAGAACTGTCAAGGTGGGTGGGATTGCGAATCGAGTAATGGAAGGACCCGGGGGGCCCTTGGGCCTTTAGAAGGAGTGGACTAAGAAATCAGTGTCCCAAAAGACCACAGGCCTGTTGTGGTTCTCACGCTTTGTCTCCTTGGTAATTTCCTTGAGCTTTGATCTCAGATTTGTCTGAGGCTTCTGGAACACCATGCAATGGGTCCAATTGCGTTGGGTCGCAAACTTAGCTGGTAGCAGTTCAGATTCCCAGGCCTTACCTCAAACCTGGTGATTAATGTCCAGCGGTTGGTCCTGGAAAACTTTCCCTCCCTCTTTTTTTATCTTCTATCCTTCTGTCCTTCATTCCTTCCTTCTTTTCTTTTTTTCCTTTGTTTTCCTTTCCTCTTCCTCTTCCTTCCTTTACAAAACAAGTTTTCTCAGCTGTTTTCTGCAGCCCACTTAGGAAGAACAGGGCAGCAGTGATGTTTGTGAATTCTCTCTGAGGTTTACTGGGCTCCTCCGGCCGTGCCCCCTGGCTTCTCTTTGGCCTCATGGAACCACGCTCTGATGTCTTGCCCAGGCATTCCTAGCAGCTAGCCCATCCCCTGGTCTTGGCCCTTCTCATTTGTGTCTCAACCAAGGCTTGGCAACAGGAGTAAAATAGAGAGAGGGGGGGCTGAAGATGTCACCTGGGAAAAAGCCTAGCTTGGGGTTGTGGTGCATGGCACACCAGAGGGCAAGGGCTTGAGGGGTGGTGAGGGAGAGAATCGAATGATTGCTATTTAAGAAGAGAGGAGAACAACTTAGGGAGGGAGGCATTGGCATGGATATCTGCAGACAGGTGGAAGAGAATGTGTACCCTCTGAGGAAGGGCAATTTATGGCAGTACCAGTGGGTGGTGGAGGAAGTTGCCAGATAACAGGGCTGAGGGAAAGCGAGCAAGCCCCACTTAAAGGGAAAGGAAGGTACATCCTAGTGTGACTGCTATACAGCAAGTTAGCTCCATTTTCTAAATCTCGGTGTCCTCGTCTGTACAATGAAGATAAGATAGTTACAAAGTTTAACTATTTGCCTTCATAATGGCCAAACATATAAAACATGGCTTGGCACAAAGTCAAACTCAACAATCCTCCCTTCCTCCTCTTCTTCCTCTTTGTCTCTTTGAAATCTTGTTATGGACTCTGGACTTTGCAATAAAGGTAAGCAATTATTATTATTTTAGTTGTCAGGGGCTTTGACCTTGAGTTAAAATTATAACTTTCTCTGGGTACACACTCTCCCCCCCACCTTAAATTTTGCAGATACAAATACCTTCCTTTCCTGTGCAGCTCCATTCATCTGAATCTCCACATCTCGGCAAGTTGCAAGGATCTGAAATCATACTGTGTATGGCGAAGCATACTGGGCTGAGTCTTCTGTTGAGAGATGTCTGAAAACTTTAGTTTTTTATAAGGAAGAGCATCCTTGGCTGCTTTAGATACTTTTGGGCTTCTTTGTCCAATCAGTGAGAAGGAGGGAGAAAGCATATTGCCTCACCAAGCAGAAGTTATTGCTGTCAATTACAGTTAGAGAGAGGAAGGCTTTTGGTGTTCTTCACACACAGGTCAGGAACTGAGAACTGGGGAGTTGGGGGTGGGGAGGTACCGTCACCAGAGGCAGTACGTTATTTTCCTAGGTTTGCTTTAGTATTATTGGAAGCTCTCTCAGGGGAGAGCTGGTGGCTTCTACTTCTGTTTCACCCACAGCACTAGACCTATAGATTTGTTAACTTTATTGGTTCCTTTTTTTACGCATAACCATGGATATCCAGCCTTTAAAACATGGTGTTACCATGCCTTTAATGTAAGGGTGGAAATTGCCGCCACTGAAAAATCTTGACATCACTCAATTTTCTGGGACCCTGTTTTGGTTCCCAGGGCATCTGAGTTTTTAACGTACCTTTAAACCTTAACACATTGCTTATTGCTTCCAGACTGAGGCCATCCCCTGTTGGACATGCTGTGCTCCCCTACTCAATTGCAAACAGTGGTAAAGGAATGCTATACTGGTGGCCTATTGTTCTAGCTGGGCAGACCCTGGAAGACATTTGTAACATGTTTTTTAAGTTTTAGATTTTAAAGCAAGTATTTACAGGGTCAGCTGCTTAATGTTCTTTTCACTAATTAGACTAAGTCCTTACAGTTCACCCCTCCTTTGTGTTGTATGTTTATTGTGATCTATACATAAAGCCTTTACTACAGTAAAACACGTAATAAGTAATTAAGTAACTTCATTATTGAGTTCTTGGCCGGGGTCATTTTAGCCACATCTCCCTCCCTTCCCTTCTTCCCTTTGTTTTGAAGGCTCTCCAGGCCTGTGCCTTCAGGGACCCGTAATTACTAGGCCTTTGTTCCCAGTGGACCCTCTGTTCTTGGGGCCCACCTCCTTGAGTGATGTATAGGAATAACCAGTGGGTCCAGGGGTTTTATTCTCGCATCCCTTTAGGGGCCTTGTGGTTCTGTGGAATTTCAGGCCTGGGATTTCCAGAGATCTTAGCTGGGCAACACTGGGTGGCCTGGCTGCCTTCTTTGCCCTAAGTGCTAAGTGAGGGGAGCATTAGTGAGGGGAGGGGGAACAAAACTGCCCACCAGCTGGTTTCTGGAGTGAAGTTCCACCCTGGGATGCAGGATTCCTGGAAAGATGATGTCCAGAACCAGTGCCATACTCTTTGGAGGACTAACTAGGTACTGGTGCGTCACCAACATCTGGTTTTCCCTGGAGATGTTTACATGCAACTGTTCTATGAAATCAGTCCACCATGCAAACTCATCCTTCTGAGAAAATGTGTGCAGATGATTTAACTTAATGACTTAGTAGAATTGAATGGCTTCCAGTTGCATAGTAATGTGTTTTGAGAAGTTTTGAAAGAGAGAGAGGAAAAGCTGGTTTCCCATCTCGTTCAAATAATTTTCCATTCCTCAGGGGGAGAAAGGAAAGTCTGAGAATCCAGCAGAATTAATGCAGGTTGCCCATTACTTCATTTTATAATGTTTGGCAAGGAAAACATGCAAGTCAGTTAAATCTGTTTATTTAGCTCTTCCCGGCATTCCATGTGGATGGGGCCTGGGTTGGAGGGGACAGTGAAATGTATTTCTGCTGAGATGCCTTACTACCTCACTCGAGAGGAATAGGTCTGTTTTATAAGCAGGGCCTACAACACCTGCATTCTAATGGATTCGTGAGGGACCCAGGGGTTTACTTGAGCATTTGTGTGCAGCAGGCCCTCCTGCAGATGAAGAACCTGAGAAACCCATCTCTGACCCCTCAGGCTGTTATGGAAGACCTCTGTTTGGGGTCACCTGGGTTCAATTCCTGGTCTGCTATTTGCCTGGCCATGTGACTCTGGGCAAGTCAGAAGTCTCTCTGCACCCCCTAAGGAGACTGCCCTACTTCGGAGGATCATTGTTAAGAATCGCACGAGACAGCGGAGGTGGAAGTGCCTTCTCGTCTATAATCCGATATCACAATGCATTCTAAAATACCATTCTTAACACTGATCAGAAGAACGCATGTCTTCAGCTGGAAAAAAGGTAGCAGAGAGAGACTAGAGAATATGTAGCCTATTGAGATTCTTTGAAGGAAGATACTGACTTCCCAGACCTTTTCCAAAAGTGCATGACTGGTGCTTGAGAAAAGGTTGCTTACAGGAAGGAGTCAATGCGTAGTTAGTAGGGCCCTAGGCTATGTTTGTGTTTTTGGCAGCTTAAGGTGAGCTAGTGGAGACGGAGACCGCCTGGGGCAGGTGAGGGTGACAGTGCTGACCCCGATCACCCATCACCTTCTCTGGTCAGACCCTGCCGGGCGCTCACTTGGATCACCTCGTGCCTTCTCTGCAACCGCTGACCCTACTTTAATTCTTTCATTTTACAGAGAATTCCTGGATAGGTTGAGATGCTTGTCCCAATTTACGCAGCTAGAAAGTAGCAGAGCAGGGATTCAAACTCAGGTGTGACTCAGTCTCAAGCCATACCCTTAACCACTGCTAAAGGGAAAGAAATATAACAAGGCTCCCCGCCACCCCTCCGTCCCTGAAGGTACCGATGTAGAAGCTCTCTTTTCCTCTATAAATTCTATGAGGAGTAACCCCAGAATCCCCTAGAAAAGCAAAAATAGAAAGGGAGGAGGAGATTGTGCCACGCGGCTGCAATTCCTGTTGCTTATGACTAGCTAGAAGCAGGGTCACCTCTGAGAATGGTGAGTTCTCAAGAGGACCTCTGGACTTTCCCTTCTGAGATTTCAGGACAGTAAAGGGCAAGACCCTGCCTTCTGTGAGGATAGACACTATGGTTTTGGTTTCTAAGGATTCCTTTCAGCATCTAGCTCAGTGGCTCATACAACATTAAAAAGGTGACAAATAGAATCTTCCCTCTAGACCCTGTCCCTTTGTCACTTCTATAAAAACCAGCCCTGAAATGGGTGACTGTGAGCATTTCTGTAGCGGAGCTCTGAAAGCCATCTCTGTATTGCTTCTGCCGGGCAGGTGAGGCCCTGCCTGGTCCTCCCTCTGTCGGTGTGGAAGCTTTACTTCTGTCCACCTTCAGATTTGAAATGTCTGCTGACGTTCCTGCATATCTAGAGGAAGGAACAGATGCAACCAGAGGGGACTGGAACTATTTGGCTTTTCATTCAAGACTTTTGGTTCTCTGCGATTTTGTCCTTCTCTAGTTGTGTTTACCAACAAAGTAAACAAATGTGAAAACCTCAACAAAATGGCTAGAGACTGCTTATCTAACAGAGACTGATTTATACATGCCTAATAGTTTCACTGTGCCAAGTCTCTCTTCATTTTTTTCCATTCTGTGACCAACTCCACATACATGTGGATCATCATGAAGGCATTCCCAAGGAGTTTTAGTGGAAAGGGAAAGACAGAAGGAAGCCAGGATGCAGAGAGTCTATTTTATCTGGTGTGGAGGTAAAAGCAGGCATTATCCCTGGGAAGATGAGCCCCGGATTGTATGACTGGTGCTGTCTCCCAGTGTTGAGCAAGATCTGGGTGAGACTTTGGTGAAGCTCCCATGGCCAAAGAGATGAGGCACAAAGCACTTCAGAAAGCACATAATCCACAAAACAAAATCCCTAATCCTGCTTTTCTGTGAAAGGACTCTGATCCAAGTACTTCATGCTACATACATGTCAGTGAGGTCTGAACTTAGGAGAGACTGTCCCTCCATCTTTACTTCTGTCATTGGAGCAAATGTACATGTCTTGTGTACAATATCCTTTCTAGGTAGTTTGGTAGGTCATTTACAGAGTGTTACAGTGGAAGGACCCTCATCCTGAAGTTCAGGTGGCTGCATACACCTTCGCTTTGCTCCTTACCAGCTATTTGACCTTGACACTTAACCTTTCTGAGCCTCATTTTTTTGGTTTGCCTACTTTGCAGAATGGCATAAATTCAGTAGCATCTATGAAAAGACTCCAAAAACTGTAAAGCACTATGCAAATTTCAGGCACTTTAACTATACGTTTAGAAAAGGCAGGTCATTGTAAGTGGAAGATGGGATAGAGAAAAAAATAGTTTTTACTTTGTTCAAATAATTTTTTGGTAAAATCGTATAAACTGGAGCTCTTTGCTATTGCATGAACCATTTCTCATTACGTAAGATTCATTAGTGTAACAAAATAGGAATAGATTAAACTGATATATCAGTATACAATTTAAAAATTAGAAGCCAATTTATTTTGTAATCACATTGTAGCAAATATTACTGGCATACTTTTATTTTTATTAAAATTTTTTTAATGTTTATTTATTTTTGAGAGAGAGAGAGAGAGAGAGAGTGACAGAGTGTAAGCTGGGGAGGGTCAGAGAGAGAGGGAGACACAGAATCCAAAGCAGGCTCCAGGCTCTGAGCTGTCAACACGGAGCCCGTGAACCACGATATTGTGACCTGGTGGACACTTAACTGACTGAGCCACCCACGCGCCCTTATTGGCATACTTTTAAATATGTGGTCAAAGTAATTAAAAAGCTGAATGATGGTTGCTTTGCACTGCTTAGGTAACATTTATACAGTTATAGTACTTATTTTGAATTGTGAAATTATAATGGCTAAAGTATTTTGATTAATTATAGTTAATCAGAATTGTATAACATTCTACTTATTCAGACTACTTCTTTCTTCTTTATCTATAAAGAACACTTTTCCCCCTAATTCAAATATCTTATATTTAAAGGGGAGTGGGAGGTACAGGCTTCGGGTTATGGATGGATAACTCATGGTAATAAAAGGCACAACATAGGGAATATAGTCAATAGCATTGTAACAGTGTTGTATGGTGACAGATGGTAGCTACACTTGTGTTGAGCACAGCATAACGTGTAGACTTATCAAATCACTATGTTGTACATCTGAAAGTAATATAACATTGTGTGTCAACTATACTCAAATAAACACGCACACACACAAATGCTACTTGAGAGTTTTACTTGAAACATACTAGTATTACGTTATATAAATTATATTCCAGTCAAATATTTTAAAAATTAAAAAAAAAAACACCACCACCAGATACCTTATACAGTAAAACCTTGCTTTACGAGCATAGTTTGCTCCAGAAACATGCTTGTTATCCAAACCACTTGTATATCAAAGCAAATTTCAAGAACCATCGGTTCAGTTGTGATCAGGTGACGTTCAGCGTCATGTACTACTTGTATTGCAAGACATAGCTCTCTTATCAAGTTAAAATTTATTAGAAATGTTTGCTTCTCTTGAATACTCACAGCACAAGTTACTCGCAGTCTAAGGTTTTATTGTATTTAAATAGTGTGTTGTAATTTTCAAAGCCTCTCATCGACACTACTTAATCGGAGGCTTGCAGAATGTAAACTTTCTGTGTCTTTCTCTCAAAATATTGTGGAGGGTGAGACATTGGTGACTCCCAACAGGCCCATGATACCCATGCTAGATTTACCTTAAGAGCACTGTGAGGTCAGATTCTCTTCACCACCCCTTCCTTTTGGCCCCTTGTCACAATTGTGTATGTGTGTTAATTTCTGTGGTGACTTGGTCAAACGTCTTTCTTTTCCAGGAGACTTTAACTTCTGAGAGGGCAGGACCATTCTGTTTGCTCCCTTCTGTATCCCCAGCTCCCCACCCACTGCCTGGCACTTAGTGGGAGCTCAATAGAGATTTGATGGATGAACAAATGAGTTCAAGACAGTGCTTGTTACACTACACGGGGACTACTTCTTTGAGACTTCCCTAGAGGAGTTTCCTTGCGGTCTTACTACTGCAAACAACATTGCTTCTCTGAAACAGTTGTTTTGTTCTTAGTGCACGGACACTCCCAGCTGAGTACTCGTTCCCGTTCTTGCTGGCAGCTGGGAAGTGTTGAAATAAATTGTGGCTGACCCTTAGCAGGTGTGTAGGACTTCACGGTATATACTTTGTGCACTGGACATCTTTCTGCTTATAATTTATGCCCTTTTCCTTATTTCCCTTTTTCCTTACCTTTCTTTACCATCCTTTTGCTTATTAATAATGCATATTTTATGTGACCTTTGCTATTATCTTAAGTATATTTGGCAGTAAGTCAAGTTATAAAAAATAGTACTCATCTGAATGGCACTTAAGGTACTGGGGTCATAGATAAAAAGTTAGAATTTCAAGAAAGATATTTTCATATGACAATAATTTATTTCAATTTTTAAAACAATTCCATGGTAAAGCAATGATAAAAATCGATGTTTACTCTGAGGTTCGTGGAGTCTAGGGGTATCAGATCCTTATAATTGCACAGAAATGTGGACTTACACTCTCAACTTGATGTTTAGAAGATGTACGAGAAATAAGAAAGTCATCTGAATAGTGCCTGGCCAGAAATGATGGCTTGGTGTCTCTGTTGGTCTGCTTTTACATTCCTTTAGTTATTGGAGCTATGGATAAAGTAGGTTCTTCTCTGGGCCACCACTCAGTGTTGCTTTGTTTTTCCTCTAGGCTTCAGGGATGCCAATGAATGGAGAACTCCTTTCCCACGCCCAAAGCTTGGTCCAGACTGGACCTTCTCAGGCATTCATTTCACATGAGAAGTGCTGTCTGACCCACAACATCTCTGAATTAAACCTTAAAAATAGTTCCAGCCACAATTTCCACAGCGTTCAAGCAACCAGATTTGTAGCAGCAGCCTTTTCTCTGTGCTTTTGAAGCTTTTGTGGGCCCCCTTCGGTGGGGGGCAGGGAGCTTTTGTTTACCCGTGAAGCACCACTTTCAGTTATACTCATGATTATGTGACTTTCGGTATTTGCTATGTCCTCACTCTTGGCCAACACAAATATGTTATCACATTCGACCTTCCTTAGCATAAGAATGACTTTGGAAGGCCACAAGATTTTCTAATAAACAAATAATGAAGGAAATGAGAGCACCTGCAGAAGGAAGGAAAACCTCCAACTGCAGATTAGGAGATAAGACATAACAAAGCCATCCACGTTCCTGTTAAGTGATGGTCCCTTCCAAGAATGCAGAATGCTATGACCGCTTGTATGGAATGCCTGTCCTGGCACGCTCTCTCCAACACAAGCAGTCCATGTGGCCAGACCGGCAATGTTGGCTGATCCACTGTCACTGAATGAACCCCATGCATTCGCTCCAGGGCCTCCCTGGACCCCCACCCAGGAGGCAGAGGAGAAAGCTCCTGGTACCTTGACACTCGAAATTAACTCTTCGAGGGCAACGACTGCAATAGCTAGTCCCAGCCCTCTTTCTGTTCCCCGGATGCCCACTCCCCCCATCCCGTCCCCCCCATCCCAACTATTTAGAGGTTTGTTTATGAAGACAGTACTTAGGGTAGGGAGGAAAAGGGGTTCCCCTCTTATTCTTACTACAGAGGAATATTTTAGCCTCTATAAGCATCAGTTCCATCCTCTGAAAATAATCCATTTAGACTAGAGGATCTCCAAAGTCCTTCCTCTTATGTTTTTAATAATGCTAACTCTGTTTCCCAGCTTCCAAAGATGCTCAAACTTCTTTAGAATGTTCATTTTATCATCTCTCGAATGCTTTTTCTTCCTTCACTCTTTGTAGGAAGAGCAGGTTCTGGAGTCATAGTACCTGGGTTCAAATCCTTGCTTCCTAATATGCTAGCTATGATCTTAAGCAAGTTCCTTAAACTTTGTTTAAGGTTCCCTTAAACTTTCTTAGCCTCTGTTCCCTCAACAGAGGAACGGATGGTACAACCGTAATAATTATTATGCATGTTTCCCAGGTGTGTTGTGAGGATTGGGTCACAAAATCTGGACAGCACTTCATGTCCTTTCTTTCTTACACCCTTTCCTTTTCTCTCCCTCCCTTCCTCCTCCACCTTCATAGCCGTTTCTGCTACTCTGCCTATCACCCTCCTTTCCCCCTTCTTTCCTCATTTCTTCCACTTCCTCGCAGACTGCATTATACAGCACATATAAAGCAGAATCTAAAGGGGCCAGCAGCCGGATATTGGGTGGGAATATTTGAGGTCCCACTCTCACTTCTTGTACCTTCCATCATGGCCCAGGAGGCAAGCCCAGAGGCCTTGAGTCCATGGCACCAGCAGGTAGCACAGGGGACACCCAAGGGCATGGAGCTGCATAGAACCGGTGAGAAGCGCTTGGTTTGCATTTCCTTGAAATGGATGCACGTACACTCAGGCTCTTAAAAAGTCATTCTGAGATGAAGCACTGACCTCACCTTAGTTCCGGAAGTTTCTTAAAACATCCACCGCCTCCTAGGTTCATTAGGTTCTTAGCAAAGTCTCTTTTTTTGGACGTTTGACAACCAACCACCCTTACTGAGGGAAAGATGGGGAGGTAGAGGTGGGGTGAGGGGGATGGAAGAGAAAAAGGGGAAAGGAAGGACAAACTAACAGTTTGTAAAGGTAGGTGCCTGGCATATTTTGGAGTTAGTTTGGTGAGGAGTTGGTAGTTGAGTTTTAGGAAAGTTTGTTGTTTTTTTTCTAAACCTGCCTAATATATCCTGAACCCCTAGTGCTTAAGAAGCTGTAAAGGTAGAACTATACCTACAGATGGGAGGGGGAGCACATGACCAGGATCCCACATACAGTGACAGTAAGTAGGTTTCACCTTGAGTGCCTACCCCTACCAATGTGTTCACCCAGAATGCTGTGTTTTGGAGAGGGAGGCACTACTACAATTTCCTGTCAACATCTGCAAGGGCAAGACAAGGGTGATGGGTACAGATGGATTATGTGCCTGCCAGTTCTAGATTAAGATGCTCAATGATGACATCCTCATCTCAACCGGGGAGCGAAATAGCCTAAGACTGCCCCAGAGGATAGTGGATAGTGTGGCGTGCTGACAGGGGGAGAGCCGAGTATTCTTCTCTCGGGGTGAGGGTGGGGAATGGGATGGGGAAGGGAGTGGAGAAGACAGAGCTGCTGAAATGAATAGGGGAGGGAAAAGGAATTGGTGCACGGTAGGGGGATATAGAATATACATGAACCTTCACTCTTTGCGAGATGAAGTCATAGGAAGCAGTGTTTTAACCAAGTCTCTCCTTGCACCTGTTAATGTTTAACCTCTGCTGAGGTGGGCTTCAGTAATTCAGCCGGACATATCTGCTGAGTGTAAATGGTTTTCTAGGTTTCCCATATGCTGTTTCTGTCTTAAGCTATTGATACTTGCAAAGAAAAGGGGGAAAAGTTTAATTCAAGTGTCTGAAAGAAGCCTTGCTTGTCTTCAGTTCCCTCGATGAAAAGTTAGGCCTTTTAGATAAATTTGACTATAACAAAGACTTTAAAAGGTCTCCCTCTCATTTTTGTGAAGATTGTTGCTATAGTGATGAAAAGTTAAATGGAAGAAATGAAGCAAAATCTGGCCATGGGTACTCCACACCAGCTCAAGTTGGAATGGTCCCTATGTCCTCTAGGTACTTAGTTTCCTTAGTATCAGTAGGCATGTGTTCCACAAGGTTTTCCTTCCGCAGCCCCCCCCCCAAAGTTTTATAATGACAGTCACTATTTTGAACTGCTACATTTATAACCATAGCACATTTGATATAGCTATGATGATTTTTTTCCCTAGGTGCCACAATTTGTCAGTTATAAATCCATAGCTTTCAGAAGTAGCACAGTGAGGACTCGTGTAAGGAATTATGTATTAACAGGGCTTGTTCTCTTTCTACAGTGATGCCTCCTACTTCCTACATCAAACGGAACAATTATTCCTGTTGATTTCACCTTCTAATATCTTTTTTGTACTTCCTTTAGAGCTTCATATTGATCGTCCTTCTCTGCTTTTATTCAAACCATTGAAGATTCAAAACCATTAAAGATTCAAACTTCTTTAATCTCTTTGCCAAACTCCTGCCATAATAGTCTTGTTACTCCTTAAAAGGGTTCAGCAGCCTTCCGGCACCCGCAGGATAAAGCCCATTCGAGGTGTTCTTGCCTTGTCTGCCTCTCCAGCCCCATCTCTGCTTGTTCCATATCCTACAGTGGACGCCCTTGCCACATCAGGCCTCATAGTTCTGTCGGCTTTGTATGGTGATTCTTAGCTCCATGCTTCTGTAAGTGTCTCTCCCCTTCATCTTTGTGTCCACCAGGTAAGTGTTTACCTTTTGAGATGCGGCCCAAGCATTATCTCTAGTCACCAAGCCATTCTTTCTGCTTTCACCTTGGTTTTGCCTCTGTCCTAGCCCAGTAGGACCTCCAGGCTGTGTGCTCCAGTAGGACCAGACAGGTTGCTAAATAATTAAATTCTTCCCCAGGACCTCCTAGTGACCTAGCAATTAAAGGGTTACTGCCTGCAATAGGAGAGGGCCTCCTGGACCCTGCTCAGCACTTTGACACTATCCATTTGGGTTCAGTAGTTAATTTTTTTCAACTCCCCCTTGATTTCATCGGTCCCACCCTTTTTGGCATTGACTGTTGCATTTCCTAGTTCTTCCACGTTCCCTTCTAATTTGTAGCTTCTCCGAGGGTAGGGATACAGTCTTTCCCAGCCCAGAATCCCTGACATCCAGCTCAGAAACTGAAACAAAGTAGGTGCAAAATAGGTGCTTAGTAGAAAAGAGGCTGTCTCCTGGGGCAGGGTGGGGTGTCGCAGAAATGATGTGGACTGATTTCTGATTGGCTCTGAACCTCCCTTCTTTTACAGTGGTGGTTCTTAGCTGGGGTGAATTGGCTCCCAGATGTGACATTTAACCATGTCTGGAGACACCATCTGGAGTTTCAGTTGTCACGACTGTGGGAGTGGGGGGTGAGGGTGGGGGGTGCCAGTGACATCTGGTGAGTACAGGCAAGGGTCCTGCTGAATACCCTATAAGGTGCAGGACAGCCTCCACAACACAGCCTCATCTGGTCCGAAATGTCAATCAACAGTGCTGAGGTTGAGCTCCTGTATTGTAGCCTTCGCAAAAAGTTCCTTTCCTCCGTACTGGGGTCTGACATTGGGATCTCATCCTCTCGTTGGTTAGTGACCTTGTCTCCCTACCTTCATGCTCTAGTGAGTCTGTACCTAGGAACAGAAGTAAATTGTAATTTCTTTTTTTTTTTCCTCTCTACTTTTGCTGTCAAGGAGGTCCCTCTATACCTTCTCTCTGCCTGCATCCCTCCAAGGTTGAGGCCCCTCCCTTATTTACATGACTCAAAGTGAAGGTTTTTGAGCAATATGTAAGCTTTGAAGTTTATGTGTACCACCTGACATACTCAAGGTGCTGTTTGGGGTCCGAGAGAGAACGGCTGAAAAACAGAGAGACTCCGAGAGTCTAGATATTTGACTGTGTCCAGAGGAAATCAAAACACTGGGTAGAACACGGGGAAAAAGGGGCTGTCAGTCAGTTTTGTTTATGTGGAACAAGCCAATTGTTTCCTCCTATGTGAGTGGCTGGTTTTGTTTTATCTTTATGTAGCCACTAGGCCCTTTTTTTCCCCACAGACCAACTAGAACTCATTCTTTCTGTGATATTCGTTTTGGCTCCCCCCCCCCCCCCACCTGCCCTGCCTTTGATTTCTTCCAATGAACTCTTATTTTGCTGCATAATATCAAAATATTTTCTTCAAAGACAATTTCCTTTAAAAATAAACTGTTATCAGGAGAGAAGCTATGTTCACAGCTGGTAAAGGCATGATTAAATAATCACCGTATGGGGAATTGAAAAGCAATTTCATAATATAGCTTCGGAATCCAAAGAGAAAATCGAAGGAAACATTCCAGTTAGTTAAGAAAACTTTTAATCAAATGAAGTGTTTGAACTCTGTTTGGTTTTTGTATTTTTTTTTTTTTTGGCAACTTTCTGTATGTGCCTGTTTTACTTGGGGAGACTTTGTAAGAGGTTATCTTAATACAGTTATGGGCTTCCTGAGAGTTTAGTTAACCTTCTAATTACATATAAAATAGCCTTGCAAATAGTTACACTAAATGTTTTGGACATAAATTTGAACACGGGCCCTTATCTTTACTGCCACTCTCCACCGTAGCTCTTTTTATTTTATTTTTATTTTTAAAAAAAAATTTTTTTTTTCAATGTTTATTTATTTTTGGGACAGAGAGAGACAGAGCATGAACGGGGGAGGGGCAGAGAGAGAGGGAGACACAGAATCAGAAACAGGCTCCAGGCTCTGAGCCATCAGCCCAGAGCCTGACGCGGGGCTCGAACTCACGGACCGAGAGATCGTGACCTGGCTGAAGTCGGACGCTTAACCGACTGCGCCACCCAGGCGCCCCTATTTTATTTTTAAAATTATTGTGAGTCTAAAAGGAAACAAGAATATTTTGAGAGAAACACTTATATTCTTTATGCTCATAGAGTGACACAGACTCTTTTACCAATGAGTAATGAAGATCCAGAAAAGTAGAACCAACTTTTGAATCAGAGAGTCTGGGGCTCTGTCAGTGACCAGTATGTGACTCTCAGAAATCCCCTAACTTCTCAGGGACTTCGTTTACCTCATCTGTAGACTGGGTACAATGCTACCACTCTTCAGGTTTGTGTTTTGGGCTAGAGTTTACCAGTGCAAAGCGTTCATCACAGTGCACGGCATGTCTGGGCTACTCAGGAAGCAATAGCGATGATTGTTGCCAGTTGGTGATTCAGAGGCAAACTTTTTACAGAAAAGATTTCATGTTGAAACTGATAAAATGTCAGAGCTACCAAAGAGGAATTTGTAAAATGTGTATCAGAATTTCTAAGGCCACAAGCTGAACATGTAATTTATGCCTATGGTTTTGGGACCAATATATGTTGATTTTAGGTAAGAATGCCTTGATTTTTTTTTTTCTTTTTAACATCAGTGGGTATGGAAATCCTGTACTAATACCAGGGAGCAAAACAATTTACATACCTGTAATCATTAGACATTGTATATTTCACTAGACAATTGTGTCTGAATGTTTATAAATGTTACTGTATTATCAGCCCAAGATTTTTAAATAAGAAATTTAATTATGAAATTCAACATTATTTAAATACATTCAAAAGAATCCAAATGCATCTTTTGAAACATTTTGGACTTTGCAAACTGATTTGATTGTATAAGATGATAACTGAGGTAATCTGTTTCATAAAGCTATATTAAATCTTGAAAAAAAAGATGAAATACCTTAGAAAACTCTTCCCAAATTTTGTGAAATGACTTCTACTGTTTACATGTATACACTAAAATAATCAAAATTATATGTTCTAAAAACATGTTGAGCTTCTATAACAGAACTGACATATGCTTTGGATCGTGTTTGAGTAGCACATTCAGTAAGCCATTTAATCAGTTTACATAATACTGTATTTGAAATGGCTCTCTCAAGCATATTTATCTGTTTTTTATTTCCCATGAAAATTTGAATTTTATTTAAATACCTATATGTCATTTTTGCATTATCTTGAAAAATGGTATTTAAACATTTTGTAAAGACTTCCATTAGTATTAACCCAATAGGTTAATTCCAGAGAATGGTATTCTAATTAAATTCTTGCTTTTTACCTTTCATAGGAATGCTATATCATACCTGTATATAAAGTTTAGGTTGGAGGTACTACAGTGAAAAGATAACCTTGCCTATCCACACACAACCTTAAATGCACATAGAATTTTTAAAGATTAGATGAGTTCAATTATCCAGCAAAGGACATTCTCTGATTCTAAAAAATAGGAAAACTAGTGACACACAGATAAAGAGAATCGACCTAGTCTTAAAGCTTATTGCTTTGTATTTTTGTCTTATGAACTTTGAATTGAACTTCTGCACAGGATCTGATCTGGATGAAATGTCATATCTGAGACTGATCCTTATCTCCTAAACGTTTCCTTTGTTTCTTTGATTCTTTGGGCTTTACCCTCTTATTTTATTGTGAGTGGCCCAGAGCTTTGATCTTGCAGTGAGCTCTGGCTTGCAACACAAACCTTCGCTTTGGTATGACACACAGAAGGACATGGGTATACTCAGAAAATCTAAATAGACAAGAGGTTACTTCTTCTGAAGGCAAATGGAGTAACTTCAGAATTTATTGTCTCCCATTACATTATGGGAAACTAAAAATTCACACGGGTATTTTAACGTTAAGAAAGCACACCTGTGAGAACAAGTTTGATGTACAGTATGTATCTGTTTCTCATTTCATTTACAATAGTTTCTTGCGTTTTATGAATTAAAATATTCTCCTTTGCATGGCTGCAGACATAAAAATTTAAAGCCATCTTTTGGATTCCAAATTCCTTTTCTGGCTCAAAAATTACATTAAAATAGTTTTGAAGCTTTACAGTGAGTACAAGAATAATTAATACACCCAACACAAAATATACCATAGTCAGGTGTTTTTTAGCCTAAATGATAATTAGAAATGCCAAGTGCATAATAAAAATAGCAGTCATAACTATTTTGTTTGCAAATAATATTTCGTATTTCCCGACTTAAATTTTTCTTGCTTTAAGGAAAAACAAGGTACATACAATTTTCCGAATCATATAGTTCACTGTATTTACAGTTTCAGGGAATGTACTCCGTATCGGAAGAATGTATTTAAGCTAACAGACACCCTCTACATTGGAGATACTTGTGTAAAATATACCGCTAAAATTGAGGATGTCATAAACAGAGTGCTTTGACACTCAGATACTTCTAAAGATGCTTGAGGTGAACTTCAAAGGGTTTCTTTCTCCAAGAAGACCTACTAATAAGTTAATTATAAACATGTAAGTGTGGAGTTGAAGGATATTTTCTTGGCTTTTGTATCTTTGTTTCAGCAGTAATCCGGACTCAGCCATATGCCTATATTAATGGCCAATCTATCATTTTGAGATGGACACTGACACTTTTATGTTCCTCAAAATAAAAGCAGCCAAGAAATTGATTTCACATGCTGAATAAATGAGTAATTAGGATGGGAAAAATCTTACTTGCTGACATCAGACGTTTCTCTAACAGACATTTCTCCTAACAGTTTTCATTAAACTTGAGAATTTTAGTGAAGGAGCCAGTTCAGAAACATAATGGTGGACAACACCAAACCACAGACTGTGGTCAGGAAGCAGCCTTCTTACTAGGACTAGCATGTCAGTCTTCCAAGCATCAGAGCCTTTATTATATTGCTCTTTATTGACATACTTACCTACAGACTTATATTTTTTTAAACTGGGGTTCACCCACTAGCTACTAAGCAAGCACTGAACTTTGTCCAGTGGGTTCATAACCCGAATTCAAGTTGTAGGTAATGTTTGTAATTCTAAAAATGCCGACATTTGTCATTGTGAATTATGTTTCCTTTAGGAAATTCCTTTACTAAAGAGAGGCACTCATTTTTGACACTAATCAGATGCCTCTGTGCTGACCCTCTTGCTGAATGAGACCAAGTTTTCTAGGTTATTAGTATTTAAAAAGAAATAACCATTCAGTGTAGCATTTCAGTAAATAATGACCTCCAGGACTTCTTAGGCATATTCCACAAATTTTCCCACCCACAGCCATGATTAACTCTGAAAACATCACAGGGCTTTTCTATGTCAGCTGAGCAGAGGCTTGGAGCTCTTCGTTCACATTTTTCACTTAATCCGATGTCTTTGAATTCCTTGCCTTGTAAGTTCCTATATATAAAGATTACAAACTGCTTTTGGCTATGCAGAATTACATGCTTTTAGATGAAATCCAATCCATTGTAAAAGGTTTTGTTCAGAGCAACGCTATTTATTCCTTGTTGAATTTGGATGACACAGAGAAGAACATTAGTTAACTGGGAACAGAAATTGTCTTACCCAATTTAAAAAAGCTGTAGCAATAATTTTGGGAAAGACTAGAAATATTAAACGTCGGTGAGTTTATTTAAGCCTTTTAAGGAAAAGAGGAAATACCGGAAGATAATTAAAAGTGCAGGGCTAACTTTCCCTCTGGAATGTCTTGGGCTTGCCTGCCTTTTACATAGGTTATGTCACAATGAAGCCTGGGGATTGAAAAAGAATTTTTGGCATTTAAGGAAGTGATGGGATTTTGTGATTCTTAGTACTCTTCCTTGAGTAAAACAGGTTAAAAAAATCTTTAGGAGTGAAGAAAAAAAAGTCTGTGGATCTCATGAGCTATCAGAAATGGTTTTCTTTTACCTGGTTTCCAAATACAATAGGTTAAAAACTGGGAGAAACACTGAAAAGCGATTACAGTCTCCCAAATGGTTACTCTCTCTGACCACTTAGAGACCAGAGGGGAGGCTCCTACCTGAGATTTAAGATGAGATTCTTAATATTTGGGTGTGGAATTCCAAAGAAACAGAAACATGGAGGTGAGGGGTGGGGTGGGGAATTGAGAGTACGAGAGGTGTGCACACGTCGTCCAAGGAGGAAAATACTGAACGAATATATAATTTGTTTGTACAGCAGGATTAAAATTTTTGTTCCCTGTGGAGTACAGGCATAAGTCCATAGACAATCTTTGCAAAATTGGCTGAATGATCCCTTGAACTTAAAGGTAGCAAATTCTTGGGGTCTTTGAGTTCTACATTTTTACATCTTTGCACCCTTTCCAGCAAACAGAAAAGGCTAAAACACTCCCCAAAGGCCCCTTTTTGTTGTTCTGTGTGTCGCTCTCTGCCTTTTGCATCTTATTTTCTTCCCAGATGCATTTAACAGATTTTTGTTTTTGTTCGTGTAAATGAGCTTCATCTCAAATAGCCATGTCCCTCCCACTTCTGAATCCACTCTTAATGGATAACCCTTCCTTCCTTGTTTCCCAATCTGCCCCCTTGAAACATTTGCTGCTTCACTGTGTTTAACATTAGCATTGGATGGTTCTCAGGATTCATTCAAAGATGGGAAATGAGTTGTTTTTTTTTTTTTTTTTAATTGACTTGGCTGGAAGGTGCTCACATACAAAGGATGCTGGGAAAAGAAAATGAACAGACATTCTAGGGAAGTGAGGTAATCGCTCTGGGCACAGGGCAGTTCCAGAAGGTCCCACTCAGAGTGGGCTTCAGTGTTACCAAGCATGAATCTCCCAGTTCCTGGCTGGGTGCCTTGTGATGGAAAGGGCATTGTAAATATTTAACCCCTCTCTCAGTGAACACCTCTCATCCCCAGTATTATTGATGAATCAACTCTTTGCTCCTGGAAGCTTCTTTTATTTATTTATTTTTTCTTTTTTGGAAACTAACTAAAAAGAAAAAAAAGAAGACTAAAATACTATGACTTCATTGAATTGAGACCCAGACTTCTCTGAGAAACCTCGTTGAAGAGGAAGCCGGAAATGCTTGACTGAAGAATGTCAATGGCTGTTTCATGTGTACTCAACGCATAATATTTGTCTGGGGAAAAATCCCAACGTAAGGGAAGTTAACATAACCAGAAAGAACCCAGAACGGGAAGCTCTGAGAAGGCTGGGGCTGACTGTCCTGACCACCACCACCACCACCACCCAGGTGGTGGGTGCATGGTGCATGCTTGCAGGATGGATGAATGAGTTACCCTGCAAGCTGCAGTTGCCAGATCCTTGGCTTGTTCCTTTTTGATGTCATGTGTATTAGGCCTAAAATTTGCTTTGAAATCACAGGAAGAAAGACTCTATATAAACCAAATGGCCATTGTTTTCTCTAATATAATGTCACACCCAACCCCCAATCCCTCCCAGACAACAATTGAACCAAAGCAGTATCTGTCACATGATGCCTGAGGTCAAGTTCCTCTCAGTTGCCTCTAGCCTGACATTATGTAAACCACTGAAATAAAGGCAACAGAGTCTTAATATTTCTTTGGAGGTATGCACTTAATAAAAACACAATTTGAAGTGAGAGAGTAGAGAGAGCACATTGTTCGATTTCCTCCAAGGGAGTAAGAGACACAGACCCAGTCTCCTACAAATTCCTTTTTTTCTTTGATGAAGTTAACAGGAAAAGGATTTTGGACATCCAGGTTGTTTTCGGGAGGGAAGGCCTGTCCTCACTTGCACAAGGTGATTTCTATCTCCTGGTAAGTGCTCAGACAAAGCAACAGAGTCTAGGTGAGTTTATCCTGACATGTTGGTAATAGTAGGGGCAGAGACCATAAATGTTGAGCTTTGTGAAAGTGTCCTAGGATTGGTGAAATTTCCACGTTTGTATATTTTAGAATGTATGGTGAGAAAAGGAAGTGTTCTTACACATCCCCAGTATTGATGAGAAGTGTACCCTTCTCAAGATAGTGTGCTACAAGGTCTTCATGTTTTTTATTTATCTATACAGCAGGTACCTATTTAGCACCTGTTACGGGTCAGCCTGGAGTCAGACAGACACGCCTCCTGCCTTCCTGGAGTACCTATGTTTAGCATTGAAACAGTTATCAATGAACAAATATTCTACTCATGCTTTGAGCGAAATACTATATTCAAAAGCTGAAGACCACCTAACAATAATAATGAGGAGGAGGAGGGGAGAAAATAAAGAGGAGGAAGAGAAGAAAATTCAAGAAAATAAAGCATAAGGCAAAAACCAAGAACAAATCAAAAAGACATCCTGTGTTAATCAGTAGCAGACAGTTCAGCCCAGATGTATGAATCCACCTTTAGAAGTCCTATCACACATTATTTATTCAACGGACACTATGAAGCGGGGATCAGTAAGAGAGCCAAAGCTTGGGTCAGTCTGCAGATGTTTGCTATTCTTCCGGGAGTTTCCTCCTGACACAACCACCTGCTGAGGTAACTTGGAATTGTGGTAGCCACAGAGAAAGCACAGAAGGGAAGTCCCATTCATCTTGCAAGGCAAGTTCAGGTCACATGTTCAGTATTCCTTCCCTTGATAAGATTCCTCCACTGGTGATGATAAGCCTATTTATCTTAGTTACCTAGTGCCATGATGAGGGAATTCCTGCTTTCCTCCCTTTCCTTGGTCTGCACCCAGCAGAAGGGAGGCGAGAGGCCACATATGATGGCAGAATGTCCTTTCCTGCTCATGTCCTGGTTCTTCCAGATGCATCTACAAGCAGTGCCCAGGACATAGCAAGCCATGAAAAAAGTGTGTTGCATAACTTAATAAAAATATTGTCAGAAGAGTAGGTCAAGTGCCTTACAAGGCAGGTGGGAAATGCAAAGAGCAGAATGGCCAGTGTGGTGAGCAGTATGCAAGCCAGGGACCACATAGGCAACACGGGTCCCACTCCGTGGTACCAGCAGCTTAGTTCTAATGGATTCTTGCTATGGGAGGAACATGGGTCCAGTGTTGCTCAATCTTCTGACTTTTCAAGAGGAGCCTGAAATCTAGATTTTTGTGTGAAATCTTATTTAAAAAAATATGATTTAAAAATGTTGCTATCACTATTTTTAAAACACTGTGAGGACCAAACAAACCTATCTGTTGGCCAGATGCAGCCCATGTCTGCTAGTTGATAGTTCTAGCAGAGATAAAAACAAAGGGGATCCTGTCAGAAGAAACAACTCCATGAAAACAATAAGTTTGAAAAAATTTGTTTTCAGTCCATATTTATGAACTCTTTTGGTTTATATCACTTAGAATACGTGCTAGAGACTGTGAGGTTCTAGGCAAACTTGTCAGGACTCTCTTTGGCCCCTGCTATCTTCTCAGG
This sequence comes from Herpailurus yagouaroundi, assembly GCF_014898765.1. Classification (NCBI taxonomy): domain Eukaryota; kingdom Metazoa; phylum Chordata; class Mammalia; order Carnivora; family Felidae; genus Herpailurus; species Herpailurus yagouaroundi. The sequence goes on along the minus strand of NW_024412396.1, from coordinate 30,535,615 downwards.
GCAGGTACCTGGAGCCCTTTTGTTAACTCCAAGGTGCCAAAACTCTCCTCAGGGCTACTGCTTGCACTTAATATATCTGGATCAACACAATAAGCTTAAAAAACCTTTGTGTGGGTCTTTCTACCTGGTGATCAATGGAGATACCACCTAGGCCTTGCTCTCCAAATGATCACAACAAACAACAGTACCTGACCCAAATATATTTAATCATAAGTTTTGGGGAGGGATAGAGAACTGAGGCCTCATATCCTTCTGGGAATAAGAGAAAATGGACTTTTTTTTTAAATATATGAAATTTATTGTCAAATTGGTTTCCATACAACACCCAGTGCTCATCCCAAAAGATGCCCTCTTCAAAGTCCATCACCCACCCAGCCCTCCCTCCCACCCCCCATCTACCCTCAGTTTATTCTCAGTTTTTAAGAGTCTCTTATGCTTTGGCTCTCTTCCACTCTAACCTCTTTTTTTTTTTTTTTCCTTCCCCTCCCCCATGTGTTCCTGTTAAGTTTCTCAGGATCCACATAAGAATGAAAACATATGGTATCTGTCTTTCTCTGTATGGCTTATTTCACTTAGCATCACACTCTCCTGTTCCATCCAGGTTGCTACAAAGGGCCATATTTCATTCTTTCTCATTGCCACGTAGTACTCCATTGTGTATATAAACCACAATTTCGTTATCCATTCATCAGTTGATGGACATTTAGGCTTTTTCCACAATTTGGCTGTTGTTGAGAGTGCTGCTATAAACATTCGGGTACAAGTGCCCCTATGCATCAGTACTCCTGTATCCCTTGGGTAAATTCCTAGCAGTGCTACTGCTGGGTCGTAGGGTAGGTCTATTTTTAATTTTTTGAGGAACCTCCACACTGTTTTCCAGAGCAGCTGCACCAGTTTGCATTCCCACCAACAGTGCAAGAGGGTTCCCGTTTCTCCACATCCTCGCCAGCATCTATAGTCTCCTGATTTGTTCATTTTGGCCACTCTGACTGGCGTGAGGTGATATCTGAGTGTGGTTTTGATTTGTATTTCCCTGATGAGGAGCGATGTTGAGCATCTTTTCATGTGCCTGTTGGCCATCTGGATGTCTTCTTTAGAGAAGTGTCTATTCATGTTTTCTGCCCATTTCTTCACTGGATTGAGAAAATGGACTTTTTACCCCAGTCAGCACAAAGCAAATTTCCAGGGTGTGACCTGCAGAGAACGTCCGTGACCTTTTTTACTTCAGAAATTCCAGCAGGAGGTTATAGCTCTGGCTACAACCACTGGTTGAACCAGTTAGCAGGAAGCTTGACCTGCCAGCAAAAAGAGAGGGAACAAGAAAAACCTTTCCCTACCCCCACCCCAGTTTGTCCAGATGCCTCAGAGCCTAGAATTGATTGACCCAAGAGAACGGATTTTAATGAATTTATCTTTACTAGTCTGTATTAGATATGGTGGGCTACCTGATGCTATAACAAATAAGCCTCCAAACCTCAATGGCTTACCACAATAAAAGATTATTTTATACATAGGCAAAGTCTACTGGGTTCTCAGAGGGTGGTTTTTTGGGGACTCTTTTCCAAGCATAGATTCTGGGATCCAGATCCTTCCCTTTAGGGCCTCTGCTGTCCCCCAAGGTGGCCTTGAGCTCTTCTCCTGGGATAAGCAATGAGAGAAATGATTGGCCTATTTTATAGCCAAGCCTAGGAGTAGCAATCTTTGCTTCTGTAATATTTCATTGTCTACAATTTAGTCACGTGGGAAGCTGTTTACCCTTCTTTTTACCCTGGAGAAGGGAACAACGTGTGTGAAAATATTGTCGTCCTGAAACATTGCCTGTTGACCGTCTGAGACAAGGAGGGAGGGTCATGCCAATATGTTCTTTGCTTCGTTCCTTCATTTCTCCCTCTTTTTCCTTTCAACTCTTTCCCCTTATCTTTTTTCTCCCCCTCATGCTGATAATGACTGGCCAACCACAAAAGCAGTGAAGCCCAAGTGATAATAAGTTAGGCTGGCTTTCTATGAGACTGGACTTTAAAAATCAGGGAAGAAGCTTCAGAAAGCACAATAGTTAATTTGTCTCTAATTAGCTTATTGCTAATTTCCCAGTCAATATAACTGTTTTCATAGAACTCTACTTTCTTCTCCTCCTTGGTAAGTCTATAAACTTATAAGAGCACTTACTAAGATGTATGTAGACCTTTCCAACTTAATATACACATGGGATCCCTTACTTAATTTCTTACATTTCCATGATGGAGACAAACCTTTAATTTATTGATTCTCGGCACTTTCAAAGTGACTCCCATGAGAGGACCTAAGAGCACTTCACAAATATTTAAGTCATTAATGTTCATACAAAGGAGTTTTTGAGGTAGCTGAGCCAAGCGTCAAACTTCCTTGGTTTACAGGAGAGAAACTGAGTCATAGAATAGTTAAAGGATTTGCTCATGATCATTCTCAAAAGTAACCATTATTTCCAGAAGTTCCTAAGACTTTTAATCATCTAGTTTCCCAAATCAGATCAGAATTTACATTTAAAACCCTTATTAAAACCCTCCTGCAAAAATTAAAGTATATTTACATTTTATGGCTTTTAAATATGCATTTTGGAATCATAATCACTAAAATTGGGTCCTTTGCCCTAATTTAGAAGTCGTTGGGACATAGATTTTAAAAGTTCACTCAAAGACAAGATTTTGAAAGCCACAAGGTCACATTAGGTGTCCAAGTAAGGGGGTCCTTTTGGTTTGTGAATTTGGTTTCATGGGGAGTCTGTGTTCCTATGAAACAAGCCTAAACAACACGCCTGAACTTTGAATGCAATTTACAGAATGTCAGTAAGAGGTGACATTCTTAGTACAAGCAGCTTACGTGGGGAAGCAATAACATTCTAACCAAGTGAAAAATGACTATTTAATGCATTGTATATAGAATTGTTAAACAAAAGAAGATAGACTTTTGAGTAGGCTTAAAGTGACAGTTTTGGGGAGGGTTTATTGACCAGATGCAGTGAATCTGAGATCAATTAATTTTGCTTTGAAGTTTGTTCTTGATCCAGATCTTCAATAAGAAGGTAGTTTCCAAATCACTGGTCTGTGAACACTGCTTGTGATTAATTACCCTTTTATAATCTTAGGAATTCTGTTCTTTGCTATATTTTGAATAACTTTGACTCCATGGGGAGTTGTATTTTGGCTGGTATATTTGGAACTGCTAATAAACACCTACTTCCTGTTTTTCTTACTACTGTGTATAGCAAATTGTAAAATTACTTGTATCGCCTTCTCTGTTTCTTGTGTGTTTAATCAGCCCTGATTTATGTTGTGGTATAATCTGCATGGAAGAGTCATTGCCAACACATTTTCTCATAGCTTCAAAATGTTAAGATACTGTATCTTTGTACTGAAGTACAAACTGGAAGAATGATAGGAGAAAGTATTCCATTTCATCAACACAGAAAAATTGGATTTTAGTGCCTTGAACCTCAAATAACTCTTGGAAAGAAGTTAGTGTATTTTCATTTTATTTTTTTATATATATATTTGAGGTCAGCAGTTTTATGTTTTAGGAAGTCACGTGATAGGATGGAAGGTGCTTTTCTGTTTTTCTTTGAGGTGTAATTTTTCTTGGTAAAGTCCAAACAGCGTATTCAGCTAATAATAAGAATCGTCGCTGTTATTACTCATCTCAAGCTTTTAATTTGCAAAATGCTCCCGTTGCTTTTTTTGCTCATGTTAGCTTGGCCAGCACGGAGAACCCTGGCTTGTGTTGTGTGGGCTGCGGGTTCATGTTCAGGAAGTTCAGGAAGTTGCTGACCTAGGATAGGTTGGGACTTCCCACCAAAGGTAAGGCACCTGGCAGGCACCGGCTCTGGTCCTAGCACAGGCCCCAGAAGGAGGTGACTCTCTTTGCCTTCCAAGTCCAGACTGTTACTGAGTGAATGATCAACAAATATTTATTCTCCTTTGCTGATAGAAAAGTGTAGAGAGTTAATGAGTTACTGGTGCCCTGGAATCTCTACCCTTTTCCTACTCTTTCACCAGAGCTCCACCCCATGTTCCTGGGGACCCAAGTGGCAATGGAAAGGTTGAGAATGATATGGGGTGTTACTTAGGAGCAGTCTACAAATTTGGCCCGGCATTGGCCATGGAGCAGTAAGTACTACCCTTAGAGGTGGACAGCTGGTTAACCCCTGTTTTAGAGGATGCTGTTAAGACCCTTCTCTGCTTTCCACCTAACCAGTGGGGCAAGACATCTTAGGGGGCTAGGCAGTATCCACCCAGAGCCTATGCCCAATCCCTCCATAATCTGGGTCCCCAGAAGCAGAGAATTCCTGCCCAGTGTTTCCAGTGTCTTCCAGGTCTATGAAGGCCTTGTTCCTCATTCATTCTCCTGAGAGGTGGCTGGTGCTCTCCACGTTTCTTTGGAGTTCTTAATGGAATTCTTACATTGTCACTTCTCCTTGCTCTGCAGTTGGCTTCTCAAACCTTCCTTTCAACCTTTCTTCACCAAATTCCAGACTCCCACCTTCAACTGCCTTCTTGTCTTCTCTCCCTGGAGGTCCCATCAGCACCTCCAATGCAATCTTTAAAACCAGAAAGAAAATCAGAATCTCCCATGACCAGTTTCTATTTTTGAGATCTCTGCTCTGGCTAATCACACCGCCTCAACAATTAGCCAGTCACTTGTATTCAGAACCAATTTTGACTTCTTGCTCTCCTCTATTGCTCTCACCTAATAGATTCAAAATTAATTAGTTAACTCTGGATATGAGGTGGGGTACCACAGCACCCAACCTCTAGCTCACCTCCCACCTCCTTCCTCATGGCTGCTGCCTGCTGGGGGTTTCTGGCTGCCCACTGAAGGACCTTTTGTGGGGAAGGACCTCTCAGGCCCCGCCTTCCCCTGCTTGACTTTAACCCCCTGCACCAGCTGGCCAGGCTCATCTTCCCAGAGGAAATCGGAAGCGCTCCTATCACTCCTATGCTGAAGGGAGTCTCATTTCCTGATCAAATTTAGCAAAAACTTCTCAACCAGTTATTTAATCATTTCGTTTCCGTGTCGATGTATTCTATGTCTTTCATCAAGCCATTATGATCCATTAAGACCTAAAATAATACTGAGAAACCTATCTTGTGTTCTCAACTGTAGTGAATGTTTTTTTCTTTTTCTTTTTCAACTGTACTTTTTATTGTATAATACTTCAGAACGGATGAGAATTGGAAATAATATGATGAACAGCAGGTACTTACCATTTGGTTTTACCAAATCCTAACATCATGTATTTGTTTCTGACTTCTTTTAAGTTTAAGAAATAAGGCTTCACTGATATTGTAAAGGCTTCAGGGTACCCCAATTCCATCCTCCTCTGTTTCTCTTTCTCTCCCGAGACAACCATTATTATTATCATACTATGTTTACACTACATACTTACGTCTCCAAAAATATATCTTACTACTTTTCAGGTTTATAAACTTAATATGAAAGTGATAAATAATTGAGCAACGACTTTGCTCTACATATTGTTTTGCAGCCTTATCCATATATGTTTCATGTAATGACTCCAAGTTATTCCGCTATGTGAATATTCCAAATTTATTTCTCCATTTCCCTTTGGTGGATGTTTATGCTGTGTCCAATCCTTGGCTCTTTACACACAATTGGTATGTGTCTTGTTGCATGTGCTTCATCATATCTAAATACAGGGGTTTCTTGAGGGTTTAGAAGAGGAATTTCAGAAAAAAAATAAAAAATAAAAATAAACATGGAATTTCAGGTTTCCCGGTGTGACCGTCTTCAGCTTGCTAAAGAACTCTGCACTTGGCACCGGTTTATGTTCCTGCTGGCAGGATAGGAGGGTCCCTGCTCCTGCACACTCTCACCTGCACTTGTGATTATCAGACTTGTAGAATTTTGTGCATAGGGTCAGTGGAAATTGGATCTCATCGTTGTTTTCATTTGCATTTGTCTGATTTTCAGTAGAGGAGGGTTTTTTTATTTTTTATTTTTTTATTAAAAAATTTTTTTAATGTTTATTTATTTTTGAGACAGAGAGAGACAGAGCATGAGCAGGGAAGGGGCAGAGAGAGAGGGAGACACAGAACATGAAGCAGGCTCCAGGCTCTGAGCTGTCAGCACAGAGCCCAACATGGGGCTTGAACTCATGAACTGTGAGATCATGACCTGAGCCGAAGTTGGATGCTTAACCGACTGAGCCACCCAGGCGCCCCTAGAGGAGGTTTTGTAGACAAGACACATGAAGCACAAGCACGGAGGATCTGTGAAAGAGTCATACATTGTGCAGTGCAAGAAGAAAGATGCCACGGAAGTAAAAAACAGGACACAGACTGGAATAGACATGTGTACCATCCCACTGGTACGCAAGATTAGCATCCAGAATGTGTGAAAAACTCCTGTGAATTTTAATGTTTATTTTTTTTTTTTGAGAGCGAGAGAGAGAGAGACACAGAGTGCCAGTGGGAGAGGGGCTGAGAGGGAGGGAGACGTAGAATCTGAAGCAGGCTTCAGGCTCTGAGCTGTCAGCCCAGAGCCCGACATGGGTCTTGAACTCACGAACCATGAGATCATGACCTGAGCTGAAGTCGGGCACTTAACCAACTGAGCCACCCAGGCGCCCCAAGACTCCTGTGAATTTTAAAATGACGACTCTGCAGAAAATGCACAAATGCTATAAACAGGCGCTACTCAAAAGAAGAAGTCTCACGTCATCCTGGAACTCAGTAAACATTTGCCGGTTATGACACGAATAGAATAGAATTGGTGGCCAAAGCAGATCTTGGCAGGTGTCAGTGTCTTCACTGGGTCCCTGGGACACAGAATCCGAGATGGAAATTTGTGTGGGGGAAGTTTGATGAGGCTTGGTCCCAGGGGGAAATGAGGAAAGCAGCACTGGGCAGCGTGAGAAGTTGATTTGGGAGCTCTAGAGCAGGATGGCCCTTCGCAGGAGTCCTGAACTGAGGCAAAGAGGCTGGGCCTTTGTGTCCTTACATCCACTAGCTCCTGGTTACAGGCCTCCCCAAGTAGGGGAAGTAACCTTTGGTGGGGCAGGTCCCTTTGGCAGAGAGACTGTCCAGGGAGACTTTGTTCAAGGAGAAATTCAGCTGTGAGCCATCAGTAGCCTACGCTCCTGGCAGCCCGGGGAACAGGGAGGGCGCTGGGTGGGGGCACCATAGCATCCGCTTCATCCACTATTAAGATTCAGTGAATCAATGAGAGTATCATGATTAAGAGTCAGAGAGCCCAGAATTGATTCCCAGACCCACTACTTATCCACCTAGGTAACCTTGGGCAAGTTAACTCTTGTTACTCTCAGTCATGATATTCTTTCAACAAATATTGAGTATCTGAGGGCACCTTCCTTGGGATTGTTGTGGGGGGTGAGTGAATGCATACTCAGTTTAACACAGCTCCTGGCCCATGTTTAATGCTTGATGAACAGTAACTATTATTTATTGTTATTAATAATACTTGTCGGGGGAATGCCTGGGTGGCTCAGTTGGTTGAGCGTCTGACTTCAGCTCAGGTCATGATCTCGCTGTCTGTGAGTTTAAGCCCTGCATCGGGCTCTGTGCTGATAGCTCGGAGCCTGGAGCCTGTTTCAGATTCTGTGTCTCCCTCTCTCCCTGCCCCTCCCCCACTCATGCTCTGTCTCTCTTTCTCTGTCAAAAATAAATAAACATTAAAAAAAATTAAAAAAAAATAATACTTGTGGGTAAAAGCCTGTGTTTCTTTCACTCTGTCCATGTTGTACAGCAAGAAACTTTCTTGGAATGTACTTCTGTGGCTTTCTTAGATAAATGGAATACTCATGAGGTTAGTGGGATTTAGAACAGACGTATTCTCTAGTCTAAATCTCTAAGTGCCTTAGCCATTTTTAATAAAAGATTTCCTGGCTTCGTGTTTAAAACTCAATTGACTTCCCACTCCTCAAGGCCAATGGTTATTTTTCTCTTCCTATTTTTGTAGGACCCAGTTCCTATAATGAATGGGTAATCTCAGGCAAGAGAAACGATTCAAATGCCCCATCTCTACCTTGACTCTATAAAGTCACTATGGTAAGTAGCTTTAGACATTAGAAAATTATTTCCTTGCTAGGATCAAGTAGAATTAAATAAATTTTAGAGCTAGAATGGATCGTAGACTTTAAAGATTATCCAGGCTAATGGTTTTCTTTCTTTTCTTTTTTCTTTTTTTTTTTTTTTAAATTTTTTTTTTCAACGTTTATTTATTTTTGGGACAGAGAGAGACAGAGCATGAACGGGGGAGGGGCAGAGAGAGAGGGAGACACAGAATCAGAAACAGGCTCCAGGCTCTGAGCCATCAGCCCAGAGCCTGATGCGAGCCTGACGCGGGGCTCGAACTCACGGACCGCGAGATCGTGACCTGGCTGAAGTCGGACGCCTAACCGACTGCGCCACCCAGGCGCCCCTCTTTTTTCTTTTAAGTGGCGGGAATCTACCTCTTGCCACCCCCTACCACTTAAAAACTTAAAATTTTTAATGTTTTTAGTTCATTTATTTTGAGAGAGAGAGAGAACAGGTGAGAAGGGGAGGGGCAGAGAAAGAGAGACAGAATCCCGAGCAGGCTCCATGCTGTCAGCACAGAACCCAACACAGGGCTTGATCTCAGGAACCTCATGATCATGACCTGAGCCGAAATCAAGAGTTGGATGCTTAACCGACTGAGCCACCCGGGTGCCCCGCTCTGTCACCTTCTTAATACGTGAAATCATGCACAGCAGCCCATCATTTGGAGCAAGAAAACAGAGCAGCTCTGGTTGAAGTGGGGATGAGGAGGCTGAAATCTGCCCCCTCTTCTCCTTGCAGTCCACATTTTACTATAGCTGTCCCTGATGTATCTCTTGTTTGTGGCTAAAAAATATCACTGGTGTAGTCTAACAATTTCATTGTAAAGATGAAGAGATCTTTGGGGGCACTTGGGTGGCTGTTTCTCTGCCCTTCCCCTAGAGATTTACATGGCTACATCCCGATTTCCTTCACAGGCCACTTGTTATTGAGGCCTATCATTACCATGTTATTTTAATTCATTAAATTTTTTTTTACATTTATTTATTTTGAGAGAGAGAGAGAGAGAGAGGGAGAGAAAGAATCCCAAACAGGCTTCTCACTGTCAGCACAGAGCCTGATGCAAAGCCTGATCCCATGACCCGGAGATCACAACCTGAGCCGAAATCAAGAGTCAAGTGCTTAACCGACTAAGCCACCTAGGCACCCCCTTACCATGTTATTTTCAATTATAACCACCTCCTTTTACTCCCCATTCCCCTTTGCTTTAATTTTTTCATATACCCCTCTAATATTTTATATAATTTACTTATATTTATTTTCTGTTTTGTGGCCAATAGACCATAAGCTCCCTTTCGACAGGGTTGTTTTTTTTGTTTTTTTTTTTTTTTTTGCTTGGTTTCTGCTGTACCTCCTGAGCCTAGAACAGACCCTGGCATGTAATTGGAGATCAAAAAATATTTGTTGATAACTGAGTGAAGAAGCCAAAAGCCTTAGAAGTATTTTATTTTATTTTATTTTATTTTGAGAGAGAGAGAGAGCATGAATGGGAGATAGGGAGATAGGGAGAGAGAGAGAGAGAGAGAGAGAGAGAGAGAGAGAGAGAGAGAGAATCTCAAGCAGGCTGCACATTCAGTGCAGAGCTCCACACGGGGCTTTATCCCACAACCCTGGGATCATGACCTGAGCCAAAGTCGAGGTGGATGCTCAACCAACTGAGCCACCCAAGTGCCCCCAAAAGCCTCAGAAAGTTAAAGAGCCTCCTTCAATCCCTAGATAAGTTTATAGAAAGTCTAAATCTGGAGCTGGAGTCTCTACCTGCTCATCTCAAGGGCTTTGATTGAGACTACAGGACAACGACATGCAGAAGGTAACAGACCAAACTGCTGACTGCTCAGCTGAACTCAGTTATAACCGGGCACTTAATCTGGCTCGGATCTGGATGTCATTTCTGAAGTCTGTGTACTGACCATGACATTAGAAACAGATCAGAAAAAATCATGAAGAACTAATTCTTCGCAGGAATAATTCTCAACTTTAAGAGGAGTGACGTGAAAATCAATGAAATCCTATTCAGAGGATGATCTGAGAAGGATTTCTGCTTCGATCCTATTGAACCGGAGATTTAAAATAGCACTTTTCATGGTGACCGCCTCGGAAAACAGAATAGTTGTAGGACGTTGACTGTGTTTATAGAGGAAAATGGTAGACTGGAGGCTGAGCTCAACAAATGCTTGGAAATCTAGAAATCTCAGCGGCTCTACTTTTCATCCTCTATTTCTTTGAAAACATAAATCTTGCCTTCCTGCAAATAGTAGGGTGATGAGTGAGTCGAATTTTCAGTACTAATATGTGAATTGCTGCTGGTAATGTGTGATTTCTTCCATTTCTTCTGTCTAAAATGTCCTCCCCACACTCTTTGCTAAGTTCCTTCCAAATAAGGATCCAAAGTTTAGCTATTTTCAATAGTTTCAAATATCTACATGTTGTTTTGTATGTCATATGTTGCTCTGAAAATGTTATTAAACTACTTTCATAAGCGTCTGTCTTGGGTCTCTAGTTAAATTTAAAATCTTCTGAAGGAAGAGGAGGGGCAACCGTGCACCTTTTTTTTTTTTTTTTTTTTTTAAGTTTCCCTTCAATAAGGCTATTTATCATATAAGGGCCAAGAAGAGAATGAGAAGAATTTGATTCCACTTTCAGTTTTACTTTTACTACCTACATAATCTCTCTGTAGTTAGTTTCCTCATTTGTAGAATGAGAATGATAATAGCAATGAAAACTTAAGTGGGTAGGGCAGAGGAATGAATAAATAATGTACGTATTAGTATCCATTGGGTGGCCTGTCCTGGACCCCTACTTTTGAGGTAACTGCCCCCCTCCACTGCCCAGCCCCCTCCCATCTGCATGGTTACAATCGCTGGGCTCTTGAGCAGTGTGACACAGCCTCCCTACCTCAGCTGAGTGACAAGGGTGCCTAGAAATCTGATCAAGGAGGCTCTGTAAACACTGGGAATTAAGACCAAGAAATTCCAGTCTCATCTGGCCACCCTTTTTAAACAGAGAAGAAGCAAACTCAGAAAGTTTTGGCGGATGACATTTTTTCCCACCATTTAGTTAAATCAGAGAGAAAGCAGGTCTACAGTTAAAGAGAATAAAATAAAAATTAAAAAAGGGAGTGGGGCTCCTGGGTGGTTCAGTTGGTTAAGCGTCCAACTTCAGCTCAGGTCATGATCTCAAGGTTGGTGGGTTCAAGCCCTGCGATGGGCTCTGTGCTGACAGCTCAGAGCCTGGAGCCTCCTTCAGATTCTTTGTCTCCCTCTCTCTCTGCCCCTCCCCCACTCGTGCTCTGTCTCTCTTTCAAGAATAAATAAACATTACAAAATTTTTTAAAAAAGAAAATAAAATAGAGAATTTGGGGGGCTTCCTGGACTAGAGCATTCTACTTCCTCGTTCTTGAGGCCCAGTGGCAATCCTGCCCTGAGGTCAGTGAGAAACCCTGGTATCCACATAATCAATTACTATTATTATTATTATTTGCTTTATTTAGCTTGCACTGGTTTCTGTTACAACCAAAAGTATGCTGATTAATGCATTATATGTGAAAATGATTTGTAAATCAGATATAATAGATTATCACTGAGAACTTTTTCACTATGATCCTCATGCTCTTTTTATGCTTGGGTCCTGAATGGCAGCAGAAATGTGTTAAGGTTTTGACGTGAACCCATACCTTAAACCTCCTGCTTCCATCCCCAGCATGCACTGAGCCATCTTTTGTTACCAGCATCACCAAATATCATTTCCTTTGCCTTAAACCAAGCTGATACAGCTGTTCTGTGGGCAAGAAAGGAATTGGGCCTTTTGGGGTACCGAGCTAAGACTGAGTCAAGGAAGTAAGAATGCGCAGATCCTGAGAATGACCAGTTCAACAAAAAGCCTCCTAGAGCAACAATTTTTGTGGGAGGTGGGTGGAGGGAGGGGGCAAGGGGGACAGGCACTGGTGGGCTGGAGACCGGTGATGCGGGGCGATACTATTTCATAGCCTGCTTTCAGGAACCAGAACTTGCAGGGATTCTGGGTCATGCCTCCCACTTAACACTCCTATGCGACGTTTTTGGTTTTGCTCGTTCCACTTCATAACATGACCTCTAAGAGCCAAGAGGTCTGCAGCAGACATGCTGCAGGGTTGGATGCAAGGATCTGTAAGTTGAACTCTTTTCCTTTAACTTCATGTTGAACTTTTAAAGACTTTAAAAAGGATTCTAACACAAAGGACCCATTCAAATTCTCTACTTGGAAAACCTTGGTAGGGAAGTTGAGAAACATGCATATGCAAGCGTCTTGGCTGTTTGCTAGTTATAGACAACGACGCAGTCAGGAGCACCATGCGCCTTCCTCCACACCTCCCACGTGTAAAGTCAATAAATGAGGTTAATTACAGGCACTTGTGTCGGAAATAATTTTGGAGTCAGGACAATGGTGAGCAACCTTGCCCTCCACGAGGAATGTGCAGCTCTGCATGGCAAATGTCACACATGGCATGGTACTCTGAGCGAAACCACATTACCCTGTCATCTATTCTTTTGTTAAAACTCAAGTGCCTTGCTTAGGAGCTGAGCTGGATCTGTCTCCCGTCACTGGAAAATGCAAGCAGGGTCTTGGACACCAGCACTGTGATTGTTTTTAGAATGTGGAGAAAGGGACCTGATGGAAAAATGAGTGGCATAGTGACTGGACTTAAGCCATCTCCTGATGAGAGGTGGCCAGCTAGCAAGGGAACTGGAAGGCGAAGCAGAAGCCTGGCCAGAGTTAAACTGAACGACCCGGATGAGAGCCACACAGATGCCCTTACTTGCAATTGCATCGTGAGAGAGTCCCGCCATGTCTAACGGGGTGTGCAGAGGAAACTTGGTCCCTTCCAAACTTAGTTTCAGTCCGCCCACACTCATTGATTTTAGCAGCTTTAAAATACCCTGAAAAATGGATGATCAAATGATTTTCTCTCCCCAAACCTCTCTATGGCATGTTCTCTCTTAAAATTTTTGATCATTAATTGTCATTCTATAAGAGTTCAGTGACCTGCCAATTTGGAGACACCAAATAGGTTTATGGCACTGCAAATTATACACAATTACTTTGAAATTCAATGACTTAAGAGTGTTCAGGAGATAACAATTGTATTTTCTTTGGCTGGTCTATATATAAAACGAACAGCAGGAGAGGTATATTGTTAGCCATCCGCATATGGTATCAAATCTGAAGATAAGTGGTAATGCTCTTGTATTGATTTCTTTGCAAGTAGTGAGTTATCACATAGTTAAAGGAGGATACACTTTGGGATTAGATTTGGGCGTGGATCCTGGCTCGGCCACAACAAGTGTATCATTTTAGGCAATCTAAATAAACTCTTAAAATCTCAGTTTCCTTTTTGGTAAATTGAGAGTAAAACCCACCTTACAGAGCTGTGATAAAAATGAAATGAAATAATAAATATAAAGCACCTGGAGTTCCTATGAGCCAATGAACATTATTACTACCTACCTTGTATGTACTCCCTCTTCCTCCAGACTACATTCACAACTAACACACACTACATTATTCTGATGTCTCCCCCCCCAACACCATTATTTATTTTTTAATTGATTTTCTCTTTAAAGGAGGCATTGCAAAACAACAAAAGAACCAGTGGAAAATAGTCCCTTAGGAATAAGTTGACAAATTACTGCTGATTATTCCGAAGGTTGAGTGCGGTGGCTCTCATTTGGTAGGTGCTCAAGGTTTTTGATTAACCGATTGATTGTATGCCAAATGCGTTAATTTAAAATTTCAAGCTTTATTGTGAAAGGAGCAGCTGCAGATGCCAAGCAAAGAATTAAACCTTTCTTTTAAAAAAATCTTCATATATGAAAAGGGCACTATGATTGGTTCCACAGAATAGAATTAGGGACAGAGTTGAAAATCCTAGGGAAAGTAATTTCAATTCAATTTTAAGAACTGTTTAATGATTAAAATTGACCTACAGTGGTTATTCTTGTGGGGTCTATTAGAAGAGGAACTGATCTTAAAATACTAACTTTCCCTGAATGCCTCTCCACTTATGTTGTATCTTCTGTTGATGTTATTGTTTTATTCATTGAATTCATAAGTTTCATCTGTGTTTAGGAACCAGATAATGTTAGTGAACATTAACCAGTCACTATATGCTGAGTCTTGGAATGTCAGAGCAGCGTCCCATTCTGGACAAGAATTGCGAAAGCCTCGTCTTGTCCTGGGTGAATGTGAGGTGTGGAGCATGTGGATATAAGATAAAGAATTGTGCTCTACCTCTGCTTGTGACTCAATCTTGAAAGAGTCAAGAAGTGGGCATTCAAAATTTAGCTGTATGCTGAATCAGAGAGCCAGGATCCACAAAAAGGTTTTTTGAAAAATTGTTCTGGGCATTCCTGTTGAATGTTCTCTACTACCTTCCCCAGATCACTTCTCAGGGCTCTGCTGGGTGACCAATGGGGTATCCAACATTGGTGGCAAGTGAGGACCAGTTTTATGACATTCTCTCTTTGTCTATCAGATGGACTTTATGAACCCAGTGGAGTCCCATCCTAGAGAGGTTCCTGTCTCCAAGACTGAGAGGTAGAATTCAGAGAGGGGAAAGAAAAGGCTATATTGAATTAGTTTTTCTGTTCATCCTTAATCTTCCATCTGTTTTAACAGACTAGCTTTTAACAGAAGCTTATTTAATCAGTCTAATTCAAGTTGGGAAGGAAATTTAAAATCCTAGTGACTTCTGACAACTGTGTATCTATTAACTTGGCTCTGTCTAGAACCATCCAGAGAAGTAGTAGAGGATTTTACCCTTGTAGAGCTTATTATAGAGGGCCGACGCAGTAGGTGTGAGGGTGCGCAGGTCAAGTCTATGTTCTTTTACAGTTTGGGAAATCTACAAGAATTTTTAAAACAAGGTGGAATGATTTTTGGTTTTGGAGGTGAGAAAGTTCTGGACTGAAAGATTTTACCATGTGATTCTGCCTATAGACCCTCTACTTGCTGTGGCTCTAAGAATCTCAGGGAAGCTGGTGAGTGAAATCTGTGCATTTTCTCAAGTGCTGCTTTCACAAAGAGGTCGACCAGAACTCTTACCTCTTGGCCTAATTTTTAGCTGTTCAGAGGAAGCTGCAGAAACACCTTGGATTTAATCATGGCAAATGATGTGTTTACCTCAGAACATTTTAAGTTAATGAAAAACCTGGAAAATATCAATTTGGTCATAATGCAAAGTCCAGAAAGCAGTAAATAATTCTGGCACCTTCCTGTGTCTGTGAAACACAAAACTAGCTTTGTTTTATTTTTTTTTCTATTTTAAATCTATTTTCTGTTTTAAATCTCAGTGGGATATATTTTCAGCTTTGAAAGGCTCATTAAATCACAGATCTTTAAATTAGGCTCTTTTCAATGAGTTTGAAAAACACAAGCACCTGTTAGGTTCTACTAATTCATACTGTCCTGAGTTGTCTGGGTGGACACATTCACATTCAGGGAAACTTGGCCAATCTACTGATTCACTACATGGCAAAAACATTTTAGTTTATCAATGTATACTTGAAGAAATGTACCCATATCAACATTGGTTTTTAATCCATATTTATTTTATAGTCTTCACTGTATGATTGACAGATTAAATGCTCCATTTACATACTTTGAAAGTTCTGTAAAGAACATTTCATGCTAAAGATGTTCCTGCTTAGGGCACATGGCTTGGGTAGAAAGAAGCAATGTTTAGGGACGAGCATGGTGCAAGGGTTTTTTCCTGAGGCTAGGCATCGCAGTGTAGTATAAGGAATGTAATGTGTTCACTCAACCAAAATTTACTAAACACCTGCTATGTGCCAAGTCCTGTGCTAGACACTCTGGACAGCACCATCTACCTCATGGGCTAAACAATTTTGTCCATTTCTTGTGATTGTTAAGGAGAACGTACAAGCCCTGGGTGAAGGGAAGCATGAAGGCAAGTCATAGTACTGATTGGGTTGGGATTGATCCCACACAATCCAAGGGGGACAATCTAATCCTGTCCTATATGTGAGCTCCTGGAGTCAGGTTCCCAGGAGGCTGTATAGACTTTTTGGTCAAGAAGCCAATGGTAAGTCCTCAGATTGGAGGGCCATTCAAGAGCAGGTTTTATGTGTTATACCATAAATGCCTTAGCAGAAATTCAGTTCAAGCCAGTGAAATAAGGCAGCAAGTGAATGTTATGTGGCCAGAAGAATAAAAAACATTTTTATTCTTTTGCTTTCTTTGTAAAAAGGAAAAAGCAATGTATTCACTGAATCAAAAATAGCTAACATTATTGGCTTCTTACCGTGTACCAGGAGCCGTATGATATACATAGCCTAATTTAATCTTCAACATCAGCCTTAATAGCATGCTGCTATTATCTCACCTCTACCATTAGGGAATTGAGGCTCAGAGAGGCTAAACTAACTTGTTCAAGGTCATGTCGCTATTGAATGGGAGGGAAGTCATTCAATCCTAATCTCGGACTTCAAAGCTCAGACCTGGACTGGTCATTATTGATGTAGCTCTGGTATCGTGGGAGCCATGCAGAGAAACCAAAACCCACCGCTCCTCCTGTTTCTCTGGCCTAGTCATGACCCTGTGATCATCCCAAGTCTGAAACGTGGGAGCTACCTTGAACTCTTCCTCTCTTCCCCTTTCCCTTCACCCATCAGTATTTAAGTCCTGGTGATTTTAATTCTAAGTATTTCTTGAACCTGCTTGTATTCATCATGTTTGTTTTTTTTTTTTTTTTTTTTTTTAACCTGGACAGCTGCAGTGATTTCCCAACCAGCACCTCTCTCTCCCTTCCAACTCCACCCTGAGTTGGTGCCAACAGTGCTGCCAACAACATCCAACAACAAAGACGTTCGTGCCACATCTCTGCCTAAAAACTCTCAGTGGCTTTCAGACCCCTCATGATCTAGACCTTCTACCAACTCCTTCCTTTCACTGTGTGTTCCAGGGCCCTCGAACTGCAGTTGGCTGACTGTGCTGTAGCTTCTGTACCTCTGCCTATCCTTTTCTCTATGGCCAGAAGGACCTCCTCGTGGTTTTCTGCCCAATAAACTGGCCCTAACGTCTCCTCTGAGAAGCCTGCCCTGCCCCCGCAGACAGAGGTGGCTACCTGCCTCCCATTGTACATCAGTGTCCCTGTGTTAACAGGCACAGCATTGAGCTACACTTTAATACATTTAAATTTAATACAATTTAATTTAAATTTAATGCAATTTAATACATGCAATTTAACGCATGTTTTTCCCCACTACGTAATGAATGTTTCAAGGCAGAGAAATGTAACCTATTAGATAGACATAGTGCATTAGGAGGAGCTGTCCACACAACAAGGAATACCAATAACAAGCATCTTACTGTATGCTAAGTCTCGACAGGAGTCCTGCCCAAGGACATCAGAAGAAAAGCTTTCCATATGGGAATCCCCGACATTTAGACACCTATTTTGCTAGTGTGATCAGCTTGAAGGTCAACACCATCAGCATGGTCCCTCTGTATTTCTCTACTGGAATGTACTAACTTGGGCTTCCCACTCACCTCCTCAGCTATGCTCTCCTCTAAGTTTGTAGCCGGGCAAGTTTGGCCAGATCTGGTGTTCCTCCTTACTAACTGGGCATAGTTCCCTTGTCCCTGCATGCACAGAGACATCACAGGGACACAGTCTGTTTGTCTCCTCCCTGAACAAGATCCTCTCCTCTACCCTTCTCCCTGAACAAGATCCTCTCCTCTACCCTTCTCTCTATTTCATTGCACATCAGTTTTGTTTTGGCTTTAAACACCTGGAAGTACGTCATTCATAAGTTTTCTTTGGGGTCATTTGTGAAGTGGAGCTCTTGCCATTACAAAGTGATATACACTTCGTTTGGAGCTCAGTTTTTATTTGAGTCATTACCTGGGCCATTGCTTTCTCCCAGGGCAGCAAATCCTGCCAGCACACAGCCTTGCCACAGCTTTCCCCTGCCCACGGAAGACATCACAGACAGATTACAGCGCTCTGTACCTGGACACAGCCTCAGGATCTTGCTTAACCCGGTGTTTCAGGGAGCTACTACCCATCATTTGGAGTTGACCTGTGAGGAAAACTATTTACTACCTTCAGTTCACAGGGTCAATTTGACCTGTTTTCTTATGATGACTGTACAGTCTACCTAGTATCTCTTGGGGAAAATGGAACTATCTTTCCCCAGGGACCACAACATGATTTTTATTACTTTTTATCTTGTTCCCATGAAGCTATGAGGGGTGAATCCATCCGTGTGGATGAATCTATAAAAATCCTCCCACGTATACGATACACAGACTTATTTGTAGTTATCAGGAAAGGGGCTGCTGGCATCAGCTCTTGAGGAGAGTACATCTCTAAATAGTGCGCTGGCTATTCACATTAAACCCAAAGGGTTACACTACTGAGCAATTTCATGAGAAAATGTGCATATGGTGTGAGAAACGGGAAAAAGAATTTGAAAAGCTATAGAAGACAGTTGGACTTTTTAAAATTAAGTGAAGAAAAGTAAATGAACAACAGTGATCACAGATGTGAATACTTCTGTACTGAAATGAACACAATAATAAAAATTCCTGGACAAAAATGAAAATTTAGGTTTCAGTGAAAATCTGTCAAGATTATTCAGCAAGGTCAGAAAACTAAATATTATACTTGCTTTCATTTCACTTTTTTTTTTTTTGCCTCAAAATAATCTTAAATGACAAGAAAGCCCATATGCATGTCATTCAAGGTGGGATTGCAAATAGTCAACTGATTGAGGGTGAACTTTAGCTTTAACATAATAGCATATAGAAAGAAGATGAATGTCTATGAGGCAATACTGAATAGCGGGAACGAGGCTGAGCTCCGAGTCAGGGAGATTAGCGTTTCATCTGGTCTCTGCCTCATTTTCTGCATGTATAAAATGGAAATAGTACAATAGCCACATGAACATTTAAGGCCGTAAGGCATTTCAAAAACCTGGCATATAATCGGCATTCAGTCAGTGGGGAATTATGTGTCAAGTGGACCTCTAACAAATAAAAATGCGTTTTATTATTTAAATTGCAGTCAGAGAGATTACCCTTGGTTAAGGTAAATTCTTTCTTCTCTGATAGATTTTTTTTCACCAAGAAACCCTTAAATCAACTGAATAGCAGGCTTGAACTAGGGAGGAGATTAGCTCTGAACAAAGTAATCCAAATCTGATATGACCTTAAAGGCAGCTTTGACTACATTTGCTGCAGCTAGTCTGGCTCTTCCCTAAGGCCACCAATGCTTCATTTACTCAGTGTCCAGCCTGGAAGGGGCTGGATCCCTCCAGAAAAATCCCCCCTATGGCAAAGAATGACATGATAGACCCAGTTCCTAGTATGGGAAATCCTTTACTGGTCGAAAGACTCAGCCTTTAGCAACCGCTCCAGAAGCTATTGTGAACAGACCCAGAGAATTTACCTGTTGCCCCCTAGCATTTGAACCCACAACATATACTCAGAGCAAAACCAGAAATGATTATCAATTGGTCTTCAAACCCAAGTAGTACCTCTTCTGGGCAAATAGAGTTCTAAGACAATGCTCACTGCAGCTTCAAGGGAAATCAACATTGCCATTCTTATTTTATAGGCAGAAAACCCAAGACACCAAGGGATTAAGTAATTTGTATTGGAACGAGATTTTACTAACTCCATAGAAAATTGACCTAAAACTTAAACATGGATAAACCACATCCTTTATTTAAACAATATATTACAGTCTATGATGAAAGAATACTTAGAGATGGAATTTCCAGATTGGCTGTTCCTGAACTCACAGAAATATTATGCAACTTTCCATTCATTCAGCAAACATTTATTCAGTACATACCAAATGGTAGGCATTGTGATAGCTGCTGGGGATGTAAGCTCATATAAGAGCATTACTGGTCCCCAGGGGAATCAGAAGGAGACACACATAAAGAAATAAAATAAAATGGTAAGGACATCATGATAGTGACAAAATCTGTACGTGTCACGGTTGAGGCCCAAAGAGGGGGCAAGTCCTGAGAGATCACTCTGTTTGTTTTGTCTTGGGTAGGCTTGGCAACAGAAAGAATGCTACCGAACCCTAAAAGACTTGTAGTGCTTGCCAAATTTAAACCCACGCGTAGGCGAACGTAATATACGTCTAAGTGCTAGAAGTCAGGAGAGCATGTATACAAGGAATGTTATCTGTTATGTTTAGTATCTGAACTGAGATTGTATTTATTTTCCAAATCCTGAAACACTAGGCTTTCAAGTTTCCTACAATTTGGCCTTTAAATAATAATTCCTTGCTAATAGCTACCTTGCCAAAATAGAGACTTACCAAGGGGAGGACTCAAAAATCAAGGCAGAGGTTTGACGGTTGGAAGGAGGGTGGAGTTCCAGGCCCTGCCAAAATTAAACACAGCTTTCAAGCCACTTAGACACTGTCTTCTGGAAACATTGCCTTGCATTGACTTTGGCAAACCCCATTTTTCCTGGTTTCCTTCTAAATTACCAGAACTCCTTCTTTGCCTCCGTTGCTGACGCGTCATCTTCTATCTTTAATGAAGGGGTTTTTCAGGGTCCTCTTGTGTTCTCACCATACTCTCTCCCTAGGTAATTACATATTCTGCCATGACTTCCATCGCAATGTAAATGTCAGTCATGTTCACCTGTCTCCAATTTAGATCTTTCCTGTATCATCCAGACATGTATGTCCAATTCTGAACTTGACATATTGCTTGGACTCCTCTGACAAAACCCACATAGTATGGAAACTAATGGAATTTCCCCACAAACTCCCTTCCTGTCAGGTGTTTCCTACTTGGGAACTCTTGTCCGCCTAGTTCAGGGGTTCTCTAACCTGACTTCATATTTGAAACATCTGAGCAGTGTTGAAAATATACCTGTGCTTAACCAATGAAATGGGACAGTGGGGGTAAGGTCTTCAGGTGACTTTACTGAATAAGCCAGGTTAAGGATCACTGAGCTGTTGCTCAAGTTGGAAGTCTATGAATTATCTTGACCTCTCTTTTCCTTATCCTTTCATGGTAAGTCACCTGCTATTTTGTCTACGTAAACAGCTCTGACTTTATCTACCATTTTCCATCATCACAGCCACCACCCTAAACTAAGATATCACCCTCTTTTGCCTGAAATAACCTTCTAGCTGTTCTCCTTGCCTTCATTCTTGTCCCCGTTTATACCATTATTCACAGTGTGAGCAGGGTAACTCATTTCCCGCTTAAAACATTGCACTGGTTTTCTGTTGGCTCTTAGAATAAGCTCCATGTTCTTATGACCTGTAAAGATGTGGATATAGGACTATAGTCTTTTTGTTTTGGTCTGATCAACAAACTTACCCATCTCCATCTCTGCTCTTCTGATAACATATCTTTTTAAAAAAATTTTTTAAGTTTCTTTTTTTATTTATAGAGAGAGAGGGAGAGGACACAAGTGGGGGAGGGGCAGAATGAGAGGGGACAGAGGATCTGAAGTGGGCTGTGCACTGACAGCAGAGAGCCTGATGTGGGGCTCGAACTCAAGAACCATGAGATCATGACCTGAGCTTACTGACTGAGCTACCCAAGTGCACCCTGATAACATGTCTTCTTGACCACCAGCACACAGGTAGGCACATGATCAGGTGTTTCAGGGGTGGGCTCAGAGATCTAAGCCTACAATAAGGGTCCTCCTTCCTTACAATTTTGGGGCTAGAGAAGAACCCCTTGCCTTGGGTTTGTGGTGAAGAGGTATGGATTTGGGGGTTTTGGCAAACATCTTTATTCCCTAACTCACAGTGTCAGTCCAGTACTCCTGGCAACAGAGGGAAATCCTATGATTAATTAATCATTTGAGTAATGTTTTCTTTACTGTCTTGTCTTTCCTGCTCAACTGTTAGCTCCATGAGGGCAGTAGCCATGTCATTTTCATTTAATGCCATGTCTTCATTCCCTGGCACACAGAAAGTTATCATTCCTTAATGGATGGATGGATGGATAGATGAATGAATGAATGAATGAATGAATGAATGCCTAGTCTCGGGAACATGTCCTGAAGTAACGGTCAGGTTAAGGAAAAAGGTATCAAATGTAAAGTTTATAGATCCAGTTTACTATATTTCACTGTGCTGGCTCAGCAAAGGGGTCCTCAAATGGAAGTATGTTGAATCTATGAATGCCACTCACCTTGGAACACCATTTCCTTAGCATTCTTTCACAAAGAGATGATCCTCTGGCATTTTTAGGCTTCTCTTCCCCCATAAAGTAAAATTTCTGTCCCAAAGAATTCCAGAATGGGAGAATTATGATGGGCTGCTTTATTTTTATAATCTGACATCAGAATTAAAGGGGAGAGTATGCTTTTTAAGCTCCTTAAAGTTCAGTTCTATTGAAAATAGCTTTTGAGACACTTCCACAAAGTAAATTGCCAAGGAATGATGGGAGAGGGGGTAGAATTAGAGAAATGTGTCACCTGGAAGTATTGTGCAATATGGGGATAGGATAAACTTATTCTTTAGGAATTTTACCAACATGTATAGAATTCTCTCTGATTTTTGGTTCATAATGTAACTCACTAGCGTTTTTGATGTTTGGATGAAGCCAGCCATTTGATTCAGTGATATTGAGATGGAAATATTTTGACATAATGTAAAGAGTAAACCCTAAAGTGTATCTATTTCAATTATGAATAATATGTGAATCAAAGTTACCCATCTTTGAACTTCACTTCATCTCCAACCTGTACTTCCTGGGTAAGGATTAAGGATGAGATGAAATCAAGGATGGGTTAATGTCAAAGTTGGGAGAAGGATGGTATGGAAACATGGTCCCAAATGGGTCGCAAACTACATGGAAAGAGAAGACAGAGTCTTACTATGTTTTCCAACCTCAAAAAGGTGCTCCCCTCATCCTAAGTTAGGAGGCTGCTTATTTTCTGAGAATTCACATGCATCATCTGTATCTCAGTGTTGTGGATGGATTTATCTATGAAATTACGATTGTCATTATCATTTGCTTTTAATCAATAAATAGATGTGCTCTCTTAACTGAGGTATTCATTCCATCTTTTCATTTGAAAACCAATAGGATGAATACCTTTAGGATGACTTCTTGATTCTATAACCCTATTTGGGTGGGTACATATCAACTATTGGGCAAGGTGAAAGTGGGGATCCGAAGAGAATGTTTGTAGCATAATAGGATCTCATATTCATCAGATTTCACAGAAAACACTCAGTTAATTTTTTTATTTTTTATATGAAATTTATTGTCAAATTGGTTTCCATACAACACCCAGTGTTTGTCCCAAAAGATGCCTTCTTCAATACCCATCACCTAACCTCCCCTCCCTCCCACCCCCCATCAGCCCTCAGTTTGTTCTCATTTTTTAATAGTCTCTTATTCTTTGGCTCTCTCCCACTCTAACCTCTCTCTCTTTTTTTTTCCTTCCCCTCCCCCATAGGTTCCTGTTAAGTTTCTCAGGATCCACATAAGTCAGTTAATTTTTTTAAAAATGTTTATTCATTTACTTTTGAGAGAGCGACAGAGTGCAAGCGGGTGGGGGGGGGGGGCAGAGGGAGAGGGAGACACAGAATCTGAAGCAGGCTTCAGGCTCTGAGCTGTCAGCAAAGCCCTGATGTGGGGCTCAAATTCATGAACCATGAGATCATGACCTGAGCCAAAGTAGGGTGCTTAACCGACTGAGCCACCCAAGCATCCCACTCACTCAGTTAAATTTCTAACAGTTTTCTTAGCGGTCTATTCTATATAGGCATTTCACTAATTACTAAGGTCCTTCAAGATGGAGGTTGGGGAACACATTAGCCTTGGAGCCTAACTTGATCAACCCCAACAGATTTTAAAAATTTGCACTGTGTTTTCTGATTTTAAAATTGAAGCTCATTCATACAAAACAGCATATTCTGTATACAAATAATACAGAAATACATGATCAAGTTTGAGGTGAGGGATGGAGTAAAAGTTATGAATCAAGGCAGCTCCATTGCAAAATGTTGAAGCATAATGTCAAGGCCCCTCATTTGCTTGGGTCCCTTCAAAAGCCCTGGCTGGGCCCTAGTAATATGTAGATGCAGTCATTTGCTTTAATTTATTTTTATTTTTATTTTTTAAAATGTTTATTTATTTATTTTTAAAGAGGGAGAGATAGAGAGCTCTGAAGGGGTAGAGAGAGAGGGAGAGAGAAAGATTCCTCAGCAGGCCCCACACCATCAACACAGAGCCCGATGTGGGGCTCGAACTCACCAACTGTAAGATCATGACCTGAGCCGAAATCAAGAGTTGGTCGCTTAACTGACTGAGCCACCCAGGCGCCCCCACTTGCTTTTATAAAATGTATAAAAGAAAAATACTTTAACTTCCGTTAATGAAGGCTGCTTTCGCTTTCCAGGCTCACCTCTTCCTGTCACATCCCCCTTCGTGTTGAGTGCCATTGGGGTTGCCCCAGACTTTTTGGAGAACAGGCTACAGAAAAGTGGAGTTAGGATTCTTTGACGTTTAGGCCAGAGGGGTATATTTATATTGTTTGCACATACAACTATTTAGCTTTCTGTTTTGGTATAGAAATGACTTCTAGGCTCACCCGTGCCATCCATTGCTATCACTCACCAACATTATGACCGGGAAGTGTAAGGCCAGAGCTTGCATGGTAACATGGAGTGAGCTATAGCTCCTACCACTGAAAGTCAGTGGGTGCTGGGGGAGAAACATGGTTCAAATTCTATGGAGCCAGATGTCCATCTGTGAAAAATTCTTCCAATCAGGCAGATAAAATTGTAATAGAATCTTTCAATTCCCCTCAAGTTCTCATTAAAACGGAAGTTCTTTGCTTCCAGGAATATACTTGATAATGTAGTTGATACACTTAGAAATATTTTGGAAATCTTTCAAAAGGGAATTTATCAGAAATACTGTGTTTGTAGGCCACACATATATAGCAGTGCTACAGACTTTGCAGTACTTTTTACCTTTATGACATTGTGTGTTTTATGCAACCGGACATATCACTGAATTACATGGATGTTTTGCATTTCTACTGGATTTAAAATGAAATCCTGACATTGATGTTGATAACATAAAACTTACAATGTATAATTATTACAAGTTCATGGACAAGTTATTAGATTGTGTTCAAAGAGTATTCAGGGGAAGGGAAGAAAAAAATAAGATAAAAACAGAGAGGGCACCTGGGTGGCTCAGTTGGGTAAGCATACAGCTTTGGCTCAGGTCATGATCTCATGGGTTTGTGAGTTCCAGCCCCGTGTCGGGCTCTGTGCTGACATTTCAGACCCTGGAGCCTGCTTCAGATTCTGTGTCTCCCTCTCTCTGCCCTTAACCCGCTTATGTGCGCGTTCTCTCTCTCTCAAAGATAAGTAAACATTAAAAAAATTTAAAAAAACATAGAGGGAAGCAAACCATAAGAGACTCTTAAATACAGAGAACAAACTGAGGATTGCTGGAGGGGGAGATGGGTTAAATGGGTGATGGGCATTAAGGAAGGCACTCATCGGGATGAGCACTGCGTGTTATTTGTAAGTGATGAATCACTAAATTCTACCCCTGAAATCATTATTACACTATATTTTAATTAACTTGGATTTAAATAAAATTTAAAAATTAAAAGAAATAAATACAAAACAAACAAAAAAATCAGAGTATTTAAGATTGGTCGGTGAACAAGAAAACTCAAGGCCCTGAAATCCTACAGGTCATATATGAAAGAAACCTGACAGAAGTCTTCCAAAATTTGACAAAAATCCTAAGAATGTTGTGTATCTGCCAGTAACAAATTGTGATGCTAAACTATCAGTAGCTATCAACAGCTTTTCTAAAACTATTAATAATTAAAAATCAATTTTGATCAATGTTGCTAGATGGCAAATAGAATTATCTTCCTCTTCTAAGAACTGATATCACAAAATCATTGGTATATGAAGGGATGATTAAGAAGAATATAGTCAAAAAATATAGGAAAAGTTCTTTGAAGGTCTGCCAGGGAGTTAATAAAAAATTGTTATTTTTCTGGGTTTTTTGCAGCTCATTAAAATTTGTAATTTGTTGTGGGTTTTTTTTTCCCCCTCATTCTGAATAAATACTTATTTTCACATCAAATTTCTTCTTTTCCCTTCGGATATGACCTAGGTAAGACCTGATTCCAGTTCTGGTAAGGAATATCTCTTTTATATTTTTGAAAAGATGGTGATTTCACGTGTTGACAAGGTGGTTTAACATCAAATGGCCGCATCAGAGTGTTAGGTCAAAACACCCTGCTTTGAACGATGCCCATCCCCTGGAGGAGGCTAGTGCACTGGTCTCCAAGTGAGGTTATACCTACAGTCACCAGGACATGCAGAACTGAAAGTAGAAGTTATTCATTGCACACCTTTTATGTGTGTGACCTATTATCAGGCCACATGCTCTGGGGTGCACTTTGAACTGCTGTTTTAAGAAATAATTCTGTATGGCTAGTACAATTATAGTGCATTGGATTTTTTTCTTTCCAGTTAAAGGTATTGATTTATTAAATGTAAAACCTTTAAAATAGGCCACAGTTTCTGTAACTTTGCCTTGACCTTGGGAGGGTTCTGCCACACTGCTGGCCTCTGTCCTTGGGCCACGAGAGCTGTGCTGAACTTGAGTCTTTTCCTTCATGTCTGGCACATAATAGGCCCTCAGATATTAGCTTTTTTCCCCTTCTTCTTCTTTTTTTCCATGAGATACTGTTTTGCTTTTTGTTTTGTTTTGTTTTGTTTTTTGGTCTGTCAGGTATGGGGAAAGTTTTATAAAAAGAAAACATACCTAACACATTCCAATTGTATTACCAAGTGACTACCTTTATTAAGCTGTCTAGTGTGACAGAGTCCAGGTCTATGAAATGCATTTATCAAGATGAAGACTTGGGGCACCTGGGTGGCTCAGTCACTTAAGTGTCTGACTCTGGATTTTGGCTCAGGTCATGATCTCACAGTTTGTGGGATTGAGCCCCACATTGGGCTCTGTGCTGACAGCACAGAACATGCTTGGGATTCTCTCTCTTCCCCCTCTCTGCCCTTCCTTGGTGCCCCTTCTCTCTCTCTCTCTCAAAATAAATAAACTTTAAAAAAATCTTTACAAATTTTAAAAAAAGATGAAGACTTATGTTTAGCTGTGAGGTGATAACACTTGAACTCAATCCTTATTCTGTGGATAAAATAATAGCAACCAATAAAAATAATACTAGTACCATGTTGTAAAACCTTTTTGGGAGGTAGAGCCCTTCCGCGTTCATCACTTCATGAAATCCTTGTAACAATTTTGGAGGGTAGGTATAAACTTTATCCTAATTTTGAAGAGAACAATGCTGCATGGGGAATTAAGAGACTGATACAGGGTATCTTGGCCAATGAATGGAGAAGCCAGGGTCTAGGATAATATGAACTCTTTGACTCCGGAATTTTTATGGTGTTATACTAATGATATTCAAGGGCAATACCTGCCGTGTTGATAGCTCCCTATTGTCCTCTTAAACTCTATCAAGATGGAACCATTTTGGAAAAAAACATGAATGTTGTACAAAATATTATCACTTTAGGAAGTCTCTGGTGGCCTCTGGGGATAAAACCAGAAGGAAATGGCAGAAAAGCAAGAAGGTGGTGAAGGCTCTGAAGCCAGAAAGACCTTGGGATTTGGAAGAAAATAAAAGAAATCAGGAGGCTGGTGGTGAGCCACTGGGAGGTGGGTAGGAACAAGTTACCAAAGCCTGCACATATGATTTTATATGTTACTAGACCCTTATATAGCATTTCATATGTTCTAGACACTTTTTAACCCTCCCATCAATTCTGTGAGGTAGAGCTTTTTATTAATCACATTTGTTCAGATGGTAAAGCTGAGGTTGAGCAGCTTGCTGACTTAAACTCAGGCTGTCTGGGTCCTGAGTCTGTTCCTCTGTGGAAGGGTGGGTGAAGTCAGTGTATTATGGAACCTCCAAGTGGGAAGTCTCTGGTTGGATACAAAGCCTGAAACATAGGGTTGGGATTGGGATTGAAGACACAGCTTTTATTAGTCCCATAGGTTGCAATCAGTGACCTTCCAACACTTTTATTGATCTGTTTTGCACCAGCAGATTTAAGGGCGATGCTGCTTCTTGATGGTTATGTTCTCAATTGGATAGACTTCTGCATGCTGTGCTTGGTTTTGAGGCCTCATGGTCTTCCATGGATTTCCTTGGGACTAGATGTATTGAAATCACAACAGCTTTTCAATGCTTTATTTAAAAACATCTGAACAATTTTTTTTTTATTTTTTAAGTTTAATTTTAATTTTAGAGAGAGATAGGGAGCACACAGGGGAGAAGGGCAGAGAAAGAGAGAGAGAGAGAGAGAGAGAGAGAGAGAGAGAGAGAATCCCAAGCAGCATCCATGCTCAGCACAGACCCTGATGTGGGGTTCAACCATGACTCTCACATCATGACCTGAGCTGAAATCAAGAGTTGGACTCAGCTGACTGTGTCACCCAGGCACCCCTAAAACCCCATGTTTTAAATTAAAAAAAAACCCTACTATTTATATAGTACTAATTACTATAATAATAATAATAATAATAAAATTATATTAAAATACTATTACTGTTCACCATTTTTAAAAAGCATATGTAAAAGAGTGTATACATTATTTTAAAAATTGATACACTGTAATTTCTGAACAAATCCATATATAATATCAAGACTTCTTTATGTAAATATGGTTTTATTCATTTGTGAAGATAATCCTCCTCTCTCCTCCTGGATTTGGATATTGTATTTATTTTTTTTTTAATTTTTTTTTTCAACGTTTATTTATTTTTGGGGCAGAGAGAGACAGAGCATGAACGGGGGAGGGGCAGAGAGAGAGGGAGACACAGAATCGGAAACAGGCTCCAGGCTCTGAGCCATCAGCCCAGAGCCCGACGCGGGGCTCGAACTCACGGACCGCGAGATCGTGACCTGGCTGAAGTCGGACGCTTAACCGACTGCGCCACCCAGGCGCCCCTGGATATTGTATTTAAAAATGGCTCACAGGTATAGTTCAGAGGTTAGTGTATCAAAACATCATTAGTTTTATAATTCTTGCTTAACCCATTGGCAAAAAATACCGAACTTTATTACAAATTAAAAGGAAGACATTAGTTTGCCAAAGTTCCTTTTGGTTTAGCATTGTACTAGAAACAAAGTGAAAGAAAATGAACAGAAATGAGAAGAAAATGAAACAGAAAATGAACAGAAAATGAAAGAAAGCCTCCTGGTTCTGGAAGCTTATGGTCCAGGGAAGCATGGGTCATAGAAACAACTGACCGTAATGTAATGTGTACAGGGCTCTAAGAAGCACAAAGTATACCGGAAAATACAGAGGAAAATACATGTAGTCTATCCCGATATATGGCATTAGGAATCCCCATACTGATGCTCAATTCTTAATTTGCATAAAATAGTACTGCAGTGGTTAATACAGTCACTTAGAATGATTATACATTAACTCTGGCTAAATCTTCAAGTCACTCCCAAGTTTATAATGCAAATATACCTGAAGTTTAAGGATTTGAATGAGGTATACTAAAATTTCACCACTGTGCTAATGTGTTTTCTATTTTTTCATGCCAGTTACTGGGCCTCTTTATTTATATTGTCTCTTTGATTTCAACTTAAAAAAAAATATTTTCTGTTGTAATTAAGTTCATGTCCTTTAGATCTAAATAAGACATTTTATGTCACCTAGCTACAGGTGGGCCTTGAATTAGATTCCTGGTTGGAAAGGATTAACCAAATAAGTGGCTTTCTTCTCTTCCCATACTTAATCTATTTTTATTTGATCATGTGGCACCTGCAGAGATGCGTGGAATTATATAATCTATTAATTACATCAGTTAAAAGCAGATGCTATTGATTCAGATGGGATTATAAAATCCACCTATGGGGACAGAGACTATTTCTTTGCCTGAGAGTACTTAGGGGGTTGAGGTTTCTTTTTGTATTAAAATGGCATTACATACTTAAATTACTTTCACTTTTGTCAGGCAGGTGATAGTCTTGATTATGAATGGATTCAAGCATTATGAATTGTGTGCTGGCTATTTTTCCAACTTTCTTATAATGTATGTGAAAATAGGATGTTTGCTAGTAATGATACTTTCAGGTATATTTTCTAAATTTGTCCCCTAAACAACAGACTGAATTAACTGCCTAAGTTAAATTTTGAGTCAAAATTCTTTTTTTTTTTTTTTTTTAATTTTTTTTTTTCAACGTTTATTTATTTTTGGGACAGAGAGAGACAGAGCATGAACGGGGGAGGGGCAGAGAGAGAGGGAGACACAGAATCTGAAACAGGCTCCAGGCTCTGAGCCATCAGCCCAGAGCCCGACGCGGGGCTCGAACTCACGGACTGCGAGATCGTGACCTGGCTGAAGTCGGCCGCTTAACTGACTGCGCCACCCAGGCGCCCCTTGAGTCAAAATTCTTGACTGTAATGCTTCCTTCTGCTGAAAATTGTCCCCAGTATGCCCTACATTGAAATGCTTTGTCATTTGCTGGTTCTATTCTAGTCTCCTTACCTCTTTTAAAAATGCATCCCTAGGGGCGCCTGGGTGGCGCAGTCGGTTAAGCGTCCGACTTTAGCCAGGTCACGATCTCGCGGTCCGTGAGTTCGAGCCCCGCGTCAGGCTCTGGGCTGATGGCTCAGAGCCTGGAGCCTGTTTCCGATTCTGTGTCTCCCTCTCTCTCTGCCCCTCCCCCGTTCATGCTCTGTCCCAAAAATAAATAAATGTTGAAAAAAAAATTTTTTTTTAAAAATGCATCCCCTCCTACCTCTCTCTCACCTACACCTTTGTAGATTAGGGACATGTTTGCTAAGTGTCTATTTTCATATTTAAGTTTTTGCCTTTTTTTTCCCCAGAAAGCAGGGGTGCATGATCCAGTTTGATTCTCTCCTCATAAGTCTCACCTTTATTATTTCTATCTTCACTTTTTAAAAAATTATTATTTTTGCAGGTCATACCCTAGTATCATTAGCCCTGCCCATGGATTAAGGACCAATTTTTTTTCTCTCATCCCAATCCTCTTAGTATTCATGTGCCCCACCCACAAAATCAGTTCATGTTAAGTGTGAGTTGGTGACAAGAGTCTTGTTGGTGACAAGTCTTTGAGTTGCATGTAGCTCTCAATTAGTTAGCATTTTTTCCTAAGTGATAAAAAGAAAATCTTAATTTAAATAGGTGTAGGAAAAACAAAAAAAAAAAGAATCATTGGCTTGCACACCTGAAAAGGCTAGGAGTGAAAATTTTCACGTGGCAGGATCCAGAAGTGCAAATAATGCAGCCAGTGTACTCCATAAAGTGTGCCCTGGAAAATGTAGCTAGTTCCTGGCAAATCCAATCCCAGTAGAAGAGCTTTTCTTTCCTGATATTCTAATTCAAAGTCTGACATCAACTTTTGATTGGATTAATTAGATCGCTTGCCATTCCTGAGCCAATGAGTCACCAGAGGCATGGAATATGCTAATCGGGCAAGCCTGGCTCATGTGTCCATTGCTGGAATCTGGGAGTAGAGGTCAACTCAATCAGAACCACAAGGACTTAAATGAGGAGGAGTGTACCAAAATGAAAATCAGGGTGCTAGTTCAGAAGGGGGAATAGATGCTGGCCAAACACAATAGGTATCCATTGTGGTGGTTTTCCCAGGCAAACTGTGATCCTTTTAGAGCTCTGGTTTCTGTACTCAGATTTTTTAACCTTACCTACATCTATCAAGAATGCTGTAGAATACAAGACTTAAAATTCATTTAATACTGATAACAAATCTTGACTGCAGGGTAATTGAACAATGGTTTAGAGTTCCACATTTTAAAACATGTGGCAGGAAATAAATATCTGCTGTTTCTCTATCTTTATGGTCACTAATCACAACATGGGCCAATAAGGAAGGTTCTTGGCAGAATAGGTGGTAGGACTCTATTGCTGACCCCACATTCCTGAGCCTGACACCTGTGTGTACCCTTTGGTCTCAGAACTTGGCTCCACTCCAGGGCATGCCTGAAACTGACCTGACTCATCTCTGTCCCATGTAGGTCATGCTGGGTGCCTCTCAGGTTAGATTTAGGGTATTTGACTGTGACACAATTTGTTGCCTAATGTGTGTCATGTGATTTACTAGCTGTGTGACTTTGCACTGGACACTTAACCTCCCTGACCTTCAGCTAAAGCCCTACTAAATTTATACTTCATAAAGTGATCCTAAGGAGCTTTTGAGTCAATGTGAAAGTAGCCTGGCATGTAGGCAGTGGTTAGAAAGTAAAGGTTATCACTGGAAACATGTCCTCAACGGACCAACTTCCTGCTCAGACCTCTGGCCTTGCCCTTTTAGAATTTTCCTGTCTCATACCCTCATTGTGTCTGCTCCACATGTTCACATTTGGTGAGTTTTTTCCTTTTCTTTAGAATCTTTTCTTGTGGAAAGAACACTTATCATAAAATTTACCTTCTTAACAAATTTCTAAGTGTTTAATATATTATCATTGACTATAGTTGGTGAATTCTTCATGAGCTTATTATAATTTATATTGCATTTATCGAGTGCTCACTGTTTGCCTAAGCATCTTAGATGGTGAATCATGTGATCGTTACAAAACTATAGGCGGATAGTATTTATTGTTTGCATTTGACAAATGGGGAAATGAGGCTTAGAGAGGCTGAGCAGTAGAAGAGGGCAACTTATCACAAAGCTGTGGAGACAGGCTAATCTGACACCCTTGTTCTCATCTAGTGAGCAGTTCTGAAATTTCAGTGGGGAGAATTACCTGCAGTTTATTCAAAGTGCAGATTTCCGAAGCTCATTCTCAAAGGTTCTGATGTGTTGATTCTGTAGCAGATTGGAGAAATATGCATTTATAACACCGTCTCCAGATGATTCTCCCACAGGTGGTCCACAAACCACATCTACTGGTGAACTTAGAGATGACTGTATTCCCTTCCTGTGGAGTCTCACCTCACCCACCTTCTCTGGTAGAAGGAGGGAACTGCATTGCTACCTGAAGCTTCGGCACGTGTCCTGCTGTTAGGCGCACGGTTGCCCTCTCCTGGCTTCCCGCTTTTTAAAACCATCCCTTAACCCTTTGAGCACCCAAGCTAATTTGATCCCCCTTTGAGCCATTAGCACTTGAATTTAGGTTGGGAGTGCATGGATTAATCTTGTTCATATGCGTATCTGCTGAAAAAAATGTTTATTGACTGATTACTTTTGTATTGTGTCAATTACCATCTGGTCCTTTTCAATTTACATATTCACTTTTCCTCAATCAGGTTGTGAGATGCTTAGAAGGTACTGTTCTCCCGTTTCCTCTGTCTTACCAGAGCTCTCTCCACATCTCCTAGATGCTCAGCAAAGACTGCTGACTCATTCAGTTATAAGAGAAGATGCGTAATACATCGTTGTTGAATTAATTAACCATTCAAAGGAGTTGGTTACCACTATTCATTCGTAGATGATAAGATTTTAATGACTGGAAATCTTTTGAACAATTTACACTTGGTTTTCCACCTTAAACATTCAGAAGGGAGGGAAAAAAATAACCCAATTTTAGCCTCAGAGGTAAAATATTTAACTGCTCAACATTCTTTGTTTTGCATAAAGAAATGTTTAACCAAAATTCCTCAGGTTACAGTCAGATGCCAAGCTTTTAAAAACAAATGTGTAGCATACAGATCTGCAGGCAGGATTTACCTCAAAATGCAACTGCTTGTGGATTATGTCTCTACTTCAATTTCTTTGTAGGATCTCAAGTTTTTTCTGAAGCTTGGATCTGATCAAATAAATGGTTTGTCCTTTGGTATCGAATTCCTCATCAGAGATCATTGTTGAGATACCCAAATTTTAGTGGTTGCACCAGGAGTTAGAGACAGAATACTATAAAATAGAATGCCTGAAGTACAACACGGTGACTATAGTTGATAACACTGTATTATATAATTAAAATTTGCTAAGAGAGTAGAACTTAAATGTTCTTACAAAAAAAAAAGTAAATATGTGAGGTGATGAATGTGTTACTTCATTTGATGGGGGGGAATCGTTTCATAATGTATGCTTATATCAGATCATCACATTGTACACTGTAAATTATCTTACACCTTTGTTCATTATACCTGAATAAAACTGAAAAAAATCATAAATAAAAATAAAATGTCTGCCTTCCAAGTCTACCATTGTAGTGACGGTAAATGTGCATAATAAATAATGGAGAGTAAAAGATTATTGTTTGTATTAGGGATTTCCAGAACTTTAAATATTATCTAGTTCAAATCTCTTTTTAAATTTTTTGATTATGTTTCTTTATTTTTGAGAGGCAGAGAGAGACAGAGCATGAGTGGGGGAGGGGCAGAGAGAGAGGGAGACACAGAATCCGAAGCAGGCTCCAGGCTCTGAGCTGTCAGCACAGAACCCGACGCGGGGCTCAAACTCATGAACTGTGAGATCATGACCTGAGCCGAAGTCAGACGCTTAACAGACTGAGCCACCCAGGTGCCCCTGCAAGTATCTTTTATAAACAGTACTTATCTGGAATTTTTATTTTATCTAGACTGACAAGCTTTTACTATGAACTGAAGTGTTTTACTCTATTTACAGTTATTTTGATTGCTGATGCATTTGTATTTATTTCTGCGATATTCCTCTTTTTTTCTCACCTTTTCTTTCCACATTTCTTTTCTCTTTTCAAGCTTCTTCTTTATTTTTCCCTTCATTCTCATTCCATATCCTTCTACTAGGTTAGAGAATATAACTTCTGAAGTGTATAGATACATTTAGTAGTTACCTTTAATATTTTAATACAGTCACTTAACTTATTAAAGCCTACAATGACTCAGTTTTTATCACTCCTCTCAAATGACACAAAGACCATAGAACATTTTAGTCGCCATCCTCTCTCTTTATACTCTATTTTTGTAGTCTATTTTATTTTTTTAAATGTTTATTTATTTTGAGAGTGAGAGAGAGAGAAAGAGAGGGAGAACGTGAGCAGGGGAGGGGTAGAGAGAGAGGGAAAGAGAGAGAACCCCAAGCAGGCTCCACACGTCAGCACAGAGCCTGAAAAGGGGCTCCATCCCAGGAACTGTGAGATCATGACCTGAGCCTAGAACAAGAGTTGGATGCTTAACTGACTGAGCCACCCAGGTGCCCCTGTAGTCTATTTTAGATCCAACCCCCCACAAGACAAATTATTATTACTGCTCTACACAGTGTTAATTCAGGTCAGTATTTCTCAACCTTGGCTCCATTGACATTTTGGGCTGGATCAATCTTTGTTGTGAGGAGCTGTCTTGTATATTGTGGGATGTATCAGCATGCTTGGTGTCTATATACTAGGTACTGGGAGCATTACCTCTCCCCTAGTTGTCATGGACAAAAAAAATCTTCAAATATTGTCAACTGTCCCCTCAGGGGAAAATTGCTTTTGGTTAAGAACTGCTGATTTAAATCTGCCCCCTTAGTAACAATAGCTTTTTTCCAACATTCTATGGCATCCCACATCTTCCATTATTTTTCTTCTGCCTAAGATATATGATGTAGAATTTTTTTTAGTGAAGTCTGTAGGGTAAAAGGTAACAAATCTGTTTGTTTTTTTTTTTTTTTTTTTGTTTTTGTTTTTGTAAATCTGAGAGAAGTTTATTTTTTTCATTGTTCTAAAAAGATAATTTATTAGGCATAGAATTCTTGTTAGAGAGTTATTTTCTTTTAGTACATTGGATAAATCATGCCACTGTTTGGTGACTTTGTGGCTGTCGAGAAGAAAGAGCTGTCACTCTAATTATTATTCATTTTTAGATAACATAACTTTTTTCTCTGGCTCACTTGAAGAAAATTTTCATCTTTTGTATTAGGTATCACTGTCATGGGTCTAGGAGTATACTTCTTTTTATTTTTCTTACTTGTGATTCGTTGGACTTTCTGAGTCTAAGAGTTCGTAACGTTCAACAGTTTTGGAAAATTCTCAGCTATTGTTTCTTTTAAGCTGTTTCTCCCCTATTCTGTCTGTTATTTTCTGGAGACAAGAGACACATTAGATTTTCTCATGTTATTTTCCATTTTCCCTTAAACTTTCTTTTACATTTTCCTTCTCTTGGTTTCTCATTTTTGTATTTCTTTATATTTATCTTCCAATTTAGTAGCTATGTCCAGTGTTGTGTAACATGCTGTTTCAATTTTCAATAGAGTTTTTACTTCTGTTTTTCTAATTTTTATTTGTTCCATTTGTTTCCTTTTCAAACTCTCTTAAAACTTTAAAAGTTATTTCTTCAAATTCAGAGTGTCAGTGCTGGAGTCATCTCTTCTGGTCCTGCACGTTCTGCCATAGAATGTTTATCTTGAGCATGCTACCTTTGAGCATGTAAGAGTAAGGCCTTATTTTAATATTTTAAAAATGTGGACAATATCTTGCAGGGTTGTTTTTAGGATTAGAGATGATTCACATGACATACTTAGAGTGATATTAGGCTTAAATTGATCTACAACCAACAGTAGCAACACTAATAATAAATACTAAGACTGAGTAGATAAGAGGCAAACACAGTTCTTTTGCTTCCTAGAGAAGTAAATTTTAAATGAGATCATTTTACTGAGCTCAGATAACAGTTTTTCTGTTATATGACTCACCTCACAAAAAATAAAATAAAAATTCTTCTTTTGTTTTCAAAAAAATAAAAATTCTTCTCCATTCCATCTCATCTTAATGCCTCTCTTTTATTTCTTTAAATATATTGAACACACTGATTTGCTATTTTGTGAGAATCTGTGGGTCTGATTTTGCTGTCTGTTGTACCTGTTTATTCTTTCTCATGATACTTTGTTTCCTTCTGTGTTTTGTGTTTTTTGAAACATTGGGACTTTTTAAGGTCTGGATTAATGTTGATTTTTGGTGGTGTCTGTTAGTTTCATAGGTGTTTTTGCTGATGTGTAACCTCTAAATTAAATTCCTCATTTAAGAATATTTTAAACTACATAAATAGGTAAAATTGGTCTGGGAACCCAGGTGAGGAGAGTTTATGGCTATGAATTATCTTGGGTGATTTGTCCCTTTCAGCCAGTACCAAATTTCCTTGCTATCTTCTTCCTTGTTATCTTCTACATGATGAGCTTATTTCTAGAAGGTTGTAGTCCTTTGGAGTCTCAGCCTCTCCATCTTCAACACTCCCTAGGCTTTTGCTCCATGTTCCATTCCCATGTAGCCATTGTCAAGAACAATGAAGGGCCTGCGATTTTTTTTTTTTCTTATCCTGCTTTTACCCTACCTTCAAGCAATTGCTTCTTGGATTCTGGTTCAAGAGTTGAGACTCTTGAGTGAAAGGTGAAGGAGAGTTTATTTTTCTTTCAATAGAGGTAGCTAGAGTATCAACATTTTGCACTGGTTCCCCAAGGCTCATTTTCTGCAAGGTGACAGGAAGAGGTGTCAGATGACATCTATACATCCAGTGGACTGCATTATTAGCAACCTTGAGCTTAGGGAACCTAACTCTTTTATAATAGGAAGTAAAGCATGCCTGGTTTATGCTCCAGAGGGAGACATTGTATCTGTCTTCCAAGGCTGCTCAGTAAACAATCATTCTTGAAAAGATAGTTTACAACAAAGGGCAGCTAGTGCCTTTCTTATAAGACATGCAGAAACAAGAGAGACCTTATCTCCCCAAAGTCATCAAAATGGAAGGTCAAGTTTCAGCAGATATTCTTAGAATAAAAGTTATTGGTGCTAGGTGACCTCAGAGATTTCTTATTTCAATTTAACCTTTGCAGCTTCCTTACTTTTTTGCTAATAAAATGTTTAATATATTTTATTTACCATTTTTTTTAAAAAACAGAAACATTTTTTGAGATTTCTAGTCTGTGATATTTCTGGAAATTAAAGTTGAAAAGTTAATTTACAGGACTTACATAAACCAACTACTTATCCTAAGCTTATTTCTTACTATAATTTTTTAATTGTCTTCAATATTTGAACTATAAGCAGTTTCTTTTTTTTTTACTTCCCTATTATGAAATAGAGCTTTCCACTTAAAAAAAAAAAAAAAGAAGAAGAACTTAACATGCAAAGGAAGATTTTGCTCTTGTGTTGTATACAAAAATGGTTTCCCACATAAGCTTTCTTGCTCTCAGGACAGAAGAAAAACTCTGTAAGTCCCAGTGAAGAATGGCATCTCCATGGATGTTGGAGTTGAGTTAATCTTCAAAAATAGAACTGTATTAGATTAGTCTCTCATTTGAAATTGTTTTCCTGAGTTGATTGTGACTTTGGAGTTGCAAGTTTTGGTAAAAAATGTATTTTTACTTCTTTTATGTGTGTTTCAAATTCTCATGCAGCTTATTTCTCTTGAACTTTTTGTTATGACCATTTGTATGTAGCCTTCATGTAGATGTCAAGACATGGGCATAGTTTGCCCTTTGTATTTTGCTCTTTATGTTGAGGGTTACTGGGAGTGAGAGATAGAACGTGTACCATGAGAGGACATTTATATAATCATAGAAAATCTTTCAGACAGAACTTGTCAGAATTGCTTTTCTTCTACCTAACTTCTGAAAGTATGTCTTGCCACTGTTGGTGAGGTGAAAGGATTTCTAAGAGGTCATTGCAAGGTGCAAGATCACTCAGGCTGTAACTCTTAGTCCAGTTTCCAGATTTTCATACTATTTAGCTTAATGATAAAAGAATAGGGCCAATTTTCATGTATAGGTTAAACATCAAAGTTCAGAGCAGTAAACTGTTTTAGTGTCACATTGCTAAGAATAAATGTGGGTAGCTGGGTAGAAACCTAAGCTAAAGTCTTTTCCGAGTTTTGACATGATATAAAAATTTCCCAGATTGTACCCATGGACACTGGTTCTTTTCATGAGATGTCAATAAGCATTTCTTTAAATTAGAATCAAATCTTGAGAAAGTGCTGGTTTAAATAAAATTTAGCGTATTTTTTCATGTATTTTGGATCCTAATCCTTTACTAGTTATGTGTTTTACTAATATTTTTTCCTTATTCTAGGCTTTGTCTTTCTGCTTTAAAAAAAAAATTTTAAAGCTTTATTTATTTTTGAGAGAGAGAGAGAGAGAGAGGAGAGAGAGAGAATGAGTGGGGGAGGAGCAGAGAGAGAGGGATACACAGAATCCGAAGCAGGCCCCAGGCTCTGAGGTATCAGCACAGAGCCCAACATGGAGCTTGAACCCACAAACCATGAGATCATGACCTGAGCTGAAGTCGGATGCGTAACCAACTGAGCCACCCAGGTGCCCCTTTGCTTTTTTTAAATAGTATTTCTTTTTTTTTTTTTAATTTTTTTTAACGTTTTATTTATTTTTGAGACAGGGAGAGACAGAGCATGAACAGGGGAGGGTCAGAGAGAGGGAGACACAGAATCTGAAACAGGCTCCAGGCTCTGAGCTGTCAGTACAGAGCCCGACACGGGGCTCAAACCCATGGACCGCGAGATCATGACCTGAGCCGAAGTCGGCCGCTTAACCAACTGAGCCACCCAGGCGCCCCTAAATAGTATTTCTTGATGAATCTAAGTTTTAAATTAAACTATAGCCTAAGTTATTAATATTTTTTCATTGTTTAAGCTTTTGAGGTTTGATTTTGGAATTATTCTTTAATGTATTCTCATATATTTTCTACCAGGAATTTGATGTTTTATTTTTTACATTTATGTCTCAACTGATCATATAATATATCTGGAAATTATTTGGCTATATGGTGTGAGGTAAAGATGTAATCTAATTTTTTTCACTTTGATAAATAAGTGTACCATCTGATAACCAAGTTTCAAGGGTTACCTCCATCATGTGTGAAATATCCACACATGTATGAATCTGTTTCTGACCTCTATTCTGTTCTGTTTGGTTACTCTCTCTATTCACATACCAACGCTAATGCTGTTTGCAATTGTAAAAAAAAAAAATCAAAATGTTCAATAGATACATAAACTGGGATATATTCATACATTTTTCATTTTTATATTCAGCATTTTTATGATGAGTCATCCTCATAATATTTTAAAATTCATATACTGAAAATTATTTATCAGTGAAATAAATGAACTATAGCTACGTATATTACGGTCTCATAAATTTGATCTTGAGTCCTCTCCAAAAGAATTATCAGGATAATACCTAGAGTATTATATGATTTTTAGAAAATCTAAACACATAAAAAACAGAATTACTTATTGTTTATGAATATATGTAAAGATAATAAAAATATTAATAAATGCATGGACACAATCTACATTTAGTATTTTGTTATTTCTGAGAGATGGAAGGGCTGTGATGGGGGAAGGGCACACAGAGGCTTCAGCTGTATTTGTAACATTTCTTTCTTAAGCTGCTGGGTAAGTACTTGGGTTTTTGTGATTATTCTTCATGTTTTTATCTGTAAGTTTTTTTTCTAATAAAAAACAATATAAGATGCCTTTACTGCAGTAGTTCTCAGAGCCTTTAATTTGTTAATAGGCCTTGTCTTTGTTCCAAAGAGGGGATCTTCTATAAGTATTTCCCAAATTTAATTGACCATGGAACCTTCTTTCCCAGGAACACCTATTGGTACCTTGGGAATTGGTCTGTTTTATGGATCCCAGATTCAGAATATGTACATTCGCCCATACTGCTTATAAAGATGAGACAAATCCAAGGTCTAGTCTTTCTTTAGCATGTCATCGAGTTACAAGAAGTTCTTTGAACCCAGCAGGACATTAAGGGAGGTGTTGTGCATGTGGTTTTTACCTTAGATTCCTTCAAGTTCCTGGACATTCCTATGGCTTTAATTTCTTGGGTACATCCTTCTCTCATCCCACCCTGTGGGGGCAGTTGGAATGTTTGAAATAGAGAAATCAGCCAAGTACAATTTCCACATGGTGAGAGTACAGCTATAACATGGCCCTCTCTTTGTTTCCAGAGTACAATGCAAATAGCACAGAGTGTACAGAATGTCTGTTACATGAATTAGGGCCACCAAAGGCATTCATTGATCAAGAATCAATTGTTACAAAGAACTTATTATCGCTCTAATTAATAGAGTGTTTTTATGATGGGTCATCCTCATAAGAAACATCGTTATACAGGGTGTATCTTCTTTGTAATGGAAGTCATGGTAATGAAACTTTATTTTAATTAGTAATTTTTAATATATAAAAATGAAGCTGATTCTTACTTTTTTTTTTTTTTTTTTGCAATAGGAATGCTTTGTTTGGCAGACTTTATATATAAAAAAAGAATGTAAAAATAAAGCAGCTGATTTGACCTGGCAAGCTTCGATTCCAATTCAGCGTACTTTCCCTATTTATAAAGTGCAGTAAAAATGTTGGCCTTTAGAAACTGATATTCCCTGGGTGTGCAAGGGTGGTAAGGCTTTTGTTGTTGTCGTTGTTACTGCTCTTTAAAAAAACAATTGTAGCAAAACCCTAACAGAAAAACTCCAAATAAGAGCTAATGTAATATCTGTATGCATAGTTTAAAAAGGAACAAATTATTTTAAAATGACTTTTTAAAGAGTGTGGCCTCAAATGGTGACGGCAGGCCTTGTGCTAGTATATGTGCTGCTATAATCTTGCTTGAGGCTCATAAATCTTGCATTATTTGGATGAAGTGTAGACACTCCAAAATGAATTTAGAGGCAAATGTGGATGGGTTTCTGGGCACAGGCTGGGTGGAGAGAGTGCTGTGATCATGTCTCAAAAAATCCTAATCATCTGGTCTTATAATGAATGGATTAGTTCCTCCATTCTGCCAATAGAACATGAGCGTCTAAAAACTTTGAAGTGCGGGAGGCAACGGCAAAGAAAACAATAAACAGTGCATGTGAGACTGGCTTGATGCTTGGTGATTAAGAGATGAGGAACCCGCGGGTCAGCTCCCCATAGGTACAAACAGATGTTTGCACTGTTTCACAGCTGCTAAATATGACATAAATCCAAAGAATTTTTCTTGTTTTTATAAAGGAAAAAAAATACCCAGACAGCAAATTTTTGGTCATTCAGATACTCTTACCAAATGACATCTGGTTTCTGTACTGCTTATTTAAGCAATCCTTAAAAAAAATGTTTGCCAAGGGGAGTAACTCTAAACTTTCAGTCCTTCACCGTACATAACAGTACAGTTTAAATTACAGTGTAGCATGCAGAGTTTATTATAAGCAATGCCTTTTTTTTTTTTTATCTCTTAACCAGCAAGTCTTAGTTTTAAGAAAATGGGTTAGATATTATGTAATTAGTTAAGGGAAATCTCTGATGAAGTTACATTTGGAATATCTGGGATTCCTATCCTAATGATGGCAAAGAAAATGAATTAATTGCTTCCATATGTTAAGAATGGTGGGAGCAAAGTTAAACTATACAGTTACCTAAAATAAAACGTCAGCAATATAGCAAGACAGTATTTTGACTTGCATCAAGGTGAGAGAACATGAAAGGCAGAAAGGAAGCAGTGACAGGTTGAAGGTCATGATGGAAATGAATCTTAATAAAATACTCGTACAAATCTTCAGCGGGGAACCAGATTTTTTGCCGTCTCCACATCCACCATGCCTTTGAGTTTATACGCAGAAATTAGTTATTTATTATGCCCAACAGCAAGGCTGTTTGTATTGATTGTTCTCCTCAAAGATATCTATTTTGGAGGGTCTAGAGCCCAAGTGCGCAGGCTTGTTTTCTGAATTTTATTTACCTCAATCTTTGTGATGTGTGGCTTTGTTGGGGCTTTCGTTCAGCGAATCTCCCAGAGCTCAGCACTGAAACAGAAAATGTGATAATTCCATAACAAATTTGGCAATTAGCAACATTCCTCTATCTGGCTTTTACATCATTACTTGGCCTGATACTGTACTTCCAGTCTGATATTAATAAAGGGTAAGTAAGCCTGACAAGTCCAGCTTCGTTGGAGACTTCTCACCCGAAGATTTGCTAGGTTGTATAGTATTCAAAATCTAGTCCAATGGGAGTTGCTCAGAGTAAAGATAATATACTGCACAGAACTTTCTTTGTCTCCTTTTAAAATTGCTTTTGGTTTTTGGGTGCTAGGTTCTTGGCATTATGCGATATCGGGGTACCAGAGCTGAATTTGCAGGAGGATAATAACTTTCCCTCTTATGTTTTGCTCTGTGAAGCTTAGATGTGAGTTTGCACTTGGCATCTGTAATGATCTTACGTTTCAGCATCAGCTCTAATTCCCTGGTTCATTTACCATTTCTTTTTCAGTCTCTAGCAGGAATTTGCCTGCCTCCAGATTCCATGATGAGGTTTACCCTATCTCTAGCATCCATCACTTCTGTGTTTACTAACCTCGAGAACCTCTCATGTCATACTTTCTCATATATACCATCTGTGTATGAAAGTCCCAGGTGGGGGCTCGTAAAGAGTTTCCATGAAATCTTGGCTGAGGAGTCCCTTACTCAGATTGACATTCAACTGTGCACAGCTAAATCCCCACCCCCTGCCCCCCCACCCCCACCCCCGTGCCAAGTTCTCCTTATCACTAACAGCTTCCTATTGATGTCAGTGAGACTAAATTTGCAAAGGAAATATGAAGCTCTTCATTCCCTGAGAACCAGGATATTTAGGTTGTGCAAATCCCTGAACCCTAAAATGGATTTAATCAGCCCAATTCACATCATAAATATCATGTTGCAAGGACACACATGTGCTGGAACAGATAGAGAGATATCTTTTTAACTTTAAAATTTGCAAAATTATGCCCTGTGGGCCATCAATTTTTCTCGGACACTCCAGCGACTTCATGCCAAGAGGAATTCTTACTCATATTAAGTTCATGCTCTTTACTGAGAAGGAAGCAGTTTTCTGTCTGTAATCAAAGATGCCATCTTTCACCTTCTATTGGAAACTCCTAGCTGTTCTTCCCACCTCCATTTCTCCCAGATGATTCCAAAGAATGGTCAGGTGAGCGTTTGTGGGGTCTATATCTCTTTCTTCTCTTCTCTCTCTCCCTCCCTCCCATGTCCCAACCTCTCTCACGTCTCTCTCTCTGTTGCTTCCCCCCTCCCTCTCTCCCCCTTCCAAAGGAGTCTGTTAATATATCATCTTGATGCCTTACTGAATGCCATCTGAGTAAGGAGCAAGAAAGAACTGACATGAGTTTTTTTTTTTTTTAATTAACCTTTTTATTTAGAAATAATTGTAGATTCATATGCAGTTGGGAGAAACAATGCACTGAGAAGCCCTGTACACTTTACCCAGTGTCTCCAATGAAAACATCTTGTGAAACTCTAGTAGGATATCATGGTCAGGATTTTGACATTAATACATTCGAGATACAAACCGTTTCCATCACCATGAGAATCCTGCATTTTGCCTTTCTAGAGCTCTGAACCACTATTCATATCCCACTTCAGGTCTGTCCTTCACCACTGGCAACACTAACTGATTTTTAAAATTTTGTCCTTTGGGAAATATTATGTAGATAGAATCATAAAATATGTAACTTTTGGGGTTAGCTGCCCCCCCCCCCCCCCTCAGCATTGTTCTCTGGATGGTGATTCAACTCCTTTCATGGATTAGATGTCTGTTCCTTTAATGGCTGAG
Source organism: Herpailurus yagouaroundi (assembly GCF_014898765.1). Classification (NCBI taxonomy): domain Eukaryota; kingdom Metazoa; phylum Chordata; class Mammalia; order Carnivora; family Felidae; genus Herpailurus; species Herpailurus yagouaroundi. The sequence continues at coordinate 30,490,947 of NW_024412396.1, read as the reverse complement.
TGATATTCCATGGCATGGATGTACCCTAGTTTGTCTCAACATTCACCCAGTGAAGGACATCTGGGCTGTTTCCAGTTTTTGGCTATTGCGGCTAAAGCTGCTATGAGCGTTCCTACATAGGTTGTTGTGTGAACATAAGTTTGCATTTCTCTGGGATAAATGCCTATGAATGCAACTGCCAAGTCATCTGGTAGTTGGATGTTTTGTTTTTTAAGAAACTGCTGGGGCTCCTGGGTGGCTCAGTTGGGCAAGTGTCTGACTTTGGCTCAGGTCATGATCTCGAGGTTCATGAGTTCAAGCCCCGCATCGGGCTTTGTGCTAACCGCTCAGAGCCTGGAGCCTGCTTCAGATTCTGTGTCTCCCTCTCTCTGCCCCTCCCATGCTAATGCTCTGTTTCTCTCTGTCTCAAAAATAAATAAACATTAAGAAAAAGAAAAAGCATTGCTTGATAATGACTTAGAGGAAGTGTGTCTTAAATTATCGAAGACACAGAAGACTTGAAAACGTGAGGCCAGATAGAGTATGTAAAAAGACCAAGCAGGCCTGGAGAAGAATTAAAAAAAAAAAAAAAAAAAAAGAAGAAGAAGAAAGAAGAGAAAAGAAACTACCAACGTGTTTTCCAGAGTGGATGTACTATTGTCCATTCCCATCAGCAGTAACCTGTAAGTTATGCAGTTTGTCTGCATTTGGTGTTCTCACTGTCTCTTAGCCATTCTGATAGGTGTGAAGTGATACCTCATTGTGGTTTTAACTTGCATTTCCCTAATGGTTAACGAAGTTGTACCTCTTTCATGGGCTTATCTGTTGTGAGCGTATTCTCTTCAATGAAATGTCTGTTAGTGCTTTTTTTGGCCCATTTTGTCATCGGATTTAACTGCTGAGTTTTCAGAGTTCTTTACAGTTTCTAGATACAAATCGTTTGTTGGATACATGGTTTGCAAATATTTTTTCCCCAGTTTGTAGCTTGTCTTTTCATTCTCTTAACAGGGTGTCAAGCAGAGCGTTATTCTTTTCGATGAGGTTCCATTGATTGATTTTTCCTTTCATAGCTAAGACTTTTAGTGGGAAATGTAAGAGCTCTTTTCTTAGCCCTATGTTCTGAAGATTTTTTTCTCTACATTTTTTCCTAAAAGTTAGAGTTTATAAAGTTATAGTTTCTGTAGCTTGTTATATATGTAATTTGATATGTGTATCTTGTCTCTGTCTGTGTATCTTATATAACTTATCATCACAGTCTATGGCTGTCAACATTTTACAAGTTTGAATGAAGTGTAGACACATCACCTCCTATTTCATTGCTCACCCCACCCCATTTACAATATAACTAACTGCCTTACATATTTCCTTTTTGTTATTTTATTTTACTTTATTTTTAAAAATATTATAAGTAACCTCTATGTCCAACATGAGACTCAAACTTACAACCCTGAGGTCAAGAGTTGCCTGCTCTTCCGACTGAGCCCGCCACGTGCCCCATCCTCTTTGTTAATTTAAAACCACATCCGCCAGTGTTATAATTTTTGCTTTCATGATGAAACATAATTTAAAAAGCTCAAGAGGAAAAGATGTCTGTTATATTTATGAATATATTTGCTTTCTGTGTTCTTTCTTCGCTCTTAATGTTCCAAGGTTCCTATTTTTATCATTTCCTTTCTTCTTAGAGAACTTTCTTCAGTCCTTGGGTTTAGGTTAGGTGTGCTAGTGACAGGTTCTCTTGGTTTTCTTTTGTCTGAGAATGTCTTGATTTCTGACACGCTAATGAGTCCTTATACAAACCACTGGGTCTCATTAATGGAAGTCTCAGTGGCTAAAGAAGCTTGCCCACTTGCTTAGGACCAGTAACATTTGTGGTGGATAAACAATAATAATCCATGTTGTTCAGATGATGTAACTGGTACAACTTTGCAGCTTCATGTAGATTCATACTTTTTGTATGACTGCTCAAGAATGTGTTTTATTTTTATTATGAAATATAGAGAATTATGACAGAGGGTGGTCAACTGGAAAGTGGAACCCTGAGCCCCACCATTGCTCATGTGAACTATGTGAGTCTATGCCTTCTCAGATGATTATAGTGGATTGCAAATCAAAGGCCTTTCTGAAAAATCATTGATTTTTATCATTTTCTTTTAAAATGAGATATTTCCTTCCTGTAGATACTAAAGTATATTTACCTATCATTTTGGAAATTGAATTTCTGGAAATATGAACTTTCAAATATAATAGAAAGATAATCAAAAGGAATGGGTAATAGTACCAGAAATGGTTTTAAGAATTAACTCACATCTAGGGACACCTGGGTGGCTCAGTCCATTGAGTACTCCACTCTTGATTTCGGCCCAGGTCATGACCCCAGGGTCATAGGATCCAGTTCCATGTCAGGCCCCATGCTCAGCAAGGAACCTGCTTGGGATTCTCTCTTTCTCTCTCTCTCTCTCTCTCTCTCTCTCTCTCTCTTTCCCCATCTGCCCTCTCCCTTGCTCTTGCTCTCTTATTCTTTCAAAACAAATAAATAAACATTGAACAAAAAACAATTAACTCACATTCATAATACAATAAAACCTTGATTTGTGAGCATAATTTGTTCTGGAAACATGCTTGTAATCCAAAGCATTTATATATCAAAAACAAATTTCCCCATAAGAAAAAATGGAAACTCAAATGATTTGTTCCACAACCCAAAAATATTCATATAAAAATGATTACAGTACTGTAATATAATACAAAATAATAAAGAAAATACAAAATATAAAGACAAATAAACAAATTAACCTGTACTTACCTTTGAAAACCTTCATGGCTGGTGTGAGGGAGACAAGAGAGAGGAGGGTTATTGTGTAGAGTCCCTTTCACTATAACTAATGGAATCACTGCTATCTATTGGCCCAATGGAATCTTTTTCTGCATGGGGGCCATTGTATACGCTCATACAGATGTTGACTGAAGTACAGTATTAGTAAATTCTTGTCATATACTGTATTTAATGAAACTGGCAATAAAGCAGCAGAGGAAAGGGTCTCTATTTGCAGGAGGCCTGACCTAGAATGAAGCAAAGCATTCCTAAGCTTACTCTTGTATGGAAAAGCAAAGGACTGTCCATAGGTGCTTGGAAGTGACAAAAAATACACTAGTGCCAACGTTCTGAAAAATCACTAATTTCTGCCAAATACCGTGGTCTGAAACTGACCATCTAAGTATGGGAGATGATCACCCACAATCCCTCAGAGAGAGAGAGAGAAAGAGAGAGAGAGAGAGAAGAACCATTGGCTCAGTTGTGATCATGTGACATTCAGCATCATGTACAACTTGTCAGACATTGCTCTACCAAGTTGAAATGTATTAGAAATGTTTGCTCATCTTGCGGAACACTCACAGGACAAGTTACTCGCAATCCAAGGTTTTACTCTACTTAACTTTGTAGCAGGCATTTGTGTTGGTTGCTTTACATACACATTTAATTCTCAAAACAGATGTCTGAAGGTCACAGAGTTATTAGGAGATGGACTCGGGTTTGAATCCAGGTCTGTGTGGCTCAAAAGCACACACATTATTTTTCATCCACACTCTCTTATCCTCCAGTATCTTGCTTACTTGCCGGTAGAAGGTAAACTTCTCCATGCCCCGTTGCTTGGTGACTGACCAGCTCCCATGGCTTCTGTTGCTATCACTGGAGTGGAGAATCCCCAATTCACAAGCCAGGGCCAAATTCTAGACCTATTCAAAATGCCTGTGCATGTGCCAATGGCAAGTGACTATGTCCCAGATCAAACCGTGATTTCCACTGATGTAAAAAGCCATCTCTCCTCTTGACATTCTTATTGCTGGTAACAGAACTGCCATCTTTTGTCACCAATCAAATCCTGTTTCTTTCCTTTCTACCTCTCTGTTCCCTTCTGCTGGGGCTCACAAAAGTTTCTCATTTTTTTCAGATGCTACTATCTGTAGTGCTGCTATAGCACCCTAAGAGTCTACTCCCATCATCCCTTCTGCCTTCTCTGCATGTCATGTTAGACACTGCTGCCAGAAGCATCCAGAAGTTTGGGGCTGATCTCACTGTACCTCCACCCCACAGGCTTCAGTAGCTCCCCTCTGCTTTTTGATTTACGCACAAATCTTTCAGTCGTCCTTCAAGGTTCACCGTAATGATGCTTGTCGGTTTTTTCAGCCTAATCTTCAGCCACATTCTTATTAAACCCTTTGCATTTCCTCCTCTAGTGTGCAGTTTCTGCTTGGCACTTCCTCAATGTTGTTCCCTCGTATTTACTTTTCAACAATGGATTCTATGTCTTCATGAAGGCTTATCCCAAAGCCTTTAAAGAGGCTTCTTTAAAAAAGCTTTTCTTGGGGCACTTGAGTTGCTCAGTCAGATAAGCATCTGACTCTTGGTTTCGGTTCAGGCCATGATCTCATGGTTCCTGAGATCAAGGCCTGATTCAGGCTGCACGGACAGCACAGAGCCTGTTTGGGATTCTCTCTCTCCCTGTCTCTCTCTCTGCCCTTCCTCCCCATCCTCCTCGAGCTCTCTCTCTTTTTCTCAAAATAAATAAATAATCATTAAAAAAAAAAAAAACCTTTTCTTGATTCTCCCAAACAGAGGTCATCTTCTATTCCTTCAAAGACAAATCTCTCATGAGACCCATCCCAGCTTTTATTTTAATTGTGTGCCAATCATGAAGGTAAGAATAGTGTTATTCCTGTGTATCTACTTGGGCAGTACAAGACAGTGTCCTATTCATAATGGGCCTTCAGTGTTTGCAGATTGAGATTTTATAAATTCCTTTAGGATCAGGTGTCCTAGCAAAGCTGGTTCTAAATTGTATTGTGACCCACATGGTATGCTCTTACTGAACTCTTCCCTATATTTTGATTCATCTGGATAAAACACATTACTGATCTTGACAAAAAGGATGACAAATACCCGCTAAATGTTCTTCTCTCACTTGCCATCAAGGGGACTGAAAGCTAGGGAGGATTAGCTTCCAGAGCTAGTTTTCTGAGCATAAGTTTGTTACAAATAAGGTCCCACAAGAATGTTCCTCTGCTGGGATGAAAGATAAGCAATATTATCTGAAATGTGATTGGAGTATGTATGTCTATGGTGGACACGTTATGCCTTGGCAGACAGTGAAATATATCTGAAAAAAATCTCATAAAAAAAAAACGAAGTATTCCAATGCTTTATAAATAATAAAATCTGTTAAAATGTGGAAGTAATATCTCTGTCAGTTTTTTAGCCTGAACATATGTTATTTTAGATTTGGAAATTTTAATCTGAAAGAGGGGTATAAGGTTGGCTTTTTGCATTCTTATCTTAGAGGTATCTGTGAGTTCTATGTGGAGGCACTGTGGTTTGAGAGCTTCCTGGGACAGTAGGTTCTGAGTTCTGATGTGTAATTTTCATTTCACAGAACATTTCTCTCTCTCTTTCTTTTCTTTTCTTTTTTTTGGGGGGGGGTGGGTGAGAATACAAGAATGTGGATTTAGGGCCTGTATAATTTAGTAATTATACCCAATAAATGAAAATGACATCATGTGACTTGGATTGGGGAGTCCAAAATTGCAGAAAGATGCCAAGGAAGAATGTTCATGGGGAAAATTAGGTGCACTAGTCATTCATTGTTGAGCCTGGAGACTAAATGACAGTGCTGTGTATAGAAATAATCTCCAGCCATATAACAAGCAATATTTTTCTTTCTTTTTTCTTTTTTTTCTTTTAGCCCAGCATATATTAAACAATTAAAATTTTCTAACTGTGTCCCCTGGAGCAAATAACTTGATGAGGTTAGGTCCCAGTTTCCTTTTATGTAAAATGGGGTAATAATCACATTTATCTCATAGGGTTCTGGTGGGATCATAGGAAATAATGTATAGTACTTACGTTGGCACTGAATAAGTACTCAATAAGTGACAGCTGCTATTATTATTATTGCTATTATTATTATTATCAGTTATCTTTACATTTATAACTGTGAGAGATTTGGAACTAAAAGTCATTGGTTTGGTCTTCAGACCTAAGGGTCTACTTACCTAATGTAGGTGCAGGGTTCCTAAAGCCAGAAAGAATGAAAGTACCCACCAAAATGCGTGCAAATTTGGCATACATAAGCGGACGACAGAGACCATACATATGATCTGCACACAACAGTTTACTGATACTCTGAGCGAGCAGGTACCTCATTCATTCAACCAACACTGCCTGAGTACCGAATGTGCTGTGCTGACGCTGGAATCCACGCCTCGGTTTTGTTCACAGCCCGTTTTGCTAACAAAATCCATCCATTTGAATTGTTCCCAACTTGGTTTTCTCAGATAACTACAGGTGGATTTATATGAGGTGTCTGCTAACTAGGAATATCAGTAAATTCTCCTACATGTATACGATGTTGCTTGGACTTGGAGGTTAGATTTGGAGTTCCCCACTGGGCCTATATCTGCTGGCGGGAAAGCCTCAGTCACCAAAAAGTGAAGTCCGTGTGCATGGTGGCCACCGTGAACAAGTCTGGCCCCTTTCCAGGAAGAGGCCTGGGAGCTCCCCTGTTGACTGCCTCACAAATGCGTGGTCTCACACCCGAGTTTCCATGCATGCATCCTCTGGGGACACGTGAGCATGGCTGGGGTGGGGTGAGTTGTCTTGCTCCCTGCATTTGCTGAGTGTCTCACGTTGCACAGAGAAAGGGGCTGGTGAAGTGTTCATTAGCCTGTGTGCAGATGAACACCCAGCTGTAGCTTCGTTGCAATACAGTGTTCGAGTTAATCTCCTTCATCTGTTTTCATTTTGTTTTCACTACATCAGGAGGCACCACAAAATAAATTTATTAATTAAATGTCCCACTCTCTAAAGGAAGGCACTTGGAAAATGGAAAAGTGGTCATTTGCAGGAGGGGTGGGGGAAGAAAAAGCCAGAGGATAATTTGAATCTTGAAACTTCTGCCATTAGAATAACAATAAAAAGAGCAGAAATGGCTATAAAATAGTCTGTTCTTGGCATTGCTTAATTGGCCTATTTATTTTTCTGTCTCTGAAGCTGTCTTTAGTGACACCTACTGATAAGAGCCAATCGGAACCATGGCCGAAATTCCTTCGGGCTGGACCTGCCAACAAACTGCTCAGCCCTCCAGATGTTGCTGCTTTGTGAGAAATGAGAAGCTCAATAAACCAGGCTCACCCTCCCTCCTGGGGTGAGTGCAAAGACAGGCAGACATGGAAAATCACTGCTCAGCACCATGAACAATGCACTCAGATGAGGGGCTGGGCCAGTTCTTATTTGTCTTGGTGGAACAGACAGCCATGGAGCCTAATGCAAGAATTTTAGCTGGCAACAGTTCAAAATGTGACTATACGTTGAAATCGCTCAACAAAAGGAGGCCTTTTAGCTAGGGAAAAGCCCAGGAGTCAGTTTAAACAAATAGCTGGAGGAACTTACAGATAGGGTTAAATATGGATCACACATGATTCGATTAAGCTGAACATTTCTCCACCTTTTTTGTCTGCAGATTCCATTCTTTCGTGTTATGTAAATGCCACAGTAAACAACCTCATGGCACATCCTAACCATCAATGGATGATATTCAGTGAGCACTCGCAGTTCTGGGGATAGAACAAAGTGAGCTAAAGTGAATTCGTTCTTGTCCTTCAGACCAGACTGTCCCAGTCTCTCTTAGCACAGGACAGACTTGTGACCCTGCTATGAAACAATGAGAAAATATATCACTGGTCTTTTATTCTTGAGCCAGTTGCTTGACCAGCTGTCTGTCCATCTAAACCTAGCTCCACTCACATCATAGGCACTCATGCACCCCATGAACACCCAAATGTAAGGCCAACCTCAATATTTGGTGAGACACCAGTTCCCTTGTTATATAATCCCCCCCAAAAGCTTTTTGTCTAGCTTAATTATGGCAAGTGTAATGGATATTGATGAGTTACAGTATTTGATTCATTCATTTAATCTCACATATTTACTTACAATCACATCTTATGTATAATGATATATTCTTTTAGAACCCATTTTCTGAGTTCACATCTGACATAATAATATTTATTTGTATTCTTCACGTGCATTTTGGAGACAGCTGAAATGCAGCAGGTCTTTCATCATCACTAGAGCTCTTTTTTGAATAGCCCAATACAGTTTTCTGGACCCTGTTGCCATCATTTCTATTTCATTTTTTGAATCTGAGTGTGTAATACTGTGCTGCAAATTTTATCCCAGCCATTTGCCTGGTATTAGGATTTTTTGAAAACCAAAGTTTCTTTAACATGGTATCCAACGTGTGAAATTGTCAAGTATCCAGGAATAGTGACTAAATCTGTGGTTTTTTTTCTTTTTAAAAAGCTGCTCATATCAGATAACATCTACAAGCTTCCCAAACTAGTACCGATTGAGGCTGTTTCAGCCTCATAAATCTCCATCCGGTGTTATTTGCTGCTCAGAATAAAGTAATTGAAAAAGTATTTCCGTGATATAAGATATTTGGCAAGTACTCCATGTGAAGTGACTCATTTTTTTAAGAGATGATATTTGGGGAGAAGCTGCCTAATAATGAAACATATTCAGGTATATTCAGATATTGCCTTACCTTGTACCATCTCTTCCCTCTTCTTCCTGCCATGTCCACACCCAAATCCCTACTCAGAAATTGGCAGAAGGAAATGTTACACCCTGAGGATGATTTCATGCCTCACAGAGCTAGGAGGCAGTCATGAAGAAGCAATGCTATAGACGTTCACAACCTAAGATAGATTATAGTCTCCGTAGACAACTCCATAACAGACAGATGGACAGTGCAGGAAATAAGTAATGGTGTAAGCATAAAGTGCTAAGACTCTTAATCTCAAAATTCAATATTTAGATGAATTTCTGAGTGAAGTGTTTCTGGTTTCCGATGGAAAAATGTCTGAGGAGGTTATTGGAGTGGGGGGAAAGCAGTATCTTCTTTTTGGTTTAGCCCTGGATTGTGAAAGAAAAGGAATTTTAGGTCTTTGATTTGAGAAGTCAGATTGGGTAACTTACTGTAGAGTAGATCATGTAGGAGGTGGTATTTGTGAATGGATAGGGGAAAGTTCAGTTGAACAAATAAAGGAGTTGGTTAAATAAAGCAGAGGCTGTGGAGAGAAGAAAGAAAACTGATACGTTGGAACTGGTAATTGGTAGGCACATTGAACTAACAGAGAAGGAAGTGGAAAAGTTATTAGCTCAGAAAAGCAGGGAAAATTAATTTATAATGATGAGTAAGAAGAAGGATGGCTACTGTACCAGAATGTGATGTCGCCTGAAGCTGAGTGCTTAGGGAGTCCAGAAGGCCACTAGAGAGTACAGAATAGCCATCCAACTCAGAAAGAGATGATGAGACAGGATGTCAAAGATTCAGGCTAAGATTATCCCCCAAGATTTTTACCTGAGGAAAGGGGTAGAAGGCAAGGCTATGAGTGATATTTATGTTATGACATTAGATTGTACTTTCACATACTTGTAAGACTAGGTTAATTTGAATTAGATCCATTTCTTTGTAAGTACTTTGGAGATTAGATGTTCAAGTCATAGAATGTTGTCAGACATTTATTAATCATTTTATTAGTCGTCAGGCACTTAGGATACACTCAATAAATGTTTGCTAAATTTTAAATGTATCCCTGGCTCTATACGATGAATAAACAGCCCCAAATATCATCTACAGGTACATTGATATTGCTTATTAGTGTGTTGGAGTAACTTCCTGTTCCCTGCATTTGGATTTTCCTCATCTGTAACTATACCTATTACAGATAAGGAAAGCAGGGCGCAGAGAAGTTGGACAACTTGCCAAAGTTTAACCCCTGGTGTGTGAAACTGGGAAGTGCAACCTAATTTATTCCAAAGTTGATGTTCTCCAACCTCATTCTGAGTTGCTTCTATAATTTATATTATAAAGATATATTATAACTCATATAGAGAGGGTGACTTTTTAAAATAAGAACTCAGTTAAGTAAAACGAGCTTTTATAGAAGAGGAAAGAAATATTTAAAAAAATTTTTTTTAATGTTTTTACCTATTTTTGAGACAGAGACAGAGTATAAGCAAGGGAGGGGCAGAGAGAGATGGAGACACAGAATCTGAAGCAGGCTTGAGGCTCTGAGCTATCAGCACAGAGCCTGATGCGAGGCTTGAACCCATGAACTGTGAGATCATGACCTGAGCTGAAGTCGGGTGCTTAACCGACTGAGCTACTCAGGTGCCCCATACAGAAGAGGAAAGAATTATTAAAGTACATTTATCTCCAATTATTTTACATTGTTCTTATTTTATGTAACAATGTTGTCTATTTTCAGGCAATCCATTTGATGAGAGGAAGAAGCTTAGATTCTGGCTGAAGACTGACTTGAGTTTCAAACCTTAGCAATAATGATATTCACCTTACAATAAAAGAAAAGAGACCAGATGAAAGGTAAAAAAGAAAACAATTGATAGGAATTGATAGATTTGGCCAGGGAGGGAAAAGCAGCATGCAGTAATGATTCTGCGTAAGGATTTGAATGCGTATGAATGGGAAAATGTTTGTACCACTAACAAATATAGAGAAGCCAGGACAGGAAGGAGAAATTGACACACTGAAATACAAAAATATAGATGGGGGAGCCTGGGTGGCGCAGTCGGTTAAGCGTCCGACTTCAGCCAGGTCATGATCTCGCGGTCCGTGAGTTCGAGCCCCGCGTCAGGCTCTGGGCTGATGGCTCAGAGCCTGGAGCCTGTTTCCGATTCTGTGTCACCCCCTCTCTCTGCCCCTCCCCCGTTCATGCTCTGTCTCTCTCTGTCCCAAAAATAAATAAACGTTGGAAAAAAAAAACCCAAAAATATAGATGGAACTGCTCACCAAGCAGATGAAAATGACCAATAAGCTTTGTAAAAGTGTCAGAATTACTGATTTATCAGCGTAGAGTTAAGGGTTAGATTTACTGGAGTAGAAGAGATCTCTATAGCATGAAGATTAAAAAAAAAAAGGAAACAAGAACAGAATCTTGCAGAACACATTAGGGAATGGAGAAAAAGGGGAGCTAGAGAAAGAGAGAAGAAGTAGTCAGAGTGAAAAAGGAAGAATCAGGATAATGAGTGCCATGAAAACAAAGGAAGACTTAGATTTAAGGAGATTTGAGTCAGCAATGTCTTGTGGCAGAAGGGTTGAGGAGAACGGGAAAGGTCCAGGGTGCTGGATGTTAAAGTCATTGAGGGCAGTGGCCTTGAGTAAGATGAAAAGGAAAACACATCCAGGTGCCAGCAGCACTTTGGAGGATGAGATCGTATTGGGACATTGGTAGAAATCTGAAATTTGTGGAGAAGATGTTATATAAGTGGCTATACTTCAGTAGGGTTTGCCGAGTGATGGCGAAACCAGATCTGAGGCTCTACAGAGGGAGGTGGAGAAAGCTAGAACAGACTTCAGGTAGAAGCAGCTTCATCTGGAAACCGTGGGAGAAATGATTCTGCTGAACAAATCAGCCTGAGAGAGTGGAAACAACTTTAGAAGAGTGGACAGCCAGTGGAAGAGGAGCTCCGCAGGATGCAATGACCGAGTTTGGTAGAGGGTTGGATACTGAAGAACCGGCAAGGGGAAGTACCAAGCTAAGCTTCAGAGAACTGGTGGTGGAAGAGCAGGTGGCAGTGAAAGGTCACCCAGGAGACAGGTATGAGTCAGTTGTGATAGAGGAAGGCACTGGCAAACTAGCTGAGGGCATGCGTTTGGGGAAAAGGGACAGTGTGACTTGTTCTGATGTTAGTCAGAAGTTTGAGACAGCCTTATTCTGCAAACTTACCTTTCTAGCTTCTAAGCCTTTCTGTAAATGGCCTTCTCCCAATTTCCATGGCGCGGGAAATGGGGGATGGAACAATAGTTGTCTATGCTGTTAGAAATTTTTGCTTTTACTAAGCATTTGATTTAAAATGGCTCTTGAAGAATTTTTGCTAGACGACAGGTGAGGGAGTTGTTTGAATCATTTATTTCCTGGGGTCTTAGCTATGGGATTGAAAATACAATTGCAGAAGATCTGGCAACCTTGGAGATAGACTGGATAGAAAGAATGAAGAAAATAGGGGGGTGTATGGTTATTTCAAGGACTGAGCAGTTAGGCGATGTCACTGAATGTAACAGGTAAGGTAAAAGAATGTAGAGACAGAGAAAGAGGGGAAGGTAATTAGGAATTTGGGGGGCCATTTCCTTTTTGACAACAGAATAAGGTGTTCTATAACATTTTCATAATTTGAACATTACTTTCACAATTTGTTCCATATCTATGTACCATCTGTACTCTTACATGCTTAATATTTTTTTAATCAATCATTGTCTACTCCTAAATATTTCCTAAGCTGCAATATCCATGGAATTTTGAATTTGATGGACAACTTACATGTTTTCCTAAAATTCATGGATATCAACATGGGAACTTTAAAGATATTTGTGTATAACCTTTGGAAAATTGTGTCTTACCATATTGGAGAGAATTTTGAGATGGTGCTTTAGGCCTGAGTGACAGTTCAAACATCTTTGGTAAGAACTGTATGGAGCATATAAACAACCCAATGGAGTCCGTATAGGAGGAAGGAGTCTATAAATAAACCTTGCATGGATTCCTAAATCAGTGATCAGAAAGAAAATAGGTTATTAGAATGTGAAGTCCAAGGATCTGCAGGCATAAGAGGGTGTGTTGGGGGGAGGGGGTCAATTTGATCTGTGGGAATGGTTTTAGAAGGGTGATATGAAAACAGAAGCCAGATTGTGGTAATCAAAAAGCATGGGACAAAGTAAACAAATGGTAGAATTAGACTTACCCATCCCAGGAGTTGAGTTTTGAAGGTTAGTTTGCAGACGCAGAAATACTGAACTGAAAGTATTATTGTGAGGATTAACCAAAATAAGACCTAAGGTTCTTAGCACAGTGCTTGGCACATGGTCATCAATAAATGATAGATGAGGAATATGAGGATAAAGATGGTGATAAAGTTACAGTTGCTTTTAAGAAATAGACATGAGTACACGTTCAAGAGCCAAGGAAAAGGAGCTGGAAAGTTGCTACAAGGGAAAGGATAGAGGACTATGAGGCAGAAGGGAGGAGGGAGAAGGGAGGAGATTCACAACTACAGTATTCATAGAGGTCAGTATTTCTGGAGATAGAAGCATCATCCTTTCTAGAACTGCATGGAAGATGAGGAAAGAGGTGGGACAAGGAATCTGTTGAAATGGTAGTAAGAGAAGCTTGGGGAGACAATGCCTGAGATAAATCTGATCGAACTTGGGGTGGGTTAGGATGAGGATTCAGTGAAGAAGGAATGGTGCTTGTGTGCACCAAAGACCCTAGATATGTTCTTCAGGGAGTGGTGCTAAGCTAGTGTCTTGAAATTCCACACCTGATTCAGATGTGATCATTTGAAACCGTCTAGTGTGTTAAGACATTGAAACACAAGACCATGATTTTAAATGTAGGGCTATTTGAAAAGTCACACACACACACACACACCCACGCACAAAACCCATGAGATTTTAAGAATAGGTATGTATTTTGGCTCAAATCTCATGGAATTTATGGTTTTAACTTTTAGAAAATACATAATAACCTTGATGCATTTAAGAGTGCATATATTTGGTGAGGTTGGAAATCTGCACTATGTAGCCTAGAATCTCCCAAACTCACAAACTGTGACTTAACTCTCCAGAATTTGAGAAAACTTTACATCACTGGACAAATGTAAACTGGTTCTCTACTCTTTGTAGTCTAGGTGAAAGTTCCTAGTGGCTTCACTGTATTTCCCAAGTGTCTCAAACTCCCTAAGAATCAAACGGTGGGGATAGGTTCCTTCAAGGTCATTCACTACATGTTCATTCCAAAGATTTTCTTGTCCTTGAAAATGACCAGGCAAAGGGAGGGGCCTCCGATCTGCAGCATCTTTTCCTTTGGCCCAGGCACCCATCACCCCATCATTTTGATTCCTTGCTCTGTAACCACAAAGACAAGTATGATGGATCTCCTTTTGGAACACAATGCAGTTTGCTTGGAAAAACATCCACTTTAGACAAACAATAAAAGCATCCCGAGTGGGGCCTTGGCTGCTCTCCTGGTGTTACGCTCATGCATATGCCTCTGGTGCTTGGCAGCAAAAGTTTTCTGGTTGCACAAAACAGCAGACAACCCCTTGGGGATACCCATCCCCCGTCCTTGTTGTTCAAAAACATAACTTGGAATTTAAGTTATTGGCCCCAGACAAGATGCAAATTTGACTGTCTAAGTCTCAATTTCTATGTGTTGTAAAGAAGGATTTTTTTTTTTAATCTACTAATCTCCAGGGGGAAGAAGCCTGGGGGAGATGATGCAACAGATGCTGTGTAAACACAGTTCTCTTCTGTTGAAAGATGTATCAACCCACGCAGCAGTTACTGATCTGCTCTGTTGGAAATCATCTCTCTTCTCCGAACTCCTGCTACACTTTGTTTCTTGTTACAGCGTATTTACCAGATTCTATCTAGTATTGTAATGACCCACGTGCATGTCTTACTTTCCTTTCCAGACTGTAATTTTCTAACTGGCATGGACTGTATCCTATTCGACTTTGTCTTTCTCACAAATTCTATGTGTATATTTTTATAATCAATCTATTCCCAGGTAACCTCCTAGGTTGGTAGACTTACTCTTTCACTGAAACATTGACTGAACATTTATTATGCTGGGTCCCGAAAATTAGCTCATATTTTTAATCATTGCTCTAAGTACTCTATGCTTATTTAATCCCATCATGAAGTCAAAGCCATTGCTTTTCACCTCTTTTTAATAGGTGAAGATACAGAGGCATAGAGAGCATAAGCAATTTTCCAAGGGTCATACAACCTGTGAGGTGGCTGCACCAAGATTCCAACCCACTCAGGGCCAGAACCCATGTTCTTAACCATTAGACAGTCCTGCCTGGGGGTGTTGTCTCCTGATATAAGATCAGGTAAGCAAACATGAGAAACATCCGCCCCCTTAAATCAAGCATTTCACATTCTGGTAGAAGAGGCAGACCTGTGAAAACATAAGTATATGGAGTGGCTGAGTACGCTGATGGTGCTGTGTGTGGAGAGGGCATAAACACAGAAGCGCCTCCAGGTATGGTCGCCCGTGGGAGAGGGCTTCCGCTGGATATGGAATTCCTTCACTTGATGGGACTTGTCTTGATATCAAAAATAGCTCTCTTAGAAGGAAGGGTATGTCGATTTTTAAAGACTGTCTTTTAATTCACTCCCTTTAATGCAAAAGAGGAAACTGAAGTAAAGAACGTAGGTGATTCACTCAGGGTACACAACTCATCGATTGCCGATTCAGGACTAAACGAAAAAAGCTATCAAGATCCTGTCGCAAACCAAAATTTTTCCTGAAGGTTCTTTTGGAAGTAAAAGCAGCTGGGGGGAAAAATGGAAGTAAAAGAGATGTAAGAAAGGATTGTGCCCTTAAAAGACTATTTTGAGATGTAGAAAAATCAGTGAAGAAACAAAAACATCTAGAACCTCAATTGTTGTAATGGTTGGTATCTCTTACTTTGGAAAAAAAAATAAAAAGGATAAACATAAGACTTTCCCTGATCTTTCCCTCTATTTCTTTACCGCTGTCCCCCTAAACTTCTACAGAAGCTTCTAATATGAAACCATTAGGCTTGGCGGTCTGTGCTGTGGCCCCCACATACAGTTTAACTGATTGTTAGTTTTCCAGGAGAATATAAATCCATGTGCTTATTGTACTGCTGCAAGTTTACCTCGGATTTCATTGTCTATTTTGGTGGCAACAGGTGTTATTTGGCCAGGCAGAATATTACAAAACCAGGTAATAACTCTCTAGTGATTTCAGTTATAACCAGTTTTAGGTAAATTTCCTTGATTTCCCATGTTGTAGGTTAATTTTGACCTCTACCTTATTCTTTTGTTCTTTTCTCTACCCTATTCTTCTGTTCTTCTGGAGTTTCTTCCCTCATTTCCATCCGTTTAATTCTTTGCTTCTTGTAATACCCAGTAGGAATTCCTCCTCTCCCACTGAACTGTATTGGAGTTAGAATTCCCAAAGTGAGTTCTATGGCGCTCTGTGGAACATGATTCCTCAAGGAACTTACTGAGAGTGGGGTTCCATGGTCGAATGAGGTTGAGAAATGCCACACACTATCTATTATCAGATCTATAGAATTTTCAATCTGTATCTCCATATTTAAGTTTCATTTATTGTGTATGTAAGAAATGACTGTCATGGACCAGTCATACACAGTGTTGGAAGTTGGAGTTATGATTGTTCTTCATCATAAGTAAGTTTTGAGTGTTTACCTAGATTTTTAAAAAAAAATTTTTTTTTTTCAACGTTTATTTATTTTTGGGACAGAGAGAGACAGAGCATGAACGGGGGAGGGGCAGAGAGAGAGAGGGAGACACAGAATCGGAAGCCAGCTCCAGGCTCTGAGCCATCAGCCCAGAGCCCGACGCGGGGCTCGAACTCACGGACGCGAGATCGTGACCTGGCTGAAGTCGGACGCTTAACCGACTGCGCCACCCAGGCGCCCCTACCTAGATTTTTTTAAAGTGTATTTATTTATTTTGAGGGGGAGGGAGGGGCGGGGGGGGAGAGAGAGAGAGGGAGGGAGAGAGAGAGAATCCCAGGCAGGCACCACACTGACAATGCGGAGCTGGATCCTACGGACCTTGAGACCATGACCTGAGCCGAAATCAAGAGTCTGACGCTTAACTGACTGAGACACCCAGGTGCCCCTATAGTGTTATACTTGTATCAATATAGGGTACAGTAGTGTGGAAATAATGGAGACTTGACAAATGATTGCTGGTTGGTTAAGCAAGCAAACGTGAGTTAACTTTTACCAATGAAAATTGCTTTATCTTATTCTCGAAAAATACTCTTTGAGAGAGCATACTCTTGACCCCACTTTGTGGTATTTCTAATAACAAAACACTTCACAGGAAGTGTGAAATGCATCTGTATGTTATGACGGGCCTAAAGAGCAATGTCCAACATAAGAAAAATACCAATTTTCTGGTATTGAAGTGCCCCGCGGGGGGAAAAAAAAAAAGACAACAGGGGAGAACACCACCATCATCGTCCACTTCAGTCCCCACTATGGAAATTTGTCCTCTGTCACTTGATCGTCTAGTCACAATCACTTGTGCTGGAAGTGAGTTCATCACCTGAGTTGATCTCATTAAATTCCTAAATGGAGAGGAGTATGGTTTTTCTTCACTTTTTTCCCATTTTTTAAAATTTAAATTCAAGCGAGTTAACATACAGTGTAGTCTCGGCTTCAGGAGTAGAAGCCAGTGACCCATCTCTTACAGACGACACCAGTGTTCATCTCAACAAGTGCCGTCCTTAATGCCCATCACCCGTTTAGTCCATCCCTCCACCCACCTCCCCTCCAGCAACTCTTAATTTGTTTTTTCATCTGACCAGCCTTGACTGAAAGGCATCTTACGGTGAAGACAGTGCAAAAGACAATTCAAAATGAACCCTACCATCTCCCATCACTGAGATACCTGCCTTGGAATCAGATCAGCACCCAGGGATTCATACCATGTGTCCAACACAGTCCCTGTTGGGAGCTGGGTGTCAGGAAAGGAGGATTTATTAACCTCTTGAGATGTTCTCGTACAAACTCCAGGCACAGATGGGGTAAAGACACGACTGAAAATACTTGGTGAGAATATCCTGGTTGTTCTTTGAGGGATTCGTCAAATATTAAATTAAGTGAAACAGAAGGTTTTTATGATTTTTGTCTCCTTCTTTAAGTGGGATGTCTGTTATGTAACTGGAGTTAATGCTACCAAATTTGAATGTTTGAGTGCAGCTCTGTCTTTAGGTATTTGTCAGGGGGGAAGAAAGAAAAGAGAAAGGCCATTTGAGGTTTGGCAGAAACTTCACATACAAAGTATGAGAGAATAAACTATTTCCAAGTTGCACCACTGAGAAGCTGAAAGAATCTACGGAAGACCTTTCAAACTGTTATCATAAATCAGAATTCAAACCACCGAAGAATTACTACAGAAGCTAGATTCAGAGCACCCTCGAATTCAGTATTTCCCTGACCATGGCCTTTCTTAGTGTGTCACTTAACACCGTATAAATGGTTCTGTACTATCCCAGGCTGGCGCCTGATGTTGTCTGTTGCTGTTGAGTGGAGAATTAAAAGCAAAAATGGCTCCAAATCTCAAGAATGCAGGTGAGCTGGGAGAAAGAGCTTTCTGCCAGCGGAGGGCATTAAACGGTGGAATGTGCTGCTAAGAATGGAGTCAGGGAGCGTGTGCACTGCCGGCTCAGGGAGACTCGCGGTGGGATATACCTAGTTACTTGTCCCTGTCACCTGAAATGCCTGGTTTGCTGCTCCTCGGCCCTACCAGAGCCTCTGTCCTCAGTGAAACCTTTCTAGACGGCCAGCCCTAAAGGCAGAGGAAAGGAAGCAAGGATGGGTGTGGATGTTCCCACTCTGTTGGTCTTTTTTGCCCTCACCTGAATGAAGCCACTGAGAACAGGAGTCAGGTCCGTGCTGGGGCCCAGGCAGTTTTCCCCAAAGTGTGAACCCTGGACCACCTGCGTCAGCATCAACTCACAGCCTTTAAAATGCACACTTCCAGGTCCTATGTCAAACCTTCAGAGTCGGAATCTCTGATATTGGGCCTGGGAATATGCATTTTAATAGATTTCCCAAGATAGTTTTATATGCTGAACTTCTGACTTAGGGGTTGGATTTGCTCGCTCCCCTTGTAGTTGTCGCTGTCTAGTGCCTCCTAGAAGATGAGATGGTGGGGGAGGGAGGAGGTAGGGCTGGAGGAGGGGGCACAGACCCGTCGGTCAGGAAATGTGGGGCCTGGAGAAGAGCTGTACAGCAGAGACACTGGTGGCCTGCACATACGTAGTTCTTGAACTACATGGCATTGAACACTAAAAAAATCAGAATGTTTCTATATGAGGCCTGTCCTCGGGATCCCTTGCACCTGAAGGCACTTGGTCGCCCACTGCCGGAGAGGGTAGCAGATTTCACATGAAGCGGCTCATTGCTTCCTTGTTTTTAAATCATGAAATATGAACTTGTTCATCAAAGTTGGTCCTTAAGAGAATAAATAGGCATTTTTCTTTGATTTGTCTCTAGGCCAGGGTTACCTTTATTATTTTCCTGACTTGCTGGAAATACCCGTGAAAAAGTACCTAGCAAAGTGTTTGGGTTTCAGTGCATGCCTGGATAAATAATGTTTGCATGAACAAGAAGAGTAATGTGATGCGGCTGACGATTTATTCGGGGGATGCTTTCTCTTATTCCTCCTGTCCCCTGTCTCCTTCCAAATGGCAGTTTTCCCTACCACAAAATGATGGAGGTAGATTTCTACGACCTGGATCCTTCATTCACCTGTTTTTGGTGGGACAGGTGCAGCCCAGATTTTTCTCCATCTTTGTTTCACATTCTCTGTGGAATAAAGATACAGGTTTCAGGTCTGCCTGAGATGCCTCTCTATACTGTTCCTTCCTGAATGTTTTCACCTAAACATTGTAATTTGTGGCCAATCTGTTTGTTTGTTGTGTTTGTCAAGGTAATGTAAACTGTAGTCCATTAGGCCTTGAGATGAGTCTACTAAATATTTTCAGATGTTTTTTATTTCCTCAGCTAAGAGCTGGATTTGAACCAGAGCTCAGAGGTGAAAGGGCAGTGCGTAATATACTGAGACATGAAGTTCGACATTTGAAATAAAATAATGTAATGTTTTTAATATTTAAGATGAAAAAAGCAGCAATAAAACATTGTGGAAGGAGGAAAACACGAATACCTGTATATTTTAATTTTAAATGCCTGCAGATGTTGAATTTTAATCAGAGCATGTCAGATTCTGACTCTGACAAAGGCAAAAATGTGAGATCTGTTTTCTTGAATTGCTTCCACATTTCATGCTTCAGATTTTTATTACATATAGCACTGCATCATCATATATTTATGTAAAGTGCCAGCATCCATTGACTTAGCATGTGCATGATGGTTAACATATAAAACTGTACGCAGTGAAGGAAAGACCCCTTCTCTCTCTCCTGGTGTAGATTCTCTCTGTGACCTTGTGGGAAGGAAGGCATTTAACCGTTCTGTGCGTCAGTTTCCCTGATCCCAAAATAGGAACCACCACTCTTGTTTCTTCCTAAACTCCATGGATACAGTGAGGCTTATTTGAAATAGTAAATGATCGATAAAATTGTTATATAATGTAACAATATCATATGTGTGTGTGATGTGTGTATAAATACTTACTTAGATTGGAAAAGAAAAAGAAAACTAGTAGAAACTAGACCAATATGTATTCATATCTAAAGTTAAAGTACTTTCAGATTTTATGAACATTTGTGAGACAAATAGTTTCTATTTCTCCATGTTTTGCATCATATTTGCCAAAGCAGTGTGAAAGCCAATGACCTTAAATTTCACACTGTAATTCTACTACTGAAAACAATGGATATATATAACTATAACTATAACTATAACTATAACTATAACTATAACTATAACTATATATATATATAGTTATATATATATATATAGTTCAAACAAATATCATATTTTTCTCTCTACAGTTTGAATGTCCATTTTGCTTTTTGCTATTAGGGTCTTTCAGACTAACTTGACTCTACATTCCTGGTCCTTTTAAATCTTTTCCCTTCTGTCTTGTTTCACTCTGGGGTCCTTCTGCCTTCTAAGGGGATTTTGCTGATTGTAGGAAATAGCCAGGGGACTTTTGAGAACAATGAAGATGAGTATTACATGTTGAATTACCTGTGATGTGGCCCCTTGTTGTTCTTAAATGTTTCACGATGTGGCCCCTTCTTGTTATTCTTAAATGTTTCGAGAAGTCTGCTATATACACAAATGTTTTGGGAGAAATACAATGGGTGGCATTTTCATGTCCAGAATGACGTGGTACAGGACATATAAAACATATTCACAACAGCAAGACAATTCATTAGCTGAACTAAGTCAGTGGAAACAGGGCTCATAGCCAAGAGTGAAGGGGAAAATTACAGGGTCTCTATTCAACCATCCCCTCTGCCAAATTATCAATAGATGGTGTATATTTTGTATATGACATATATTTAATTTTAGTTTTAAGTAACTACATTTATTTGACTCTTCAAAGGGCTTGTACTATGATGCAATAGAGAGTTTTTACACCAGAAATTCTTCTCAAGAGTATTTCAGGAGAAAAGTGGTCAGAGGGAGAAATGAATCTGTGTCTCAGAGATCTGTGTGCAACCTCTACGGGGGAAAGGGAAGGCCATGCAAGGTCTTTGGGTCCCTGGGTGGTCCTAGAGGGACACTTACAGCCTCAGGGCAGGGTGGAAGTCATGTTGGTCCTCTCCCTGGTGCAGGGCTGGTGAAGGAAGGCCTGGACAGGGGAGTGTGCTGATGATGGCCTAGAATAGTCATAGCAGTTGTCAGTGAAAGATTTAGAAGAGAAAATGACCTGTCTAAACAAGAGTTCCAGAAAGTTACCTGTGAAGGAGGTGTGAAACCTCCAGCCACACCACCCAAGAAAGCCCACAATAACAACATGCTATTCTTCAAGAGTTGCTTATTGTGCTTCCGAGATTATTTTTTGATTCTTGATTGTGATACACAGAATCAGACTAGAACGAACATTAAATGGCAGGCACACATCAAAGCTCAGTTCTTGACTTCTTGCATCCTTGGTTCTTCAGATGTAAATTAATTTTTCCTTTATCTCTGTTCCCTTAAGCCTTTCCACTGTCCTTCTTGTGAAGGATACAGAATCTCTGGGTTGAAACTTGCTTTAGAGATAATGAATGAGTTCAAGCTATCAACCTTCATCTAATGATCTCTTCATTCATTTACCTAATACTGGCTCTCTGGTCACTAAAACGTAGTAGACATGACATATAAGAAAAATATTTGCTGAGAACTATTGCAAAAAAGCCACCTTTTCCTGGCTGAGAACTATTGCAAAAAAGCCACCTTTTCCTGCAAACAGAGACCAAAGAATCCTGCTCTCAGCTGGTTCCTAAGCAACCCAGGTCGATCCTTTCACACATCCTTGGTCAGCTCACTGTCCCTTTCTCCACTGTGGCTAAATCTAATCTTCCATCACTTTCGTTAAAATTTCTATTCCCATCCCCCTCACCCCCCCGCCATATTTTTTTTTTTAGGAGTTTGAATAAACCTTTGGTGGTTTTATGAGGATCATTAATGTTATGTAGCCACATCATTTTGCAGTGAAAAACAGAAACAGCTCCGAGGTGTGAAGGAGTGATATGGCTTGCATGGTCACAAGGCTGGTTTAGGGGTAGAGGCTGCATTAGGCTCTAGGCAAGTAGAAACTCCTCCCAGTCTTCTATCCATTAAGCCATTCTGGTTGAATAAATGTGCCGCACTTTAAAACACTGACATAGAGAACATCAATTTTATGTCATAGATTAAAGCCTGTTACTGATTTACAGTTCACACACTCCCAAAGAACTGCTTCTGTTTATGCTGCCCTGCCTTTCCCCATGGAATTCATTATAAAGGAAAACTTCAAATGTTTAGGATGGTCTTTAGGCTTAAATGTAGAGAACAAAGATATAGAAGTTAAGCATAAAGAAAGACTCTTAAGTACTAACCAAAAATGTCTTCCACCTTAAGGACCAATTTTCGTAGCATATTTCTGAATTTCATGTCATAATTCCTGAAATTCTACTGGAGTCTCTATTGCATGAATTAGTATGTTTAAAAGCAAATATCTGGGGACATCCTCTTCCAGCCAAGGTGGAATATCAGGGACTAGATTTACTGCCTTCCAACCAAAAAATAAAAATTCAAAAAAAAATAATAATAAAGGGTGAGAACACGGCCTCGTACGCTTGGGGTTCCTTCCTAAATCACTCATGGCTTTCACCATGTTTGTTCCATTGTCAGTGGTAATTACGTGCTCTTCTTCTCAACTGATTGTTTCATTGTATAAATATTTCTTTAATCAGACTCACTAAGTTTGCTGTGTGACACCCAGAAATCTCTTGGCAGTCAAGCAAAGCAGAAGCAGAGTTGAATTCATCATTAATCTCTGGGTCTGTCAAACTTAAAAAAGACTTCTGGTACAGTCTGCCTGTCCTAAAGCTGTTGTACAAAAATATACAGAAGCGTCACTTTTAATAATATTACTAACCTTTTTGTGAACAGGGGAAATACCGAAACCCCTTTATCCCCAAGAACTTGCTTTTCAGAAATAATCTTATTAGGATACATAACTTGGGCAAATCTCAATATTCTGTTACCTTCAACTATTAAAAATAGTGGGTCACAGAGCAGTTTGGTCATTCCTTAGTCTTCTTAGATCTGGTGATTTACAACTTGTTATTTTAGAGTTTATCCTCCTCATGAGGATATATATGTAAATATAGTACAATATAAACCCCAGGAACTTAGCATTGATATGTGTGAGTGTAGTTCTGGGTATTTATCACATGTGTAGATTTGTGTAACCACCACCACAATTAAGATACAGAACTATTACATCATGATAAAGACTTCCTCATGAGATCCACTTTTCTCCTTTCTCTCTACCGTCCCTAACCTTGGGTACCCCCAATTTTTTCCGCCTCTATAATTTTATCATTTTAAATGTTATATAAATAGAATCATATAATATTTAATTATTTGAAATTATCTTTTTTCACTCAGCATGCTGACTGTAAGCTCCATCTAAGTTGTATGTATCAAGAGTTTGCTTCTTTTTATTGGTAACTAGTATTCCATGGTATTGATATATATAGTTTAACTATCCATCCATTGAAGGATATTTTGACCATTAAAAATATACATGCTGTGAACAGTCATATATAGATTTTTGTACAGAGATGTTTTTATTTCTCTAGAATAGATGCTCAGGAGTACAATTTTGAGCTTATATGGTAAGTATATGTTTAGTTTTTATTTATTTATTTTTATTTTTTTATATTAAATTTTTTTTAACGTTTATTTATTGTTGAGAGACAGAGAGACACAGAGCGTGAGCAGTGGAGGGGCAGAGAGAGAGGGAGACACAGAATCCGAAGCAGGCTCCAGGCTCTGAGCTGTCAGCACAGAGCCTGATGCGGGGCTCGAACTCATGAACCGCGAGATCATGACCTGAGCTGAAGTCGGTCACTTAACCAACTGAGCCACCCAGGTGCCCCTATGTTTAGTTTTTAAAGAAACTTTCAAACTCTTTCCCACCAGGAATGTATGAGAAATCTACCTTCTCCACATCCTTTTTTCCACCCCCCCCACCTTCTCCACATCCTCACCAGCATTTGTCATTGTCATTATTTTTAATTTTAAATGTGTAGTGATAACTCATCATGGCCTTAATTTACATTTCCCTAAGGGCCAGTAGTAACATGTTTTCATGTGTGTATTCACCATTCATATATCCTTTTCAGTGAAATGTCTCCCTCTATGTCTTTGCCCATTTTCTATTTGGATTGTTTGTTTTGATATTGTTGAGTTTGGGAGTTCTTTATATGTTCTAGTCCTTTGTCAAAAATGTCACTTGCAAATATTTTTTCCTAAACTGCAACTTGTCTTTTTATCCTCTTAACGCCCCGCGGCCCCCGCCCCCCCCCCCCCCCGATAAACAGGGTCTTTGTAGAACAAAAGACTTTAATTTTGATATAGTTTAATTTACTGATTTTTTTTTTTTCTTTAATGGATCATGCTTTTGGTAATTTATCTAAGAACTCTTCATTAAGTCCTCGGTCTGGATGATCTCCTATGTTATCTTTGAAAAGTTTTATAGTTTTATGATTTTATTTAAATCTATGGTCCATTTAAAAAATGTTTTAATGTTTATTTATTTTTGAGAGAGACAGAGAGAGACAGAGCATGAGCAGGGGAGGGGCAGCATGAGAGAAGACACAGAATCCAAAGCAGGCTCCAGGCTCTGAGCTGTCAGCACTGAGCTTGATGGGGGACTTGAACTCATGAACCTCAGGATCATGACCTGAGCTGAAGTTGGATGCCCAACCAACTGAGCCACCCAGGTGCCCATCTATGGTCCATTTTGAGTTACTTTTCATGTAAGGTATGAGGTTTAAGTTGGTAATATATGCAGAACTCTACCCCAGCAAACAGAGAATACTACTTGGCTTCAAACATGTACAGCTCTTACAAAAGTATTAAACCATTGAAAACCTTCAATAAATCAATATGCGGACAGTATTCTTTAAATGTACTGCAGTAGAATTAGAGATTAGCAGCCAAAGACTAGCTTAAAACCTCTTTAAGTTTCAAAACTAAATAATAGACAACAAAGTAACTCTTGGGAATGGGGGATATGGTCCTTTTCTCTCTTCTTTTTCATAGCTTATCTTTTTCTTGCCCCTTCATGGTCTAGCCAAGGGGATATGGGCACAATCTTAAATAGTGAGTGATGTCATAATCAGCATGAGGCTGTCTGCATGACAGATAGTAAAAATTAGGAGTAGAGGAGAGAGGCAGAGAGAGAGAGAGAGAGAGAGAGAATTTCAAGCAAGGTCCACACTCAGTGTGGAACCCAATGTAGAGCTCAATCCCATGACCCTGGGATCATGACCTGAGCTGAAATCAAGAGTCAGATGCTCAGCTGACTGAGCCACCCAGGCACCCCACAGGATAACCATTCTTTCCAGTGTACTTGGGATAATGCTGGTTTATGTTTATTGTCCCAGAATAACTATTAGTAGCTCCCATTTTCACTTTCAAAAAGGCCCTAGTTAAAGGTTACTGCTTTTTCTTTTTTTGACCCTTTTTGCTAGTCCTCAGAGATTCCCACCACTTAGGGCTACATGCAGTTCTTTCTGGGATGGTTATTCGCAACTAATTCCACAGCTTCTAGGAGTCCAGGTATCTGTCTTCAGCTTCTTGGTGCTCAGTCCCTTTGTTCCTCTGGTTACTTTTATTTTAAAGGACCCAAGGGGTGCCTGGGTGGCTCAGTCGGTTAAGCGTCCGACTTTAGCTCAGGTCATGATCACGTTGGTGAGTTTGAGCCCCGTGTCGGGCTCTGTGCTGACAGCTCAGAGACTGGAGCCTGCTTCGGATTCTGTCTCCCTCTCTCTCTGCCCCTGCCCCGCTCATGCTCTGTCTCTCTCTCTCTCTCTCTCTCAAAAATAAATAAACATTAAAAAAAAAAAAAAAAACTTTAAGGACCTAATACCAGCCTTTGTTAGCCTGCTCTTACATGTGGTTCACCTCTTGTCCATGAGAAATACTCACGCATCTTTTTCCCCAACAAACTCTCGGACAATAGACTAGTTCCAAGGCAGCTCTCTACCCCATTGCCACACGGTTTTAACACTCTCAACGTGTGTTAGTTACTAGCCCTCTGTGTTTCCTAAAGACAAAGAATGTACTCTAAGCTCTCTGAGTAATCCCATGGAAGTCCATTGTCACAAGACTAGAGGTGAAAAGGGTGGCACTTCTTATCTCCTGCTTTGGGGGAATGGAATTTGGAGCCTAGAATAGCTCTCTCCAGCATCTTACCGAAAACCCCCTTCTCTTTCCTACCCTTTCATGTTCTCAGTGTGAGTGAGAGGTCCTTTGGCAAGTGACCTAGAATTGTAGAACTGGTATTTGATTGTTTCGTTTCTAAAGTCAGAAATTCTGGAGGCCTGTGTCATAACTCATTCTGAGTCTATCTTATTAAAACTAACACGTGGAGACTACCATTTTAGCAGGCTGTTACCTACAATACATTTTTCATGGAAACAGATATTACTTATTTTAACAAAATGGGATTAGCCTATGCATATTTCTTTACGATCTGCTTTATACATTTATATATTTCTCCCCTAACATTATATAAATCTATACATACTTCTTTATCCACAGATTAATAGATATTTTCACTCTCCTAGACCATCAGTTTGAGTAACCCAGTCAATTCAAAGGTAACAGAGACTTTTTTTTTCTCTTTAGCAAGGACTCTTCTGAGCCTCAACGAAGCCACACAGGAGAACCACAAGTAGGTCTATGTCTGTAGCATGTTTCACACAGAGACTGCTTCAAAAAACATCACCCCGTTTCCATTACTGATGTGGCGGTGGTGATTTTTTCCTTAGCACCCAGAGGAGCCAGCTCCTGTGTTCCCATTGCCCTAGCTGCTGGCTTAGTACTGTGCTGAACTATTCATGGGTGGGACAAGGGAGAGGTTTGGGGAAAGAAAGAGAGCAATGGAAATCAACAAACAACAGTACATAGCTTTGTGACCATTAGAAGATTATTTGGCATTTTTACTTTGAGTAAAACCACACCTGTTTCTATTAAGGAGAAAACTGAGACACAATTAACAAAATCTTGACCTGATGAACAACATAATGGAATTTTTCATTGTTTCTTGCTGAATTGTTCTCTCTCACCACCATCATCCATCGTGCAGACACTAGGTTTTAAAAGAATGCATATCAGGTTTCATATTCTAAAACCAAGTTAGAAAGGTATGCTTTGGAAATTTCAAAATAAAGACTTAAAACCAAATCAACCACGGACAAGAAATTTAGGTATGTTAGATCATCTTGCCCACCCCACCCTATCTTGCACACACCCCAAATATCACTTACAGTCTGTTTCCTCATTCTGTCATATTTCCTAGCAACCGTTTGCTCCAAAACCATGCGTAAAAGCCACCTCCATGATGAAAAAGCCAACTTTTGAACAATTGTTTTATTCGCTCATTTCAGAGTGCCAGTTATGTAAGCCACTCATGAATGACTCGTGAGGTTTTCCTTCACTTGGTCCATTTAGTCTAGAAATGAAAGTTTGCATTTTCTTACCTTGTTAGCTCTCCATCTTCCCAATTCCCCTCATGAGACATTTGTCTCTCATCCTGTGTTCCTTTCTAAAGCCAGATTTGCCTCACCTTCAGGGGCTCTCGGAAGGCCTTTCTATCAAGTTAGCTTTGCTTATATAACATATGTGTGTGAGCTGGTGAATTAGGCAGTTATGAATCAACCCAGTGTTTTCACCAACAGCTGATTTGATCTACTTCCAGTCATCCCCCTTGTGTGCTGGCTCCATGTAAGGGACCAG
Organism: Herpailurus yagouaroundi; assembly: GCF_014898765.1. Lineage (NCBI taxonomy): Eukaryota > Metazoa > Chordata > Mammalia > Carnivora > Felidae > Herpailurus > Herpailurus yagouaroundi. The sequence continues at coordinate 30,462,899 of NW_024412396.1, read as the reverse complement.
GACAAACTGCTAAGTGAAGGGACAAGGACCTTACAGAACCTGATCCAACTCTATACTGCAACCCAATGGGCAGGAGGGCATCCTGATCATCTGACAAGAGGCTCCTCCAAGTTAATCCCCTACGAATGGCTTTCTTTTCACAATGTCCTTAGCATTAAATATATTCCTGAAGATTAGCCAAAGTAGTATTTTCCTGTCTGATACGCCCATGAGCTGTGTTTAGCTCAAATTCCTCAGAAAGCTTACTTGCTTGCTTGCTTTCTTTCTTTCTTTCTTTCTTTCTTTCTTTCTTCTCTCTTCTTTCTTTCTTCTCTCTTCTTTCTTTCTTTCTTTCTTTCTTTCTTTCTTTCTTTCTTTCTTTTTTTCTTTAACAAATCAAAAATAATGTCGTTTGATCTTCATCTCAGGTAGTTTAGGAACATACAGTGTGGAAAATACTGAATGCCAGTATATGTGTTTTTAACATAGGCCTGTGTTATTGCTGTGCTTTATAATTTGGCAAATCACTGGCTTTGCCTTTTTAAAAAAAATTTTTTTTTCAACGTTTATTTATTTTTGGGACAGGGAGAGACAGAGCATGAACGGGGGAGGGGCAGAGAGAGAGGGAGACAGAGAATCAGAAACAGGCTCCAGGCTCTGAGCCATCAGCCCAGAGCCTGACGTGGGGCTCGAACTCACGGACCGCGAGATGGTGACCTGGCTGAAGTCGGACGCTTAACCGACTGCGCCACCCAGGCGCCCCTGGCTTTGCCTTTTAAAAAAAAACAAATGTGAAGATGTGATTGGTGACCAGTTACTTTCTTTACACAAGTTTCCAAGGCTTTTTATTATTTATTTTATTATTATTTTTTAAAGTTTGTTTATTTTGAGAGAGTGAGAGCAAGTGGGGAATGGGCAGAGAGAGAGAGAGGGAGAGAGAGAGAGAGAGAGAGTGGGGGGGAGAGAGAGAAAATCCCAAGCAGGCTCTACACTGTCAGTGCAGAGCCCAATGCGGGGCTCAGACTCATGAACCATAAGATCATGACCTGAGCTGAGTTGGATGCTGAACCAAATGAGCCACCCAGGCTCCCCCATGTTTCAAGACTTTTTAAAAATGAAGTTCTTATAATACTAGTTCCTTATGACACTCATAGGCATTGTATTGAAAATTGGCTAACAAGTTTGGAAAACAATTTTTGAAACAGATTAAATAGATTTTTTTTAATGTCATAAATACTAATATTCATTGGATCATGGTGGTTGGTATACGTGTGGGGATGCTGGGGAAAATCTGTAGCAGTTTTCAATGTCCTTTAACATTTTTCTTCAAACAGCCTTCTGGGGGATTAGCATGCCATGGAGCATACTTTGGGAAACACTATCTTGCACTTTGCTCATGTACCAAAAACATGCTTAAGTAAGCGGAGAATCACTACACCTTAAGGATATTAGATCAGAGCGTTTATGAAAGTCCTTGGTGTTAACTTGTTTATGTTGTATACCGTTTTTCTAAGAATTCAAATTTCGAGATCTTTATCCCTGTTTCCCTCTGTTATGTTTGGGTGTGCATTGGGCATGTTTCCTTTAAAACACAGAGCAGGTAAACAGTTTCATTTCCCAGAGATAGGCTCTATGTTCCTCTAAAGGAAATGCAAGGCACTGCCAATGTCTCAGAAGCTCTTTAGTAGGAGGGGGCATCAGTATCCCCCATGATTCAGCCCTTGTGCCTAGAAATTCTGATTCAGGAGGTTTGGGGTGGGCATATGCATTATACAAAACAGCCACAGGTTTTTTTTTTTTTTTTTTTAAAGTGAGCTTCCACCTGTCTAGATATTTTAAATTTTTTTTTCAACTTTTTTAAATTTATTTTTGGGACAGAGAGAGACAGAGCATGAACGGGGGAGGGGCAGAGTGAGAGGGAGACACAGAATCGGAAACAGGCTCCAGGCTCCGAGCCATCAGCCCAGAGCCGGATGCGGGGCTCGAACTCACGGACCGCGAGATCGTGACCTGGCTGAAGTCGGACGCTTAACCGACTGCGCCACCCAGGCGCCCCAACCTGTCTAGATATTTGACAAGTTATTAAGTTTAATTAATTGGGTGCTCTTCACCCAGTGAAAGGTACTGTTTATGCCTTTTTGATGTAGCAAATAAATTTCTATGAAAATGCGATATGAGCGCATTTATTTAGAAATAACCATATTCCTTTAGCACTTTGGGGGGGGGGGCAGTGGTAATTTTCCTTGTCTTAATATTTCTTTTTCCCTCTCAATGTTTCTCTGCCCTTTCCTGGATCAGTCTGCTTCATTTCCCCGTGTGTGTATGTGTGTGTGTGCTGGTGCACACATGCATGTGTGTGCCTGCCTTTGTCTCTGTTTGACTTTGCCTCCTACAGCCGCTTGCATGTGGTGTCTCCATCAGCTCAGCTGGGCTCCTCTCAGCTTCCTGCAGTTTACACAGGTGTCTGGCTATCGGGGCCAGTGTGGTCTCTTTCCTCCAATCCTCACAGGCTTCCCTGGCATGCATCGCCTCCTCCAGCCCATGCATTCTGTCTGTCTTTCCTCTATCCCACAAGGACAGGAATGCCAAAGGCTGGGCCAGACAGATGGTTTGAAGTCCTAATAATGGGTGTGTCCATGGGGAGCAACCTCCCTAGGAGGGTCCATGACACTTTTCACAGTAAGGACAGGCAAAAGGGTTTGCATTGCTTTACAAAGTCTTCTTGTCACCCCATCCTGTCTTCCCTTTCCATCTCTTCCCTTGTCCCTGCTATGCTTTGCTCATTTCCGGACAACTTCCTCCTTCGTTTTGTTGCATTTGGGCTTTTTTTTTCCTTTGGCTTCCTCTTCTTCCTCCTCCTTCTTATCTGTGCCTCTTTTGTTTTTAATCTGAGTGTTTTTTCTCTGTGATGAAACCATTCAACTGGAAATGTATCGCTGGGGCAGACCTGAGGCTATGAAATTTACACTGGGGATGATTTCTCTGTTATTTTCCCCAAAGAGACTAGAGGCAGCTAGATTTGTAGAGGTCTTTCCCATGTCAAATGCATCATTTGTATACAAATAACATAAATCTCAGCACAGCTGTTTTAAAAAATTTAATCTAGACAAAGCACAGACATGAATTTGTGCTATGGAGCACTGGATTTCACACTAGGAAATTGAATATCCAGGGAAGAAAAAAAAAGACTCTATAAAAATATTGCTGGACGAGAATGTTACTGGAACTCCAAATCAATTGTTATTTGGGGATGTGTGATGTGAATGAGATGACCTAACTCACGGAGGGGTTGATTCTGGGGTACCAAGCTGGGTTTGCTTTGCACATACAAACTGTCATCCGGACAAGTTTGACACACTGTGCCCCCTTATCTCTACATGTCCAAATTCTGCCTGTTCCTCAAAGCTCAGTTTAAAAAGCCCTTCTTCCTCCAAACCTTTCCTGACCCCCACTCCTTCACTTCACTCTCCTTGTACCTTACATTTGTCTTGCTTGCCACGATCATCACTGTCACCTCTATTTCATCAGAATAAATGTAGTCAACTTATTTGTTCAGCCAGACCATATATGAGACCCTTTGGGGCAGACTCCATGTCAGATGCATCTTTCTCTTCCCCCAAAGTATTGAATACAGTATGTTACTCGGAATGGGCACCTTACAGTCTCCTGTTGAATCAACTTGGATAAATTGAATGGACAAGGCGTGAGTGGCTTTGGAATCCTTGTGAAGTTCTTGCTTAGAAACGATTGAGAATTCTATATCTGAGTAAGGATACCTATAAAGAGAGCAGACAAAATGTCAGCACATCAATGCTAACAGCTTTACAGAAGTCTGAAATTGTTTAGGGAGGGAAAAACCTCTCGGTGGAAATGCTAAATATCTAAGAGAGAAGCAAGGAAAATGACTATAGCTGCAGCCCATCTAAAGGAGTGTTCCAGGGCTCCCCTACCAAGGTCGATTCTCTGCTTTCTCTGTGATCTGCAGATTATTCTCTGCCCCCCGGGACTTTGGCATATATGCCGTTAGTGCCTATTACCCTGAGTTAAAGAACTGCACTTTAGATCTTTTTCCAGGTACAGTCTTCACCTTTAGGCGGCATTTCGTTGTCAAAATTGCAGTTTTGTTGAACTCCAACTCTTAGTTAAATAATATCTTCAAGGTTGCAAAATGTTGCTACCTGCCAATTCTAAAATTTAATGTTCCACTTTCCTCACTTGACTTTTATTTGCTTAGGATTTCAGATGAAGCCTTCCTTTGTGTGTGCTCATGTCTGGAGGGCAGCTCAAGGAGGACTTCCTAATTCCGTCAGGATACTGGCAAATGTTCTGTTAGGACAACAGGCCCTCAAAGACTTCTCAGCCTCATGGAATTCTGTTGGGTGCAGTGCGCACCTCAGCGTATCACGAAAGGCATATTCTTAGCAATTACAGATAATATTTTTATTTAAACACTTAACTTCTTTTACTGACTGCAACAGTATTGAAGGTGGCTCCCAGGTATTTGCTTATGCTCCAAGGGTTTTCACCTGCATAATTTCCAATTCCAATGAACCATTTCAGGACTAAAACTTCCAACATCAAGTAACATAACCAACGCGTGAACATCTAGAAAGAACCTTTAATGTCAAATGTTTCTAAAGTTTTTCCACGAATACTTATCTGAGAGCAGTGGACCCAAGTAGTGAGTTTGTGAAGAGCCATGTATGAGGGCAAACCACAGGAAGTTGAGAAGTTTAGAATAGGTCACACACTTGGTTTTACCATCTGAAGCCTCGCCAGTTGGACAGAAGTCAGTTTGGCTGGTCGACAGCTGAGAACAGTGATTCAGAATTCAGAACACTGAATTAGGATGTCTGGAGGTGGGACCCAGCAATCTGTGTTGTAACAAGCCTCCCCAGGTAATTCTGCTGCAGACTCAGATTGGACAACCGCTGGTGTAGAAGACAAGCGTGGTTACTACCACAGACCATTTTCATGAACTTTGAAAGCCTGTCCCATAGTTCCAGGCCACCTAGCTCTATGGTCTTTCCCTGAGATTTCCCATTTTGCTGGAGTTGCAAAAGTTAGGAGTTTACATTCTAGGCACATAATAGTGCAAAAATGCCTGTGTACGCTCAGGACAGTATGAGAGTAAAGAACCATTAGGAACATGGTTTTGATCTTGAGGACCTCCTGAAATGGTACTGTGGAGCCCCAGGTTTTCTTGGAGCACATTTTGAGAATTGTTGTTTTGTACAAAGGGCTATTTGTATCCAGTTATATTCGCCACTTGTTCAGGCAGAATCACTAAGACAGTTATTCCCAATGTAATTTCTAATTTCGTATGTATTTGTCTTCTTCTATTTCTGATTATTATCTCCTCTAATGTGTATGTATGTTGTCCGTTGTGTCTGATTTTAGGGCTAAACACTATGCATTTATAGATAGAGGAGTGCAGAAATAGTAGCTTAATAATTATGGGAAGACTGATATTTCTTAAGTATCGTTATAAGAATGAGGGGAAGCAACATTAGGTCATTTTCTGGTGTGCTACAGGCCGAATTAACCCAGTGGGTCTACTAATAGAAAATTTTGAAACAAAAATTTATTTTTTGTTTGAAAAAATAGAATTTTAAACGTAAAAAATTTGTACTATAGTTATTCAGATTTTTAAAATATTTAATCATTGAACAAGCTGGATTTTACCTGATTCTTACCAATTTTTATTTATTTATTTATTTATTTATTTATTTATTTATTTATTTATTT